>NC_025998.2:58071388-58671388 GCF_000442705.2 Elaeis guineensis | reverse complement strand
TAAGATTGTTCTGGATCAATAATCCTTGTTGAGTTAGAGTGAAATTGTTTTGACCCATTGAAAAGTGTTGGGTATAAAATACCTCCCTGCCGAAGTTCGTGATAGGGGCGACCCTCCGGAGATTCTACTGACGTCAGACCTCCGATGACACCTTGTCGAACCTCTCTGGTGGCCGAGCCTCCGCAACATTCCCAAGTTCTGCCGATGGATGAACCCTCACCAACGTCGATCGAACTCACCATGATAGGTGGATTCCACCCAAGTTCGACGATGGTCGACCACCTGCTAGAAGACTTCATCGGAACTCCTACGAGAGCCGGACTTCATCCCTGACTTCAACTGCAAGAAGACTCCGTCCGGACTCCTACGGGAGCCAGACTTCGTCCCCGACTTCAACTGCTGGTAAACTTCATCCGGACTCCTATGGGAGCCGGACTTCGCCCCTGACTTTAAGTGCAGGTAGACTCCGTCCGGACTCCTACGGGAGTCGGACTTCATCCCCGACATCAACTGCTGGAAGACTTCGTCCAGACTCCTACGGGAGCTGGACTTCGTCCCCGACTTCAACTGCTGGAAGACTTCGTCCGGACTCCTACGGGAGCCGGACTTCATCCCCGACTTCAACTGCTGGAAGACTTCGTCTGGACTCCTACGGGAGCCGGACTTCATCCCCGACTTCAACTGCTGGTAGACTCTGTTCGGACTCCTACAGGAGCCAAACTTCATCCCCGACTTCAACTGCTGGAAGACTTCGTCCGGACTCTTACGGGAGCCGGACTTCGCCCCCGACTTCAACTACTGGTAAACTTCGTCCGGACTCCTACGGGAGCCGGACTTCACCCCTGACTTTAAGTGCAGGTAGACTTCGTCCGGACTCCTACGGGAGCAGGACTTCATCCCCGACTTCAATCGCAAGAAGACTCCGTCCGGACTCCTACGGGAGCCGGACTTCGCCCCGACTTTGATCATAGGTAGACTTCGTCCGGACTCCTACGGGAGCCGGACTCCATCCCCGACTTCAACTGCTGGAAGACTTCGTCCAGACTCCCATGGGAGCCGGACTTCGCCCCCGACTTTGATCACAGGTAGACTTCGCCCGGACTCCTACGGGAGCTGGACTCCGTCCCCGACTTCAACTGCTGGAAGACTTCTCTGGACTTCATCCCCGACTTCAACTGCAAGAGGACTTCACCCAGACTCTTATGGAAGCCGGACTTCATCTCCAACTTCGGCTGCAGGAAGACTTCGTCCGGACTCCTACGGGAGCTGGACTCCAAGCCCTTACTGTAAGCGACCCATACCGAGTTTTTGCTGCAAATGATCTACTTCAAATTTCTATCACGAGCGGCCTTGGCCGAGACTCCTCGACGAATGATCCCCATCCAGGCTTCTACAGGAACCGAACTCCATCCGAGACCTGGACTCCCTGGCAGGCCGCAGTAACAGCTACGACTCTGCTCCACTTCCTGCAATAGATCCCATGCAGCTCCATCACTCCCTGGCCGGCCGTAGTAACGGCCATGACTCTGCTCCACTTCCTGCGATGGATTTCGTGTGGCTCCATCACTCCCTGGCAAACCACAATAATGGCCACGATTCTGCTCCACTTCTTGCGACGGATACCACGCGGTTCCTCCACCCTCTGGCAAGTCGCGACAATGGACGCCGCTCCACTCCCCGCAACAGACTCCACGTGGTATGTCCTAGTGATGGCCACGATCCCACTCCACTACTCTTCGCAACAAACTCCTCCTGACCCTGGGCAGCCCACTGCCAGACGGTCACAGACATCGCTATCAGTCTGTTGCCCCCTCAACCTATAAAAGGGAGACCCCAGATACGTTATTCTCTAAGCTCTATTTTCTATCCCAAAACTCTGCTAAAATTTTTGTTCGAGTACTCCATTCTTGTTGAGGCAGAGAACTGACTTGAGCATCGGATGGTCTTGCCGAAGCAACCCCAACTCTGGTTTAGACTTCTTTTGCAGGTCCCGATGGCGACCGCGACTCCCTCAACTCCAGCTTCTCTGGCGCAGGTGGATTTTTGCACCAATAGGATTGATGCTAGAGGAAAGGCTGAACCTTCGCAGTACCCTTGTTCTTAAAGGAGCGCTCAACGAGACCGCCTCCGACCATCTCTTTCGACATCCACTCCTTCTCCCACTAGGTCTTTGCCCGATGCCTCCCCGCAAAGCATCCATGCGGCGATCCACGGCCTCTACGGCCAGATCTCAGGCTCCAGCCTCACCTTCGATTTTCCAGCCTCCTCCTCGTCCTCCGGCAACGACGGTTGGCGCGAAGCAATTCGACCTACTGGTGCAGCAGGTCAGAGGCCTCATTGAAGCTATGCAGGCCATGCAACAGCAGCAGCAGCCGCAGGCATCAGTGCGACTGGAAAGAGCATCACCGAAACCCCAAAATTCGATGGTGGGATGGGCCACTTGGGCCAGCCGCCCCATCTTTCTCGAAAAGATGAATCCAAGGGTGGAGAGCCCTCAATCAGACCATGATTCCACCCCTAGAAGATCTCTACCTCCATTCTACCAGAGGACCCTTGAGACCCATAGTCGAGAGGATTTCCTGGACCGGAGGCTCCAGGAGATGAATCGATGGATCGAAGAACTCCGCCATGCTCCCCCCACTTATGGTGAGGATATTTGTACTGACCCTCCCTTTTCTCAAATGATCATGCAGGAACCGGTCCCATCGAACTTTAAACTCCCTCAATTTGAAAGCTACGACGGGACTTCAGACCCGGTTGACCACCTGGAGGCCTTCTGGATGATGATGCTGCTTCATGGCACGCCCGACGCCATTCTATGCCGAGCCTTCCCATCCACCTTGAAGAGAGTGGCGAGAAACTGGTACTCAATGCTGAAGTCGGGTACCATCTTTTCCTTTGATCAGATGAGCCACTAATTTGTGGCTTATTTTGTCAGCAGCCGGCACCCCCGGAAGGGTTCGGAGTCCCTCATCAACATCAAGCAGAGGAAGGGGGAGTCCATTCAGGCCTACATCAACCGTTTCAACGTCGCCACATTGGAGGTCCGGAACTTGGACCAATCGGTAGCGATGGCCGCCCTGAAAGGCGGCCTTCAGAAGAACGACCTTTTATTCTCCCTGGAAAAGAAGTACCCCAGAGATTTTGCTGATCTGTTGGCTCGGGCTGAAGGGTACGCCCGAGCGGAAGAAGCCTTCAAAATGAAGGATGAAGAGACCGTGAGAGAGCGGCAGGTGGGAGACTCGAGTAAGCCCACGATTGAAAAAGGGCCGAGAGAAGCTCGGCCACATTTTCGAACTCCTCCCGGGCACAAGCGCATCCAGACCCCTCCTTGAGCATGCAGGCAGGGAAGCCCAGATCGTCGGGCTCGACGGGGCTCTCCCCCAGGAAGATTCCACAACTATGCCCCCCTCAATGCATCGAAAACCCAGGTGCTGATGGAGGTCAAAGAGCAGCTCCCTAGGCCAGAGAGGATGCGCACGCACCCCGGGAAGCACAATCCTAACAAGTTCTGCCTCTACCATCGCGACCACAGCCACGACACGGAGGAATGCATCCAGCTCCAAGATGAGATCGAGGAGCTCATCCGACGAGGTCGACTCATAGGTTCATTCGGCGTCGGCCTGAGGGTAGAGAAGATCGGCCAAGGGCCCTACCGCAGCCTGACCCACCGAGGGGGGAAGAGTAGCCCGGAGATCGGCCTCCGATTGGGATCATCAACTCCATCTCTGGAGGACCTTGACAGGAAGTAGACCTTCCACGGCCCTGAGATTCGAAAACTTATAAATGTGTAACGAACGACTCTACTTTAAATCAAGATTCCTTTCAGATCTGCACATCTTTTCTTTTTTAGCACGGACTTGTGACGACAGGGGATGACCCCTTCGAACAACAAAAATAAACCCTAATGTGGGCAAAGTCGAAGGTCCGATTCCTCTTAGACCGGATGAGGGGAGAGGCCCCGCAACGCCCACATGCGCCCCCACAGCCATGTTAGGGACAGGAGGAGAACCTCGCCCTAACATGAGTAAAGTCAAAAGCCCGATTCCTCTTAGACCAGATGGGGGGAGAGGCCAAACAGTGCCCACATGCACCCCCACAGCCATGTTAGGGATAGGAGGAGAACCTCGCCCTAACATGAGCAAAGTCGAAGGCCCGGTTCCTCTTAGACTGGATGGGGGGAGAGGCCAAATAGTGCCCACATGCACCCCCACAACCATGTTAGGGACAGGAGGAGAACCTCACCCTAACATGAGCAAAGTCGAAGGCCCAATTCTCCTTAGACCGGATGGGAGGAGAGGCCCTGCAACGCCCATATGTGCCCCCACAGCCATGTTAGTGACAGGAGGAGAACCTCGCCCTAACATGAGCAAAGTCAAAGGCTCGGTTACACTCAGACCGGATGGGGGGAGAGGCCCCGCAGTGCCCATACGCATCCCCATAGCCCTGTTAGCGACAAGAGGAGGACCTCATCCTAACCTGAGCTGAAATCGACTATGTCAGAAATAGGAAAAGAACCTTGTCCTAACGCCAGTCGAGATCTGGTCGTTTAAGACCAGATAGGAAAAAGGGAACCTTCCCAGCGACCCCTTCACGCTCCTGTGACCCCACCAAGTGCAGAGGGAAAACCCTCACTCGAAAAAAGAAAAGGAAAAAGGGGAGGGGAGTTAAGAAGGAAAGCGACGGACCGCATCAGCGATGAATGGGAAATAAATTGCATCAAAGATGCAAGAAACCTCGTCTTAGCAAGGATTGGAGTTCTTATCAAAATCTCTGACCTTCAAGAAAGCTCTAAACACGAGCCAGAGATAAGGCGGCTTCCTCAGGGTGGCGATAAGCCCGGACCTCCAAGCTTGAACTCTGAAAGGGGGCATCAGACCTAAGTGGTGCCGGACAAATCAGCGACCATAAACAGAAGGGCGGGTCAATGCAACGGCGATCGGGTACTTTCGAGCGGCATCGATATCGGACAATGCAAAAACCAAAGGAAGCTCGGCAAATGACAATTCAACACATGTGTAAAGGAGGTAACGAAAAATTCCCTTTGCATTAATTAAGTATATATTATAGAGCCCTTGAGGCTGAAGAAGAAAGATGACAAGACAAGCAAGCCAGTGCGACGACGACCAAGAACCTCTAGACGACATCGGCATCAAAAAGAAAAAGAAAAGCTACGACACCAACAAACAAACAAGCGACAAAAGGAGACATATAGAAGGACGAAAGACAAAAAGAGCCCTAAGGGGGCCCGGCTTCCTCTGACCTCGAACTTTCGGCTTCGATCTTCATCAGGGAATGCCTTAAACTTTTGACTTCTGCTTCCAATTCCCTCTCTCTCATTAGTATCTCCATGTATCTTCGGTGAAATCGCTGGCTTTCATTATCCACCTCTTGATGTCTTTTTCTTAGGACCTCGGATTCTGCCTCCGCATCCTTGATGGCCTGCTGCTCGCATACCAGCTAGATCTTCAATTGCTGCAGCTCGACCTTCCCCTCCCCAAGGGTGACAGATAGCTCTTCTACGGTTCTTCTCAGGGATTGGAGTTTGCTGGAATCCTGAGCAGGAGCAAGCTGAGCCCCTCCAGCTAGCTGCCTCTGAAGGTGGGCAATCTCGTCGGTCGCCATCTGAGCTTCCCCCTGTATTCGTCCACCTGCCTGCACCAGCCGGCCTGGTATGCATCATAGCTTGCCTCGGCATCTTGGAGCTGCTGCTGAAGGTCGGAGACCTTCTTCGACCATTCTCGGTTGCTGTCGGTCCGAGTCGAAAGTCGGGACGAGCTTCCTTCCAACTGGCTAATCCTCTCCTGTGCAGTCGATAGCTCCACTCTGAGGAAACTGATCTTGGCAGCTTGAGCCCAAGATCGGTCACTGGCACGCTTCTTGTGTTCCTCAAGCTCCTTCTCGAAGTTCGCCTTCCTCCGGCTGTACTCCATGATCCCCTTCACGTGGAGGTTCTGAAAGTGGGTGGCCTCCGTGGTGGCTTCAGAGTGGCTCTCCCTCAACCTGCGAAGCTCGCCATCCATCTTCTTTGACCTTTTTGTTAAATGAAGAACCTCCTTCTTCAGATGCTGGATCATGGACTTCAGCGGAATCCCCTATGGCAGAAGAAGCGCTTCGGCAGGACACTGCCATTGGGAGACAAAAGCATCAAGGCACGTCCCATTACAGAAAGAAAAATAAAAAAGGAGGAGGAAGGAAGAGTGGAGAAGCCCTCCATAGGGAGAAATTCAACTTTATTGATTGAACATTTCTTAAAGACAAAAAGGAAAAGAAAAATTACAGTAAAAGAAAAATACAAGGTCAGAGGTCTCAGACCTCTGAAGTGGGAGTTGGGGAGCTCGGTGTCCCTGGAAGGGGGGCTGCAGCGGCAGTAGCAGTGGGAGAGGGACCGGCTTCGTCTTCAGACTCCTCGCCCAAGAAGCTGAGGTCGAGCTCGGGAAATTTCTTGGCCACCTTCTCTTGACAGAGCTCGAATCCTTTAATGAATGCTTCTTGGCCGAACTTGATGTTCAGGTCCCTCATCTCTGCAGAGGCCTTGAACTCCTCCACCGCAAGAGCCCTGGCCTTCGAGACCAGGACCGGGATCTGCTTCGCCAAGTTTGCAACCTCGGCCTCCGCCTTCCTCGCCGTCTCCTCCGAGGTCTGCTTCTCTTTCTCCAGGGCCTACTTTTCTTTCTCCAGGGCCTCTTGAAGGGTGACTACCTCGGCTGCCTTCTCTTTGAGGCGGACAGCTTCGGCCCAACGACTCTCCTCCATCTGGATGGTGTCCCTCCTCGCCCGGTTCATCACCTCGATATTGGCAAGGAGCTGGTGCCCGATCTGCAAGGGCGGCTAGGAGGTCAGAACGAAGGAGCGAGGAGGGGGCGGAGGGTGAATCTGTTTACCTCGAGAAAAGACCCTAGGGAGTCCCAAACCCACTGTTCGGGGTCGACGTGATCAATCCTCTCGAAGACCTCGGGCAGGATGCAGCCGTCAATCAACCACTTTATCAAGTCCCTGTCATTGAAGGGATTCTCCCCCGGCTCTTCGTCGAAACCGTGGGATTCTTCGATGGCGGTCCGGTGGCTACTCACCCTACGGGCCATCGACTTCCTTCTCCTCCCCCTCTCGACCCCAGGCACCATCTCGATGTGGTCCCCTGAGGCGGGAACCTTAGCGGGAGAGCTCCTTGAAGAGGCTCGAGGAGCTGGGGGCTCGACGTCTGAAGGAACGTCGATCGTGGGGGCCGCCTGGGCAGGCATGGCTAAGCTCGTCTCCTCTGTTCTGGCTTTCTTTGCTGATCCGGAGGCCGCGGTGCCTTTTCTTTTGTGGGCCTTGAGGCCCCTGGCGAGCATCCGTGCTGCTTCGGCGTCCATTCCTAAAAGAAAAAAAAAGAAAAAGAAGATCAGTGATGGGGTGAAAAAGGAAGAAGCGACATGCAAAAAAAAAAAAGAAGAAGAAAAGAGAAAGAAAAAAAAAGAGAGAAGAAGAAGAAGAGCAGGAGAAAAGAAGAGGAAAGGAAAGGTGGGATACTCGCAGGATCCTGGAAACTCAAGCTGATGTTGAACAAAAACTGCTCCTTCAGAAGGTTGGAGAGGGAAAGAGCCGAATAACCAAGAAGCTTCCGGACGGCCTGAAGGTCATCCTCTCCCAGGCTAGGAGCCCGACGGACAGAGTCCCTCAGGGAGCCCTAAGGGGGCAGTCCCAGCCTCAAGGTCGGATAGTGGATGAAGAGGTACTTCTCCTTCCAGTTATGGATTGAAGAGGGAGCACCTTTCAACAACCCCTTCTTGCCAAACTGGGGGGAGAAATACCACCAGTCCTTCGCCGAGGGGTGACGCTTGAAGGTATAGAAATGCCTAAACAAAGAAAGGGACGGCTGAACTTCGACTACGTGGCAAAGGGAGAGGAACCCTATCAAAAACCTAAAGGAGTTCGGCACAACTGAAGCTAAAGAAATATCCAAAAAATGAAAAAGGGCGACGATGAAGGGCGGAAGAGGAAGCCAGAGTTCGGCACGGAAGGCCTCCTGGTACAGGCAAAAGCGGCCAGGTGGGGGGGTGCTAGCACGGTCGGCGGGACCAGAAAGCTCTAGATCGTACTCCGGAGGAACTCCATAGTGAACCCTTATCAGTAGGAGTTCATCCAGAGTCAGAGAACAGGGAATGGCACTCGATGCAAAAATCGGGCGAGGACCAGCCCCAGATGTGGGTTCGTCTATAGTGTGGGGATTCTGGGGGGCTGAGGTGGAGAACTCCTGAAACCACTAGAGGCGGAGGTGTCGGAAGATATTTCAAATAAGGACCCTAAAAATCTCAGAGAAATCAGGCAGAACAAGAGGCGAAAAGTTTGCGGAAAACCAAACTAAAGGAATGCGACAGAAGAAAAATGGAGGAAGAAGGGGCACCCAAATGGCGAGAAAGGGAACAAAAGTTTCGGGACTAACCTAAGTCGCTCCGAAGGATGCAGAAGGTGCGAAGACAGGGATGACACGAAGGATGCTTGGGCCAAGGTAGACGCCAAGGAGGGTCAGAGCTCTCGAGGAGAAGACAGACACCGACAGAACTTTCAGGCGGAATGAGGCCTCAAAAGGCGGAAAGACAGGTTTAAATAGACCCTGGGATCCAGCACTACAATGATCGCGAATCTCCCCAGGCCGACCCACACTCGCCACGTATCCCACTCGCCATGGCAGGTGGCTAAAAGCGGCTGACAGCTGACAGAGCCATTATTGCACCATACCTAGGCCAACGCTCCAGCAGAAATTTCGAAAGGTCCCTTCGGATCGCCCCGATTCGAAAAGACTCCAGCACGCGCGCATTAAATGCCAGAATATCTGAGGACGATCGTGCATGGGATTCAAGGGGACAACTTTGACTTTGGAAATTTTTCTGTACTTCATTCAAAACTCGAACTCGAAAGTAGGGGGACTGGTGTTGGGTATAAAATTGTTGGGAAATGTGTCCCAAAAAGCCAATCGTCAAGCTGTTGACGGTTGAGCAACCAAGTATGGTAATTGATTTGTTAATAAATAAAATATATTTGGCATCTTCATCATAAGCTTTCATCTTCTAATGAACTCTGTTGTTATGATGAAGTCCTTAGGACTATTTAGGTTCGATAAAGAGAGGATTTATCGATTAGTCCTTAAAACTGTTCACGACCAAATGATAGGCTGTTAATAAGGACGACAGCTTCTATCGAGCATAGGTCGCTGTAGGCCATATGGGTTGGTTGTCCTCTTAACCAAAGAGTGTGGAGACACTGGTATGGCATACAGGTGAGATGTAAGGGTACATCATCATTGAACGTGACCAACTCCAGAGCATTCCGCTGTCGAGAATATCTCTGATGGGATATAGGTATAAGTGTCCCTTAGACTTGAGATCACCTCAGTGACTTGCAAGCAACTCACTGTGCTTTGGTACTGGACTAACTAAATTTTTAATTCAGGGATGGAAGGCTTCTGGGCACAGTCAAGTACTTGTGAAGTCAGAGTATGATCGAGATGGGATTGACCACTCCAAGAGTTGGAGAAGAATGAGTCGCTGTATTTCAATTTAGCAAAACCTTTGCCAGGGTAATCCATCAGATGGATTTGATATTTTGAAATACAATGTGGACAACCTGATCAGAGTTGACAGTTGAGCTCTGGGGTGTCCTATGATCATTTTGGTCAAGGGGATGAATTATATGAAAACTATATCCGCATGGGTTCTAAGGATGTTGTTCTACACATTCGACCTATCCGGACGTCGGGTACCACTGCTAGATGGTCACTTCGATTGGTATAGAAATTTGTTTCTATGCTACCGGCTTAGGTTCGGACCTATGAGGTCACACACATTAGAGTTCATGATCCGATCAGATGGTTGATCAACGATTAAGAATCATTATAGGGTTAAATAATCAATACGATTGACATTTAACCCAGTGCAAGTGTTGCAGGAGGATCGATTAGCAATTTGATTGCTAATTGGCTTAATTTGATTAAGCCAATGGGCTGAGATTAAGTCTAATTAAATATAATTTAATTAGATTTGGTTTGGGCTTGATTGGATCAAGTCCAATTGGTTTATTGGATAAGCCAAGTGCAAGGAAAGACTAGTCCTAGTTCAATTAGGACTTGGGTCAATCTAATTTTTAATTTGATTAAAAAATTAAATCAAATTTAAATATAATTTAATCTGATTAAATTAGGTTCTTAATTAGGTTAAGACCTATTTTAATTGGGTTGATCTAATTTTGATTTGATTTGGTTTGGGAAACCAAATTAAAACAAGTTATGAGACTGAATCCTAGTAGGACTAGGATTCCACCTTGCGCCACATAAACCTTCTCCACGCCCTCTCTCTTATTCAACGCCAATCTCCACTTATTTTGTGTGACAAAAGCCCTCTCCCAGATCTCTCCCACGTTCATAAAAGGTCTCCTCTCTTCTTTCTTACATGGAAGGTGATTTGGATCAAATCTAAAAGGAATAAGTTTGGATTTCGAATTCTATGAGATAGAGTTTTAGAAATCCAAAAATCTTTCAATTTTGCACCGAATTTATCCAAATTTTTTTTGGAATTTTTATGGCTTTTAGGGTTTACATTGTACACCCTTTTCTGGTGATCCATGCACAAAAATATGGAGGAGGTGCTCAAGAGTTGGGCGTCCCTTAACTTGCCATGTTTGGATAAGCCTTGACTTGGTGTTTGACCTAGATAAGGACTCTATCATATCTCTCTATATAAGATGATTTTCTTCATGAAATTTTAAGGGGAGATAGTTTTTTGAGAGGCCTTTCTATCATCCAAAAATCAGAGAGAAATACCTTTGGGTCGTGGAGATATAAAAGACGCAAGTTTGGGTGTCTAGAGAGAAAAACGTGAAGAAGAAGAGGGTCTTCTTCTAGGGTTTTTATTTTCATATCTTTCCTCCTTCCATCTTGAGTTTCCTGAGAGCGTCTCAAATCTGAAACTCCTCCTTCTACTTTCCATCTTTGGAAGAGTCCAAATCAAGAAGAAGGAGGCACCTGATCAACCATCAAAGAAGGATCAGTGCAGTACTAGCATACTGTGCTGATTTCCTGAAGCAGGACTTCTGATCGAGATTCGTGGGCTCGTGTGGACGACTCCTAGAGGCCGGACGCGTGTGTGGCTTGCAACATCATCCTTAAGCCCGGATCAGCAAGGTTAGAGTGTCTAACTTGCAAGGTAATAGATCTGATCTATTATTTAATACATACATTAGATGTAGCTAGTATAGAAACATGTTGATATGATCAACATGTAGTTCATACTATATTTATATATATTTTAATTTTTTATTTAATGCTATGTAATAATCATATAATAGGATCTTAGATCTAAGGATTTTCTGATCTTAGAAAATAAATTTTGATTTATTTTTGTCTTCCGCTGTATGATCTTGAAAAAGTTTCTAGATCTAACCCTGAAACCCTAGATCTGGTTCCTTGAATTGGTATCAGAGCCTAGGTTCTTTATTACATGATTATTTATACATGCTTAGATTATTTTTTTAAATTAGATCTAATTTATAATCTTATTATTAAATCTGAAATTAAAATTTTTGATCAATCACAAACTGCAAGGTTGTCCTGCTGTAAGGTTTACCCCTTACAGTGCAAAGGTTGTCCTAGTTTGTGTAGATCTATCTTTAATCATAAATTTGTTAGATATGATCTAGATTAAATTTATAATTTATTAGATTTAAAAGATGTTTAAATCTGAAATAAAATCTCTTTGTTAATAATTTTTATGCAAAGAAATTATTTAAAGTTGAAATTGTTTCAATTACATGAACCTGTTTAGATTAGATCTAAAGTAGTTTCATGTTTATTTCACTTGCATCTTGATTATGAATCAAACATACAATATGATTGGTAGAATCATATTGTAAAATTATTTTACAAATATGAAAATGATTTTTTTTGAAAAGCCGAACCCAACCCTCAGCCCAAAACTTAATTAAGAATTAAGAAGTTGTTTGATTAGGTTCTAGGATTGTGAATTGAAGAACCTAAGACACAAATCATAACACATTGGGTTAATGGGTTAGTGGAAATTAGGTCCATTAATTGGGTTAGACCTATGGTTAGATTAAAGATGGACTTAATTAGAGAATTGACTAAATCTAATCAATTGTTGTCTTAGATTAGGTCAAGGATTCTCTAGATCAATTACAATAGTTGTAGTTGGTCAAGTCCATGTCTTTAACGAGAACCAAATGGACTTGATTCTTGGCTAAGCGGTCTAGCACGAACTGTTAGGTTGATCTAATCGAAACTAATTAAACCAGTTGGTGTCTAAGGTAAACCAGACCGATGGTTTTTAATTGGGAGCCCGCTTACCTGGCCATTCATGATGGTGTCTAAGGCAAGCTTTGGCAGACCCTCCCACTGATCGAACTTACCTGACCTCTTGGTGAAATTATATTTTGATCGGATCACTTGACTATTCGAGCTGACCCATGTCAGCTAGGTAAATCAGTGTGACTGATTTAGGTGCTCCTAGACTAGCCCTTTTAATGGTCTCCCTTAAGCTGACTTGGTGAAGTCAGTGGGAGGATCATGATAAGCTGGTTCATCTGACCTCATCCTCTATATTATTTAAATCTTCTAAAATTATTAGGTCCTTAAAATGATAAAGTTATGGAGATAACTGAGTCATAGCCTCCCATTAAGGTGTTTGATAATGAGTCCATGAACTCAATAATCATTGCAGACCCAAAGGCCTGGTGCTTGTTGACTAATGGAATTATCACTCATCATATGACGACTTGACAGTGTCTCTCTAATGGTGGTTAGGTGAGCCAACCAAAGTTGGGCTTAATCATTCGTTGGTTAGATACACCAAGTATGATCATGTTAATGGTTGGACCTAACCGGATCCTTACAGTGGAGGCCAAAGCCTACTGATTAGGTTTCTGGGGAAAAATTAAAATTACTAGAAATTATTTAGAGAAATAATTGGTTATGAACCTACCCTTAGATGTACATGGGTTGGCCAACCAAAGTTGGGCTTGTGTGCAGTCTAAGTGGATTCTAGTACCCGCTAAGGAATTAGGGTAATTCCTCGAGTTGGAGGTAGAGGCTACCAATTCGAATAAAATAGTGGAAGAAACCTTTTGATTAAAGTCCAAATCTTTAGGTTTAATGAATCAATTACTAATTAGGTTATGGTTCTCCTTTGTGCAAATATGGCCACTTTCCTATCGCTCCGATCATTGTTGGACAATGATAAGTTGGTGGGACCCAACTTCGATAGCTGGTACCGAAAGTTGAAGATAGTCCTGGAGCATGAACGGATCCTATATGTGATAATGGATCCTGCACCTGAGGAGCCAGCTGTCAATGCACGTGGAACAGTCAGAGACACTTACCAGAAGTGGCTCAGTGATCGGACCACGGTGCGCTGTATCATGCTGGCTGCTATCATGAGCGACGAGTTCAGTCGCAGATTCGAGACGGCTCAGCCAAAGGACATGCTTCAAGTGTTGGAGGATACCTTTGGCACACCCGATGACATAGAGAGGCACAAGACTAGTTGTGCCATCTTCAACGCCAAAATGCAGGATGATGCCTCTGTCACTGATCATGTATTGTACATGATCGAGCTGATGGAATGATTGAGCAAGCTCGACTTTTCCTTGCATGAGCAGCTTGAGAAAGATGCAATACTGAACTCGCTGCCCAAGTCTTATCTCCCATTCCTCACTCATTATAGAATGACAAAGCCTGAAGAGAACTACCACGGGTTACTGGGGTTGCTTCAGAATTTTGAGAAGGATCACCAACTTCACAAGGAGTCGGTGAATTTAGTGGGAGGTTCGTCTTCTGGTTCTCGACCTTTTAAGAAAGGGAAGAAGAACAAGAAGAAGAAAGTAAAGAAGGTGCAAGTTCAGGCTAGGACATCAGTGCAGAGCCAGACCAAAAAGGTCAAGCTTGATAAGAGTCTATTCTACTGGCAAGCATCCTAGATTAGATAGTGTGTCAGATATCTACTTATGGCACTGTAGGCTAGGTCATATAAACAAGAACAGAATAAACAGGTTGACTCAAGAGGGAATCCTCGAAGTTAGTGATTGTGAATCACTTCCAACCTGTGAGTCCTGTCTTCTTGGTAAAATGATCAAGTCACCTTTTACTGAAAAAGGTAAGAGAGCTACTGAGCTCTTGGGCCTAGTACATACTGATGTATGTGGGCCCATGAGCACCAGTGCTAGAGGTGGATATTTCTACTTCATAGCTTTCACGGATGACCTATACCTATATGGATATGTCTATCTGATGAAACATAAGTCGGATTCATTTGAAATGTTCAAACGATTCTGAAGTGAAGTAGAAAAATAAACTGGGAAGAGTATTAAAACTCTTCAATCTGATCGAGGAGGAGAATACCTTTCTAGTGAATTTTTCACATATCTAGGAGAGAATGGGATTCTCTCCCAATGGACTCCTCCAGGAACACCACAGCATAATGGTGTGTCTGAAAGGAGGAATCGGACTCTGTTAGACATGGTCCGATCCATGATGGGTTTTGCTAGCTTGCCGATATCCTTCTGGGGATATGCACTCGAATCGGCCTGTTATCTGTTAAATAGGATTTCAAGTAAGTCTGTAATTAAGACTCCATATGAGATATGGATAGGGCGTAAGCCAGTACTTTCACACCTTAGGGTCTAGGGGTGCCCGGCCTATGTCAAACAATTAGTCACAGACAAACTTGGACCTAGGTCTGACAAATGCTCATTCATAGGGTACCCCAAAGAGATAAAAGGATATTTTTTCTACCATGCTGATGTTCAAAAGATGTTCGTCAGCCTTAAGGTAATCTTTTTAGAAAAGGAGTTCCTTGGTGAAGGAACCGTTGCCTCTAAGGTTGAACTTGATGAAGTTCAACAGGTAGAAGGACCGACACCAATAGCTGAACCTGAGTCGGATATGATTAGATCAGATCCGGAGCCCAATATACCTGTACCATTAAGGCGATCCGGTAGAGTACCACGTCAGTCGGACAGATACTACGATTTCTTGGTCCAGAACGGTGATCCCATCGAACTTGATGAGAATAATGAGGATCCGATCACCTATATGGATGCTATGCAGAGATCTGATTCTGAGAAATGGCTTGAAGCCATAAAATCCGAAATGGAGTCCATGAAGGTCAACGATGTATGGACATTGGTTGACCCACCTAAAGGGGTTAAACCCATTGGGTGTAAATGGGTCTTCAAAAGGAAGAGGGGCGCAGACAGAAAGGTGGAGACCTATAAAGCCCGTCTGGTTGCCAAGGGGTATCGTCAACGTTATGGTATTGACTATGACGAGATATTTTCTCCTGTGGCAATGCTCAAATCTATTCGGATAATGCTTGCAATAGCTGCCCATCTAGATTATGAGATCTGGCAGATGGATGTAAAGACAGCTTTTCTTAATGGAGAGCTGACTGAAGAGGTGTATATGATACAACCTGAGGGGTTTACATCCACAGATGAGTCCAAGGTGTGCAAGCTTCAGAGATCCATTTATGGATTGAAGCAAGCTTCTCGGAGTTGGAACATGCATTTTGATAAGTGATCAAAACGTATGGCTTCATTAAGAATGGAGAAGAGCCCTGCATCTATAAATGGGCAAATGGTCCAGTTGTGGTATTCTTTATCTTGTACGTGGATGACATTCTCTTAATCGGAAATGACATCCCCATACTACAGGGAATAAAAGTTTGGTTGTCATCACAGTTCTCCATGAAGGACTTAGGTGAAGCATCCTACATCCTAGGGATGAAGATCTATAGGGATAGATCTAAAAGGATGCTTGGGTTATCCCAGTCCATGTACATAGACACTGTGCTGAAGAGGTTCAGCATGGAGAATTCCAAGAAGGGCTATCTACCGATAGGCCAAGGAATTTCTTTCTCTAAGAAGGATTGTCCGACAACTCCTGAAGAGAGAGAGCGTATGAGTAGAGTCCCATATGCTTCAACCGTGGGATCTATCATGTACGCCATGACATGTACAAGACCAGATGTGGCATACTCACTAGGAGTAGTGAGTAGATACCAATCTGATCCTGGAGAAAACCACTGGAAAGTGGTTAAAGCCATCCTTAAGTATTTGAGAAATACTAAGGACCAATGGTTGGTTTATGGCGAGTCAGATCTGAAACTTGTGGGGTTCACAGACTCCAGCTTTCAATCTGACCATGATGACAGCAGGAGTGTGTCGGGTTATATCTTTACTCTGAATGGTGGAGCCATCTGCTGGAAGAGTTCCAAGCAGCATACTGTGGCAGACTCTGTTTGTGAAGCAGAGTATATCGCAGCATCAGATGCCGCGAAGGAAGCTGTGTGGCTGAGGAAATTCATCAACGAGCTCGGAGTAGCACCTTCCCTCGATGGTCTAGTCCTGCTCTACTGCGACAGCACTGGTGCCATAGCTCAGGTGAAGGAATCCAAAGTACACCAGTGGATGAAGCATATTTTACACCGCTTCCACTTGATCTGAGAGATCGTGGATCGAGGTGACGTCGACCTTCAGAAGATCGACAGAAAAGAGAACCTAGCCGACCCCTTCACTAAAGCCCTGGCAATAAAGGAGTTCGACAACCACAAGTCGAAGATGGGTATTAGATACTGTGCCTAGTGGCTTTAGGACAAGTGGGAGTTGTTGGGAAATGTGTCCCAAAAAGCCAATCGTCAAGCTGTTGACGGTTGAGCAACCAAGTATGGTAATTGATTTGTTAATAAATAAAATATATTTGGCATCTTCATCATAAGCTTTCATCTTCTAATGAACTCCGTTGTTATGATGAAGTCCTTAGGACTATTTAGGTTCGATAAAGAGAGGATTTATCGATTAGTCCTTAAAACTGTTCATGACCAAATGATAGGCTGTTAATAAGGACGACAGCTTCTATCGAGCATAGGTCGCTGTAGGCCATATGGGTTGGTTGTCCTCTTAACCAAAGAGTGTGGAGACACTGGTATGGCATACAGGTGAGATGTAAGGATACATCGTCATTGAACGTGACCAACTCCAGAGCATTCTGCTGTCGAGAATATCTCTGATGGGATATAGGTATAAGTGTCCCTTAGACTTGAGATCACCTCAGTGACTTGCAAGCAACTCACTGTGCTTTGGTACTGGACTAACTGAATTTCTAATTCAGGGACGGAAGGCTTCTGGGCACAGTCAAGTACTTGCGAAGTCAGAGTATGATCGAGATGGGATTGACCACTCCAAGAGTTGGAGAAGAATGAGTCGCTGTATTTCAATTTAGCAAAACCTTGGCCAGGGTAATCCATCAGATGGATTTGATATTTTGAAATACAATGTGGACAACCTGATCAGAGTTGACAGTTGAGCTCTGGGGTGTCCTATGATCATTTTGGTCATGGGGATGAATTATATGAAAACTATATCCGCATGGGTTCTAAGGATCATGTTCTACACATTCGACCTATCCGGACGTCGGGTACCATTGCTAGATGGTCACTTTGATTGGTATAGAAATTTGTTTCTATGCTACCGGCTTAGGTTCGGACGTATGAGGTCACACACATTAGAGTTCATGATCCGATCGGATGGTTGATCAACGATTAAGAATCATTATAGGGTTAAATAATCAATACGATTGACATTTAACCCAGTGCAAGTGTTGCAGGAGGATCGATTAGCAATTTGATTACTAATTGGCTTAATTTGATTAAGCCAATGGGCTGAGATTAAGTCTAATTAAATATGATTTAATTAGATTTGGTTTGGGCTTGATTGGATCAAGTCCAATTGGTTTATTGGATAAGCCAAGTGCAAGGAAAGACTAGTCCTAGTTCAATTAGGACTTGGGTCAATCTAATTTTTAATTTGATTAGAAAATTAAATCAGATTTAAATCTAATTTAATCTGATTAAATTAGGTTCTTAATTAGGTTAAGACCTATTTTAATTGGGTTGATCTAATTTTGATTTGATTTGGTTTGGGAAACCAAATTAAAACAAGTTATGAGACTGAATCCTAGTAGGACTAGGATTCCACCTTGCGCCACATAAACCTTCTCCACGCCCTCTCTCTTATTCAACGCCAATCTCCACTTATTTTGTGTGACAAAAGCCCTCTCCCAGATCTCTCCCACGTTCACAAAAGGTCTCCTCTCTTCTTTCTTACATGGAAGGTGATTTGGATCAAATCTAAAAGGAATAAGTTTGGATTTCGAATTCTATGAGATAGAGTTTTAGAAATCCAAAACTCTTTCAATTTTGCACCGAATTTATCCAAATTTTTTTTGGAATTTTTGTGAATTTTAGGGTTTACATTGTACACCCTTTTCTGGTGATCCATGCACAAAAATATGGAGGAGGTGCTCAAGAGTTGGGCGTCCCTTAACTTGCCATGTTTGGATAAGCCTTGACTAGGTGTTTGACCTAGACAAGGACTCTATCATATCTCTCTATATAAGATGAGTTTCTTCATGAAATTTTAAGGGAAGATAGTTTTTTGAGAGGCCTTTCTGTTATCCAAAAATCAGAGAGAAATACCTTTGGGTCGTGGAGATATAAAAGATGCAAGTTTGGGTGTCTAGAGAGAAAAACGTGAAGAAGAAGAGGGTCTTCTTCTACGGTTTTTATTTTCATATCTTTCCTCCTTCCATCTTGAGTTTCCTGAGAGCGTCTCAAATCTGAAACTCCTCCTTCTACTTTTCATCTTTGGAAGAGTCCAAATCAAGAAGAAGGAGGCACCTGATCAACCATCAAAGAAGGATCAGCGCAGTACTAGCATACTGTGCTGATTTCCTGAAGCAGGACTTCTGATCGAGATTCGTGGGCTCGTGTGGACGACTCCTAGAGGCCGGATGCGTGTACGGCTTGCAACATCATCCTTAAGCCCGGATCAGCGAGGTTAGAGTGTCTAACTTGCAAGGTAATAGATCTGATCTATTATTTAATACATACATTAGATGTAGCTAGTATAGAAACATGTTGATATGATCAACATGTAGTTCATACTATATTTATATATATTTTAATTTTTTATTTAATGCTATGTAATAATCATGTAATAGGATCTTAGATCTAGGGATTTTCTGATCTTAGAAAATAAATTTTGATTTATTTTAGTCTTCTGCTGTATGATCTTGAAAAAGTTTCTAGATCTAACCCTGAAACCCTAGATCTGGTTCCTTCAAAAATACCTCCCAGCCGAAGTTCGTGATAGGGGCGACCCTCCGGGGATTCTACTGACGTCAGACCTTCGACGACACCTTGTCGAACCTCTCTGGCGGTCGAGCCTCCGCAACATTCCCAAGTTCTGCCGACGGATGAACCTCCACCAACGTCGATCGGACTCACCACGATGGGCGGATTCCACCCAAGTTCGACGGTGGTCGACCACCTGCTAGAAGACTTCGTCCAGACTCCTACGGGAGCCGGACTTCATCCCCGACTTCAACTGCAAGAAGACTCCGTCCGGACTCCTACGGGAGCCGGACTTCGCCCCCGACTTCAACTACTGGTAAACTTCGTCCGGACTCCTACGGGAGTCGGACTTCGTCCCTGACTTTAAGTGCAGGTAGACTCCGTCCGGACTCCTACGGGAACCGAACTTCATCCCCGACTTCAACTACTGGAAGACTTCGTCCGGACTCCTACGGGAGCCGGACTTCATCCCCGACTTCAACTGCTGGAAGACTTCGTCCGGACTCCTACGGGATCCGGACTTCATCCCCGACTTCAACTGCTGGTAGACTCCGTCCGGACTCCTACGGGAGCCGGACTTCATCCCCGACTTCAATTGCTGGAAGACTTCGTCCGGACTCCTACGGGAGCCAGACTTCGCCCCCGACTTCAACTGCTGGTAAACTTCATCCGAACTCCTACGAGAGCCAGACTTTGCCCCTGACTTTAAGTGCAGGTAGACTTCGTCCGGACTCCTACGGGAGCTGGACTTCATCCCCGACTTCAACCGCAAGAAGACTCCGTCCGGACTCCTACGGGAGCCGGACTTCGTCCCGACTTTGATCGCAGGTAGACTTCGTCCGGACTCCTACGGGAGCCGGACTCCATCCCCGACTTCAACTGCTGGAAGACTTCATCCAGACTCCCACGGGAGCCGGACTTCGCCCCCGACTTTGATCGCAGGTAGACTTCGCCTGGACTCCTACGGGAGCCGGACTCCGTCCCTGACTTCAACTGCTGGAAGACTTCATCCGGACTTCATCCCCGACTTCAACTGCAAGAGGACTTCGCCCGAACTCTTATGGAAGCCGGACTTCATCCCCGACTTCAGCTGTAGGAAGACTTCATCCGGACTCCTACGGGAGCCAGACTCCAAGCCCTTACTACAAGCGACCCACACCGAGTTTCCACTACAAATGATCTACTTCAAATTTCTATCACGAGCGGCCTTGGTCGAGACTCCTCGACGAATGATCCCCATCCAGGCTTCTACGGGGACCGGACTCCAACCGAGACCTGGACTCCCTAGCAGGCCATAGTAATGGCCATGACTCTGCTCCACTTCCTGCAACAGATCCCGTGCGGCTCCATCACTCCCTGGCCGGCCGCAGTAACGGCCACGACTCTGCTCCACTTCCTATGATGGATTCTGCGTGGCTCCATCACTCCCTGGCAAACCACAATAATGACCATGATTCTGCTCCACTTCCTACGACGGATACCATGCGGTTCCTCCACCCTCTGGTAAGTCGTGACAACGGACGTCGCTCCACTCCCATCAACAGACTCCACGTGGCATGTCCCAGTGATGGCCATGATTCCACTCCACTACTCTTCGCAACAAACTCCTCCTGACCCTGGGCAGCCCACTGCCAGATGGTTACAGACATCGCTATCAGTCTGTTGCCCCCTCCGTCTATAAAAGGGGGACCCCAGATACGTTATTCTCTAAGCTCTATTTTCTATCCCAAAACTCTGCTAAAATTTTCGTTCGAGCACTCCATTTTTGTTGAGGTAGAGAACTAACTTGAGCATCGGAGGGTCTTGCCGGAGCAACCCCAACTCTGGTTTAGACTTCTTTTGCAGTTTCCGACGACGATCGCGACTCCCTCGACTCTAGCTTCTCCGACACAGGCGGATTTTTGCATCAACAAAAAGAGTTTTAATGATATAATGATAGAGATCATTATATATCTCACTACCAGATAGAATTAAACTTATGGGGTCACACAACAAAGAAATTAGGCCTGGAATAAGAAATTGAGCTTATGAAGTGTCAACTAGGTTTAGAAAAACTCATTGGGTTCATGGTAACATTGCTAGCACATGGTTGGACCTAATTTTTTTTTTGTTGGGATTACTTATTTAATAAAATAATTCTAACTTAATTATCTGGTAATAATCTACATGAATAAGATTCATGAGACTCCAATTATTGGGTGTCTAAGATTATGGATCATATAAATTAAGGGTGCAAGACCCTTATAAATCTCCTTGATAGTTATTATGGGGTGCCACTTTGATTTGATCAATTTGGGCATGTCCATTAATTAGAGAGCCTTTGGTTTTCATATGGGGTGTCCCTTAGGTGCAAAAGAGGGTATCTTGTTATGGATGCAAGGGCTCCAATAGTTGGCGCCTAATGGGCTTTCTAATATAAGTTGGATAATTTAAGTTAATAGGAATCCTAATGCAAGGACTTGTATTGTGAGATTGAATAAGATTCAATCTTTATGTCTATTTAAAGGGACCCCCCCAAGATTCCTAGAACATCAAAACCAATAGCCCCTCACATCCAAAGGCACTCCTCATGCCCTCTTTTCCTCTCCCTTTCTCTTCTCTTGGGTGTTCTATACACCCCTTCCTTCAGACGCATGTCCCAAGGAGTTCTATGTTCAAAGGAGTTTGGGTGCCTCTTCCTTGCTAGTTTCTAATATTTGATAGCAGCACATAGCAAGGAGAAACTCTAGAGAAGAGGAGAAGTAGAAGATCAAGGAGAAAGATCAAGTATTGATTGCGATCCAGGTTTCATTCAGATTTAGTAGGTTGAATTTTAGAGAATTAAAATTTAAATTATAGAGGACTGTTCCAGGTTGATTCTGAGTGGATACCCATAGAGGTCGAATACTTGTATGGCTAATAGAGAGCCTTGTCTCTTCTAGATCCAATTTTAAAGAAAGAAATTGCAAAATAGGTATATGATTTGATCACAATCTGAATTTTAGCATATATCAATTTCAGCATATAAAATAGATCCATGTGATTTTATATTTTTATACATGCATAATTCAGATTAAAATTATTTTAATCTTATTCTTCGCTGTGGTATTTAAAAAATAAAGTTTTGAAATACACATGCATGCACCAAATCTCGATTTCCAACACAGATTTTGCCCAAGTTTTACATAGAAGAAAGGGGGTTTAATGAGGATTCTTACATGCTAAAAGGGAGTGGATAAGTGGCATCCAAACTGGTTGTGGCATGGGACTTAGTTGGCACATGAAAAAGAAAAATTTTAATCTCATGGGACTCTCCTTTAGGGGGCTATTTTAAACCCAATAAGACTTCAATCAATCCTAATCATATTAGGACTAGATTAGACCTAAATAGATAAAAAATCAAATCTGATTTGGAGCCCAAACTATTTAGACTAAATGTCAGTTAATTGAAGGAGTCCTAGTCCTTTTGGACTCTTGCTTGGTGCTTGAGCCAAACTCAATTTAATCCTAATCCAATTAGCATTTGATGCATCTATGAAAATGAGAATTTTTAATCTAAATAGAAACTCATTCAACCTAGTCTAATTAAGAATTGAGTCAAATCCAAATCTTAATTCAAATAGGAATCATTCTCCCATATAATTTAAGTTATCTTATAACCCAATCAGATTTGATCAAATCAAATCCATGTCAAGTCAAATTAAATCTAATTTAATTAGACTTGATGCAAGTCCCATAGCTCAATCAAATTGAGCTACTTAGCAATCCAATTGTTAATTAATCTTCCTTTAACTCACTAACTCTTTCGTGGGTTACTTAATGCAACTTTTGCATTGGATCAATCATCAATCAAATTGATAATCAAATCCTGTTATGATTCATAATCGTAATTCAATCATTTGATCAGTCAAAAGTCTCTTTTATGTGTGACCCCATAGATTCTATTCTATCTTGTAGTGAGATATATTGTGATCCCTATCACAATATCATTGAAACTCTTTTTAATAGATTGAAATAGTTCTAACTCTGTCCACCAAGGATCATCGATCATCAAGATGATGCTCGTGGGTCTCACAATCCATCAGTGACACCTAACAGTATATAGTGGCAATTTAGCAAAATAAAAGGTGATGAACCTCTAGGTACAGTTAATGTATGATGCATCCCTCTATCATGAGTCTCGATTGAATGGTAGGTCATGGATGAATCGTCAAACCTCATCATCGGTCATATGATAGATTCAATCAACTTGAGTCCATATATGATTTTTGTGAAAACTCTTTTTCATCAATCATACTGCTATGGCCAAAGACTTAAAGACTCCACCTCTTAAATCTCATAGAACTACTTTCTTCTACTAGGATCAATAAATTCTATCTTGATGCACATCTCACTCCTATAGTGGATCAACTGTCATCAATATCCACTATAAGGGCTCATTGAGATCCATGTTGATGTGTCAGTCAAACTCTAGTAGCCTCACTGTGAGTAGTAGTACCATCTCAGATCAAAGGACCAATCATACAACTACAGCATCGAAAAAGTCACTAACAAGTGAGTAGACATCCATGTGACTTTTCGTGTTGGTCATGTTTAGTGCTAGTTGTTCTCTAACAATCACCTATACTCTCGCTCTAATATCTTTACACTGCAAACTCGAGACCTATCTGTCCGAAGAAAGCGATTCGTGCATTGGTCTATCCGGATCAATCACCATCTCCATGATGATCCTATGATCAGGAGCAATTTAAAAATTGATAAGTGGTATATTTTTATATTTATTGTAGATATCTTTGATAATTTATGGTGTTAACACCTTCTTAAAAACTTAATTTCATGAATTTATTAAATTTTCTTAAAAAATAAGTAATTTAAAAAAAAATATAAAATTAGATATATTTATGAAAAATAAGATGTTAATTTAATTGAGTAATTTAAGCATCAAAATAAAGAAAAATTTTTAAAAAATTTAATACATATTTTTTTTTAATTTTTTAGGTTAAAATCAGAGTAAAAATGGAACCAAAATACCCTAAAAAATCTTAAAAATATCCTCTGGTGCATGGTGGACCAGTCGGTCGGTCCACAGAGCCAAGACGCGGTCCATCAGAAACAATACACGATCCACAGATGCGGTCCACAATGATGGAAGCCTATTTTGCATGATCCGATAGTCGAAATTTTATCCATCAAGAGATCCAACAGCTGAGGACGCTCCCAACTTTGAATAGAAGATTAGAAGTGCTGATCGATAGCCCAAATCTCATCTGAAGCATGATTGAATGGCTATTATTGAATCCAACTTTGATGAGGATTAAAATAGTAGATTTTGGACAGATCTGGGTGGTCCAAGCCTGATCCGATGGTCAAAATATTTTTTAAAAGTTTTTATATGATTTCTAAGGGTTTTAGGACTCCTTTTCCTATCAAAAAATTATAAAAAATTTATCGATAAATAGGAGGTCTGGGAATAAGCTTTGTGAGGAGAAAAAAATCAGAGAAAAAATAGAGAAAAAATAAAAAAAATTCAAAGAGCTTTAGGGATCAATTATTGGGAGATTATGGAGCTAGAGAGTTTGATGCGTGATTAAATCCCTTCAATCCAGGAATATGATGAAGCCTGTAAATAAATTTTTATTTTTTTCTTTTTGTATTTAATTTTTATGTAATAAAATTTACTTTTATTTCATATCTTTTTACTTTTTTCTGAGATATTGATCCAGCCTACATGGCCTATACCTTCTCTTGACGTGCCGTGATCTTTGGATATGGTACGTGATTAGGAAAGATAGATCGTTGTATGCTAGATTAAATCTTATATCCTATAATTGAGTTTAGATAGTTTATACTCCAATGGGATGAGCTGTGATCTACTGATATAGTTCATATCCTTTAGAGATAAACTATACTAATATCTTAATCACAAGAATTAATATTGCAACATAAGAAAAAAAAATAAATCTCTTTACATGGTGGATTCAGAATTCCTTGGTTATTTCTCTGAATTATTTTTTTATATCATTTAATTTATACTTTTAATTTCTTGCTATTTTATTTCTTATTAATCTTTCTGCAATCAATTCTCTTTTATTTTTTTTCATAAAAAAAATATAATCATCCTAAATTTCTGTAGAGATGATCCTGACTCACCCTATCTATATAGTTTGAGTTGGTTTTTATTTTTGACCACCAATGATAGCGATCAAATTTTGGCACTATTATCGAAGATCTAGGCATGATTATTTAAAAAAAAAAAGAATTTTCTTAGTTTCTTTCTAACTTGCTTAGTTCCTTAGTCAAACTTATTTTCTTAAAAAAAAAATCTCTACATTGACACTGCATAATTTACTTAAAGAATTAGATACTTAATCATAAAACTTAAAAAATAAAATAAATCAATTTACTCTTAACTAATTATCAAATCTAGCCACCTTTTTTTCTTGTATTGCATAATTTCATAAAACATCTTAAGGGTACAAACCCTAAACAAGATAAGGTGAAGATTTCATCACCCTTCTTTGGCCCACAAAATACCATCCCGCATATTGCATTGACCTAAACCTTAACTTAAAATCAATTAGACGTTGGCCCCTAAGGACTTTCGAGCTCAATAAGACAAAGGATCCTAAGAGTAAGATCGGATTAAGGTTAGTTAGTTTGATTGGTGTCTAGAAAAGTGATTCAAAAACTACGTCCTGAAGGAAGGTGGTTATTTAATTGATTCCGTTCACTTACCTAGCCAACTCAGTTGGTGTCTAAGGAAAGCAATGGGAGGACCCCCATCGATCTTATACTTATCTGACCAGTTGAGTGGCTAGTTTTTTACCTGGAGTGCTCAAAGATGACCTTGATAGTTAGGAGCTATCTAGATCTAGGATTATCCTTAGCTAGGATTGATTGCATAATGTGATTACTAATCTACAAACTTTAACCCTAATTAAAATGCTCTTCTCTATCGTCTCTAGATTTAGGACTTCTTAGGACTTTCATCTCTAGAACTCTTCTTCTTCTCCTCTTTTTCTCTCATATATTAAAATTAAAAAAAAATAAAAAAATAAAAAAAATTAAAAAAAAATATTAGGATAAAACGAAGATTGCCAAACACAATCTAAAACCTACAAGTCTATAAGGTTACTGAGAAAGAAATAGATTTCAATAGACAACCTAGAACCCTACTGGATCTATGTTATTCAATTAGCTCTGTTCAACCATCTAAAATTAGATCCTCAACTAACAATTTTATAATTGGTTCTCAAATGATTAACATGCATCCTACATTTACTGAAATTGAAAATGCATACATTTATTCAAGGGAATTTGAAGATACTAGAGTTGTAACTTTGACCAATAGAATTGAAGCCTTAGAATTCAAAAGACATATCCAATTTAATCAAGTGCTAGCACCCATGTGCATTGGATGCGATGCACCAGATTATGTTATAGAGGAGTGTCTTTATTTGATGAACTCAACCCAAATTGAGCTCATACAGGAGACTGCATTCAATGAAAGCTACATAAATGAACCTTATGCACCAATCTATAACCTAGGGTCGGGAAGTCATCCCAATTTTACATGGTCACAAGATGCAACATTAGGAGCCCATAATTTTTATCAACCCTATCTAAGGCTCAACCAAACACTGAATGATCAATCAAATTTTGATCCTGTGGAAGGAGTCAACACATTAGAAAAGAGTCTAGATATCTGAGTGCAATCAGCCTCAGACATTAAAAATACTCTCAATAATTTTATGCAAACCACTGACCAGTTATTTAAGTAATTGGGCCAATCAACTATAATAGTTAGTAAACTAGAAGAGAGTAGATTATCAAGTCAACTAGAGGATGACCTTAGAGCTCAGAATGGTCTAGAACTTAAAGACCAATTCAATCAGTTGAGAACATTTAGGTCTGAGAAATTGGAGGAGATACCCAAAGTTGATAATAATAAGGTATCCACACCTAGTGACCATTATACTCAGCTAAACCTAAAATTAATTGTTGAACCCCTCATGACACTGATTAAACCTCTGCTTAAAAAGAAAGAGGCAATAATATAAAATCCAGAAATATTTCCTCAGCACATCAAGTATATAGATCTAGATCTCTTGAAACCTCGACTAGTACTTAAGTTATATCTAGATTTAATTATAAAGAAAGAATTGTTAGTTATTAGAAGAATGAGTCATATAATGGTCCCAAATAGGAAATACCTTGAGGAAGAGTCTGAATCACATAGAGAATTACAGACTCATGTTAAGATTCGGACAGGAATAGGATAGACACTCTTTTAGCATCTGACTGAAGACGTTAAACTTAGTACTTTTTGGGAGGCAATCTAAATTTTTTTTATTTTATTTTAATTGATCTTCATTTTTTTAGGAATAAAGTGAAGTGAAATTTTAGTGCAGGAGTAAAATAGTAATTTTAATTTTTTTTCAAAATCACTATTTTACAGCAGAAATTATTAATTAATCTAATTAATTAACATATGTTTATCCTACACTAGGATCTAAATATGATATACAGCATGCATGCATTTAAATTTGAAATTCAAATTTGAACAGTAAACAATTTACTATTCTGTGTTCAGAACACAATACTTTGTGCGGGTAGTCGAACACCGCAATCTGATCATCGTCAGAAGGATCTGATCATCGTAACACAGCCACACAGTATGTCTGACCTCTGTGGATCATCCACACAAAGCTCCCGATCTGATCGACTCCTCACGAGTGCTAGCTCGTTGGAGAGCCCTTTCGATGGCCGATGCTGATCAAACTTCTTGGATCGATGTCTACTGACTCCTTGGATACTCCAGATTGTTAGCAAGTGTGCTTGAGAGGTTGATGAAGTTCTTCCTAAAATTTGGTGGGCTCACGACACTCGTAGCTCACCTTCTCACTTCCCGAACCCCAGGCTGAAACCCTAGGGAACTTACTGAAAACCTTGCGCCCACTTTTCTTTCTTTTCTTTCTTTTTCTCTTGAAAGATTTTAGACCTTTACCTCATGCACAAAGCTTCCTCACACCCCAGGCTTTCTCTCCAAAAAATTCTACGCACGCCCCATCCTTCTCCTCTTTTTAAAACAACATAGAACGTGTCTTATCCACGTGAGAGGATAAAGATAAGTGGTTGCACATTTGAATTCAAATCAAATTTGAATTCAAATGCAAACCAACTCAACCCTATCCACTTGGGCGTAGGGATTTGAATTCAAATGGTGGTTTAATCTTAATTGAACCAACCTAATCAAAATTGGTTAAGCACAATTAGATTAAATTAAACCTAACTTAATTAGGCTTAATTAAGCTCAATAAAATTCTAATCAAATCAAGAATTGACTAAGCCCAACCCCGGATCAAATCAAGGATCAAACCATCTCGACGATTAGATCAACTCTTAATCTAATCGGGTCAAACCCAACTGAATCCAATTCAATTGGACTTGATCCAAAAATAATTACTCAATCAAATTGAGTTAATTAGCGATCAAATCACTAATTAAACCTCTCATAAATACTGAGTCCAAATTCGATGGGCAATCGGGTATCAAAGTCCATCGATATGACACCTTGATCGAAGAGTCCCAAACCAGTGGGACTCTTGACCCCAGTACCAAAAATGTGTGGGACTCATGATCAGAGAATCCTAATTCTCGATCACAGAGTCCCAGACACGTAGGACTCATAGTCCATAAATATTAGGACTCTTCATCAGCCATCAGATCAGATAGGAACTTCTAATGTGTGTGACCATGCAGGTTCGAACCTAAGCCCGTAGCACAGGAACCAATTCCTGTACTAATCGAAGTGACCATCTAGTAATGGTACCCGACATCTGGATAGGTCGAATAATCACAATCGCAATACTCAAAACCTACGTGAATATGGTTACTGTATAATTCATCCCTTTTGACCCCTGTGTTTAGGACGACTCAGGTTAAACTGTCAACCCTGATCAGATCATCCGAATTATGCTCAACTCAAATAGTCCTGTGACTCCTCACTAGGACTACCCTGGTCAAGGTTTTTTAAATTGAAACATGCTGTACACAGCTCCTGAACTGGAGTGGTCAATTCCTTCTTGACACACACACCGACAAGTCAAGTACTTGACTACACCCAGCATCCTTCCGTCACTGAATTAGAAATTCAGGTAGTCCAGTGTCTAAGTATAGTGAGTTACTTGCAAGTCACCATGGCGGTCTCAGGTCAGAGGGACAGTTATACCCATATCCCATCGGAGCAAATCTTGACAGCAGAAATAGCTTCGAAGTCGGTCATGTTCAGTGCAGATATACCCTTACATCTCACCTGTATGCCATACCAGTGTCTCCACACTCCTTGGTTAAGAGGACAACCAACCCATATGGCACACAACGACCTATGCTTGATAAACGTTGTCGTCCTTGGTAACAACGTATCATTTGATCGCGAACAGGTTTAAGGATTAAATGACAAATCCTCCTTTATCGAGTCTAAATAGTCCTAAGGACTTCACCACAACACAGGAGTTCATTAAAAGATGAAACAATTTATGATGAAAAATATCAAAAAAACTTTTATTTATTTATAATTTATGTACTAATACCAAAGGAGCACAACCGTCAATAGGCTAATGATTGGCTTTGGGATACTATTCCCAACAATCTCTCACTTGACCTAAAGCCAATCAATGCAGTATCTAATACCCATCTTCGACTAGAAGTCATCGAACTCCTTCACCGCAATGGCTTTAGTGAATGGGTCGGCCAGGTTCTCCTTCTCATCGATCTTCTGAAGGTCGACATCACCTTGATCCACGATTTCTCGGATGAGATGGTAGCAGTGCAGAATATGCTTCATCCGCTGGTGTGCCTTTGGTTCCTTCACCTAAGTAATGGCTCCAGAGCTGTCACAGTAGAGCAGAACTGGGCCAACAAGAGAGGGTGCTACTCTGAGCTCGATGATGAATTTTCTCAGCCACACCGCTTCTTTGGCAGCATCTGATGTAGCAACATACTCTGCCTCGCAAACTGAATCAGCCACTGTGTGCTGCTTGGAACTCTTCCAGCAGACAGCCCCACCATTAAGGGTAAAAATAAATCTCGACATACTCTTACTGTCATCATGATCAGACTGAAAATTAGAGTCTGTAAACCCTATAAGTCTCAAGTCCGATTCACCATAAACAAGCCACTGGTCCTTAGTATTTCTTAAATGCTTCAGGATGGTTTTAACAACCTTCCAGTGATTCTCCCCTGGATCAGATTGGTATCTACTCACTACCCCTAGTGAGTATGCCACATCTGGTCGTGTACATGTCATGGCGTACATGATAGATCCCACTGTCGAAGCATATGGAATTCTATCCATACACTCTCTCTCTTGAGGTGTTGTCGGATAATCCCTCTTTGAGAGAGAAATTCCATGGCCTATCGGTAGATAGCCTTTCTTGGAATTCTCCATGCTGAACCTTTTCAGCATAGTATCAATGTACGTGGACTGGGATAAGCCAAGCAATCTTTTAGATCTATCCCTATAGATCCTCATCCCTAAGATGTAGGAAGCTTCTCCCAGATTTTTCATAGAGAATTATGACAACAACCAAATCTTTATTCCCTGTAATGCAGGGACATCATTCCCGATTAAGAGAATGTCATCCACATACAATACAAGAAATACCACTATTGGACCATTAGCCCATTTATAAATGCAGGACTCTTCTCCATTCTTAACAAAGTCATACGTCTTGATCGTCCTATCAAAACGTATATTCCAACTCCGGGATGCCTGCTTAAGTCTATAAATGGACCTCTGTAGCCTGCACACCTTAGACTCATCTGTGAATGTGAATCTTTCAGGTTGTATCATATACACCTCTTCATCCAGCTTTCCATTTAGAAAAGCTATTTTCACATCCATCTGCCAGATTTCATAGACTAGATGGGCAGCTATCGCAAGCCTAATCTGAATGGATTTGAGCATTGCCACAAGAGAAAATATCTCGTCATACTCTATACCATAATGTTGACGATATCCCTTGACAACCAGATGGGCTTTATAGGTTTCCACCTTTCCGTCTGCGCCCCTCTTCTTCTTGAAGACCCACTTACACCCTATGGGTTTTACTCCTTTGGGTGGGTCAACCAATGTCCACACATCGTTGATCTTCATGGACTTCATTTCAGATTTCATGGCCTCTAGCCATTTCTCAGAGTCAGGTCTCTCATTGCATCCATGTAGGTGATCGGATCCTCATCATTTTCATCAAGTTCAATAGGATCGCCATTTCGAACCAAGAAACCATAGTATCTGTCCGGTTGACGTGGTACTCTACCAGATCACCTTAAGGGTGCAGGAACAATGGGCTTCGGATCTGATCTAACCAAATCCGGTTCAAGTTTAGCTACTTGTGTCAGTTTTTTCACCTGCCGAACTTCCTCAAGTTCGACCTTAGAGGCAACAGTCCCTTCACCAAGGAACTCCTTTTTCAAAAAGATTGCCTTAAGGCTGACAAACACTTTTTGCTCATCAGCTAGGTAAAAATAATACCCTTTGGTCTCTTTTGGGTACCTTATGAAATTACACTTGTCAGACCTAGGTCCAAGCTTGTTCGTAATTAAACATTTAACATAAGCCGGACACCCTCAAACCCTAAGATGCGAGAGTACTGGCTTACGTCCTATCCATATCTCATATGGAGTTTTGGTTACAAACTTACTCGAAACCCTATTTAGAAGGTAACAAGCCGATTCGAGTGCATATCCCTAGAGAGAGATCGGCAGACCAGCAAACCCCATCATGGATCGAATCATGTCCAACAAAGTCTGATTCCTCCTTTCAGACACACCATTATGCTATGGTGTTTCAGGAGGTATCCATTAAGAGAGAATCCCATTCTCCCCAAGATATGTCAGAAAATTATTGGAAAGGTATTCACCTCCTCGATCAGATCGAAGAGTTTTAATACACTTCCTAGTTTATTTTTCTACCTCATTTCGAAATAGTTTGAACATTTCAAACGACTCTGACTTATGCTTCATTAAGTAGACATACCCATACCTCGATAGATCATCTGTGAAGGTTATGAAGTAAAAATATCCATCTCTTGCACTTGAGCTCATGGGTCCACATACATCAGAATGTACCAGACCTAAGAGTTCACTGGCTCGCTCACCTTTTTCAGTAAAAGGTGACTTGATCATTTTTTCAAGAAGACAGGACTCACAGGTTGGAAGCGATTCACAATCACCAACTTCAAGAATTCCTTCTTGAGCCAACCTGTTTATCTTGTTCTTATTGATATGACCTAGCCTACAGTGCCAAAGGTAGACTTCTGACACATTATCTATTCTAGGGCATTTATCGGAGGTTGGAACCATATTAACAGGCTGTGACAGTAAGTAAATTCCATTATTTAGTTGTTCAACAAATATTGTAACACCATTCAAAATGATATTGCAAATATTTTTTTTTATTAAAAATTGATAATCGTACATGACCGAAAGGCCTACAGAAATAATATTTAATAAAAAGCTTGGACAATAGTGACATTCACTCAGAATTACATTACGAGAATTGATTACAAGGTTCATGATTCCTAAAGCTAGAACTAAAACTTTGCTTCCATCTCCAACGTTCAGGAACCTCTCGCCGTCATCAAATCTCCTACTGACCTGCAGACCCTGCATCGAATTGCAAATATGATAAGGGCTTCCGGTATCCAATACCCAGACAGTAGTATCACAAATAGAAAAGTTGCAAGGTGTTACCATATAATTACTTTGCTTCTTCTTCGGCCTGTTTGGGTCCAGGGAGGCAATGTATAGAGGACAGTTCCTCTTCCAATACCCTTGCTTCTTGCAAAAGAAGCACTCTGCCTGGCTCTGGTCAGGCTTGTGCTTCTTGGTCTGACTCTGTGCAGACATCCCAGCATGCGGCTGCACCTTCTTGTTCTTCTTCTCTTTCTTAAAGGGTCGACGACCAGAAGAAGCCCTCCCACAACATTCACCGACTCCTTATGGAGCTGGTGGTCCTTCTCAAAGTTCTGCAGCAACCCCAACAAGCTGTGGTAGTTCACTGCAGGCTTGGTCATTCGAAAATGAGTAAGGAAGGGGAGGAAGGACTTGGGCAATGAATTAAGGATCGCATCCTTACCGAGCTGCTCATACAGGGGAAAGCCCAGTTTACTTAGGTGCGCAATCATTTCGATCATGCACAGTACATGATCGGTGACTGAGGCCCCATCTCTCATCCGAGCATTAAAAATGGCACAACTAGTTTTGTACCTTTCAACGTCGTCAAGCGTGCCAAAGGAGTCGTTCAATATTTGAAGCATCTCCTGCGGCTGGACATTCTCGAACCTGCGACTAAACTCATCATTCATTACCGCAAGCATTATGCACCGAATGGTGGTGCAGTCATTGAGCCACTTCTGGTAAGTATCTCGGATCGTCCCTCTCACGTTCGGGGCTGGCTCCTCGGGTGTTGGATCCATTACTACATAAAGGATCCACTCATGCTCAAGGATGATTTTTAATTTTTGATACCAACTATCAAAATTCGATCCCATGAGCTTGTCATTATCTAATAATGACCGGAGTGACAGGGTAGTGGCCATAGCTGCATAAAGAAAAATCAGACCTCTATTAGTATATAAATTATTAATACTAAAGAGTTGGACTTTAGTGTAAAGTTTCTCCCAATATTTTTACGAACTGGTAGCCTCAACCTCCAATTCGAGGAATTACTTTAATTCCTTAGTGGGTACTAGAATCCACACAGACTACACACGAGCCCAACTTTGGTTGGTTAACCCATGTGCATCTATGGGTAGGTTCATAACCAGTTGTTTCTCTAAACAACTTCTAGTAATTAATTTTGCCCTAGAACCTAATCAGTAAGCTTTGGCCTCCACTGAAAAGATTTGGTTAGGTCCAACCATTAACATGACTTGATTTGGTGAATCGGACCAATAAATGATCAGGCCTGACTTTGGCCGGCCAACCTGACCACCATCAAAAAGACTCAAATCAAATTATCATACTATGAATGATAATTCCATTAGTCAATAAGCACCAAGCCTTTGGGCCTCCAGTGATTATTAAACTAATGGACTCATTATCACTCACTTAATGGGAGGCTATGACTTAGTTATCACTATAACTTAATCATTTTTGGGACCTAATAATTTTTGAGAATTTTTATTAAAGGATAGAAGAGAAAAAAATTAACCAGCCAATTTCAATCCTTCCACTGACTTTACCAAGTCAGATTAAAAAAGATTTAATTAAAGCTGGCATTAAGAGCACCTAAATCAGTCACACTGATTTACCTAATGACATGGGTGAGCCTTAATCACCAAGTGATCTAATCAAAACCTAACTCACCAGGTTGGCCAAGTAAGTGAGATCAGTGGTGGGGATATGCCATTAACTCGTCAAAGATCGAATCAATGTGAGTAGCTCCGACTTAAGAACCACTAGTCAAATTGCCGAACTTACCTTAGACACCAACCGGTTCATTAGTTTTAATTTGATCAACTTAGTAAATATGGTTCCACCACATAGTCATGAATTAAGTCCATTTTGGTCTAGTTAAAGACATGGACCCATTCAACTACAACTATTGGAGTTGAGTCTAAAGTGTCCTTGACCTAATCTAATTCAACTTTTGATTAGATTTGACCACTTACTCTAATTTAGTCTATTTCTTTAAGCTAACCTTAGGTCTAACCCAATTATGGACCTAATCCATCTAACCCATTGACCCACAAGTTTATACAATTGTCTTAGGTCTTAATTCACAATTCTAGACCAACTTGACAACACTTAATTCTTTTAATTAAGTATTTGGGCTGATGGGTCAGGGTTTGGTATTTCAAAAATAATTTTCAAATTTGAAAGGTTTTATTTTCTGTTCATTAAATAGGTTGACTCATTTCACAAATAGATCAGTACATTTCATAAATAGCAATCTTATTGCTAATTTCATAACAGAAAATAACTCAATCAAAATAAATCATGAATATTCTTTTAGATCTAATCTAACATATTCATGATAAATTTTATAATGAACCTTTACAATTAAGTCCTTTCACTGCTTCATCTGTATGGGATATAATTACAATGGCACCCCTACCGCCATAGGAGACCCCATCAAATGGGAGGAGAAGGCCTTTAAACCCTACTTTTCTCCTATGACCGGACGGCCATGGCAACCAACTCAATTAGATTACTTGCTACTTGGATCAAGTATATCTAAATATACCAATTTCAAAATTTAAATTTTAAATTTTGAATTTTAAATTTCAAACAAATTTCAAATTTTAGATTTTTGAATTTCAAATTTTGAATTTTAAATTTTGAATTTCAAATTTAAAATTTCAACCAAATTTTAAATTTCAACCAAATTTCAAATTTCAACCAAATTTCAAATTTTAAATTTTAAATTTTAAATTTTGAATTTTTGAATTTTGAATTTTAAATTTCAAATTTCAAAATTTAAATTTCAAATTTTGAATTTTAAATTTTTGAATTTTGAATTTTGAATAACTTTCAAATTTTAAATTTTAAATTTTGAATTTCAAATTTTAAATTTAAACTTTTAGATTATAACTTAATCTATGCATGTAAATATATATATCATATCTTAGAACCCACTCTGATACCATTTAAAGTAAAATTTTAGTGCAGGGGTAAAATGATAATTTTAAAACTTTTTCAAAATCACTATTTTATAGTAGAAATTATTAATTAATCTAATTAATTAACATGTATTTATCCTACACTATGATCTAAATATAATATACAGCATGCATGCATTTAAATTTGAAATTCAAATTTAAACAGTAAATAATTTACTGTTCTGTGTTCAGAACACAATACCTTTGTGTGGGTAGTCGATCGCCATAATCTGATCACCGTCCGAAGGATCTGATCATCGCAACACAGCCACACAGCGTGTCTAGCCTCTGTGGATCATCCACACGAAGCTCTCGATCTGATTGCCTCCTCACGAGTGCTAGCTCGTTGTAGAGTCTTTTCGACGGTCGATGCTGATCGAACTCCTTTGATCAATGTCTGCCGACTCTTTGAATACTCTGGATTGTTAGAAAGTGTGCTTGAGAGGTTGATGAAGTTCTTCATAAAATTTGGTGGGCTCACGATACTCGTAGCTCACCTTCTCACTTTCCGAAGGTTTTGGACCTTCACCTCATGCACAAGGCTTCCTCATGCCCCAGGCTTTCTCTCCAAAAAATTCTACGCATGCCCCATCCTTCTCCTCTTTTTAAAACAACGTAGAACATGTCTTATCCACATGAGAGGATAAAGATAAGTGGTTGCACATTTGAATTCAAATCAAATTTGAATTCAAATGCAAACCAACTCATCCCTATCCACTTGGGCATGAGAAGAGAAGGGACGTGGCTTCATTTGTGCATGGAGAGTTTGTACGAGAAACACTTTCTCATGTAGAACATGGGGTGCTAAAGAGGATAAGGACATGGCGCATGGATTGGTTGCTCATTCAAATTCAAATTTTCTTTTGAATTTGAATGGCCAACCAAACATCCTTATCCACCTATATGGCACACAAATGTGGGGTGTGGGAAGGGCTTTGCGTGAGAGAAAATTCACAAGAAGTTGCTTCTCGTGAAGTCAAATGGGCGCAGAGATATGAGGTGGCGCAGGGATTTGAATTCAAATGGTGGTTTAATCTTAATTGAACCAACCTAATCAAAATAGGTTAAGCACAATTAGACTAAATTAAACCTAACTTAATTAGGCTTAATTAGGCTCAATAAAATCCAAATCAAATCAGAAATTGACTAAGCCCAACCCCTGATCAAATCAGGGACCAAACCATCTCGACGATTAGGTCAACTCTTAACCTAATCAGGTCAAACCTAACTGAATCCAATTCAATTGGACTTGATCCAAAAATAATTACTCAATTAAAGTGAGTTATTTAATAATTAAATCACTAATTAAATCTCTCATAAATATTGAGTCCAAATCCGATGGGCAATCGGATATCAAAGTCCATCGATATGACACCTTGATCGAAGAGTCCCAAACTAGTGAGACTCTTGACCCCGGTACCCAAAATGTGTGGGACTCATGATCAGAGAATTCTGATTCACGATCACAGAGTCCCAGACACGTAGGACTCATAGTCCACAAATATTAAGACTCTTCATCAGCCATCAGATCAGATAGAAACCTCTAATGTGTGTGACCCCGCAGGTTCGAACCTAAGCTGGTAGCACAGGAACCAATTCCTGCACTAATCAAAGTGACCATCTAGTAATGGTACCCGATATCCAGATAGGTTGAATAGTCACAATCGCAACACTCAGAACCTATGTTGAATATGGTTACTATATAATTCATCCCTTTTGACCCCTATGTTTAGGACGACTCAGGGTTAAACTGTCAACCCTGATCAGATCATCCGAATCGTGCTCAACTCAAACAGTCCTGTGACTCCTCACTAGAACTACCCTGGTCAAGATTTTTCTAAATTGAAACATGAATGTACACAGCTCTTGAACTGGAGTGATCAATTCCTTCTTGACACACACACCGATAAGTCAAGTACTTGACTACACCCAGCATCCTTCCGTCACTGAATTAGAAATTCAGGTAGTCCAGTGCCTAAGTGCAGTGAGTTGCTTGCAAGTCACCATGACGGTCTCAGGTCGGAGGGATAGTTATACCCATATCCCATCGGAGTAAATCTTGACAGCAGAAATAGCTCCAGAGTCGGTCACGTTCAGTGCAAATGTACCCTTACATCTCACCTGTATGCCATACCAGTGTCTCCACACTCTTTGGTTAAGAGGATAACCAACCCATATGGCACACAATAACCTATGCTTAATAAATATTGTCATCCTTAGTAACAACGTATCATTTGGTCGCGAATAGGTTTAAGGACTAAACGATAAATCCTCCTTTGTCGAGTCTAAATAGTCCTAAGGACTTCACCACAACACAGGAATTCATTAGAAGATGAAATAATTTGTGATGAAAAATATCAAAATAATTTTTATTTATTTATAATTTATGTACTAATACAAAAGGAGCACAACCGTCAACAGGATGACGATTGACTTTGGGACACTATTCCCAACAAAAAGGACTACTCTATGTGGAAGCACCTGTCAATAATTTGGTCTGGCTGAAGAATTAAAACTTAGCACTTTTTGGGAGGCAACCCAGTTCCAGTTTTTACTTTTACTTTCTTTTGCATTATGTTTTGATTAATCAAGGCTTGCTTCATATCTTTTGTAGGGATTTGAGCACAATATTAGCTAAGTTGGAAGGAGCATCAATTTTGAAAAGCTTCTGGATCTGATGACATCTCTCTTTTTCTTTCTCTTTTTGTGCACCCTTTATTTTTCTTATTCCATTGAGGATAATATCGATTAAATTGGGGGGAGAATAATAAAATTTTTTGAATTTTTTAAGTCTTCAAGTAAGTTAGTATTTAGTATTTAAGCACTTGATTTCACTTAAGAATCGAGTTTGTTGGGTATAAAATACCCTCAGCCGAAGTTCTTAACAAGATTGACCCTCCCAAGACCCCTCTGGCTTTCGATTGTAGATGGTATCTCTCCAGACTTCTCCAACAGCCGGATCCCCATAATGCTGACTAAATTCTCCCGATGGACGAGCTCCCACTACACCACCCGAGCTCCTTCAACATGAGTTCCCCCAGTTATCTATTAAATCACCCTAAGCGCTCACTAAGCTCCACCGCCAGCCGACTTTCTACGACTATCAGCTGCTCCCCGAATCCCTTCCAGACTTCTTCCAGCCAGGTTCAACTCCAATCCAAACTACCTCAGACTTCGCCAACGGCTGAACTTCTCTGACAGTAGATTCCTACAACTACCAGAATTCAGCATGGACTCCTACGGGAGCCGGATCTCATCCTCGACCTCGACTGCGGAAAGGCTTCACCCGGACTTCTACGGGAGCTGGGCTCCACCCATGCCATCGCTTACAAGTAAACTTCATCTGGACTCCTAAGGGAGCCGGACTTCATCCCTGACTTTGATTGCAGGTAGACTTAGCCCGGACTCCTACGGGAGTCGAATCTCATCCCCGACCTCGACTGCAGAAAGGCTTCACCCAGACTCCTACGGGAGCCGGGCTCCACCCATGCCTTCACTTACAGGTAAACTTCGTCCGGACTCCTAAGGGAGCCGGACTTCATCCCTGACTTTGATTGCAGGTAGACTCAGCCCGGACTCCTACGGGAGCCGGATCTCGTCCCCGACCTCGACTGCAGAAAGGCTTCATCTGGACTCCTACGGGAACCGGGCTCCACCCACGCCTTCACTTACAAGTAAACTTCATCCGGACTCCTAAGGGAGCCGGACTTCATCCCTGACTTTGATTGCAGGTAGACTCAGCCTGGACTCCTACGGGAGCCGGATCTCGTCCCCGACCTCGACTGCGGAAAGGCTTCACCCAGACTCCTACGGGAGCTGGGCTCCACCCACACCTTCGCTTACAGGTAAACTTCGTTCGGACTCCTAAGGGAGCTGGACTTCATCCCTGACTTCGATTGCAGGTAGACTCAGCCCGGACTCCTACGGGAGCCAGATCTCGTCCCCGACCTCGACTGTGGAAAGGCTTCACCCGGACTCCTACGGGAGCCGGGCTCCACCCACGCCTTCGCTTATAGGTAAACTTCGTCCGGACTCCTAAGGGAGCCGGACTTCATCCCTGACTTCGATTGCAGGTAGACTCTGCCCGAACTCCTATGGGAGTCGGATCTCGTCCCCGACCTCGACTGCGGAAAGGCTTCACCCGGACTCCTATGGGAGTCAGGCTCCACCCACGCCTTCGCTTACAGGTAAACTTCATCTGGACTCCAAAGGGAGCCGGACTTCATCCCTGACTTTGATTGCAGGTAGACTAAGCCCGGACTCCTACGGGAGCCGGATCTCATCCCCGACCTCGATTGCGGAAAGGCTTCACCCGGACTCCTACAGGAGCCGGGCTCCACCCACACCTTCGCTTACAGGTAAACTTCATCCGGACTCCTAAGGGAGCCGGACTTCATCCCTGACTTCGATTGCAGGTAGACTCAGCCCGAACTCCTACGGAAGCCGAATCTCATCCCCGACCTCGACTGCAGAAAGGCTTCACCCGGACTCCTACGGGAGCCGAGCTCCACCCACGCCTTCGCTTACAGGTAAACTTCGTCCGGACTCCTAAGGGAGCCAGACTTCATCCCTGACTTCGATTGCAGGTAGACTTAGCCCGAACTCCTATGGGAGCCGGATCTTGTCCCCGACCTCGACTGCGGAAAGGCTTCACCTGGACTCCTATGGGAGCCGGGCTCCACCCACACCTTCGCTCATAGGTAAACTTCATTCGGACTCCTAAGGGAGCCGGACTTCGCCCCTGACTTTGATTGCAGGTAGACTTCACCCGGGCTCCTACGGGAGCCAGATCTCTTCTCCAGCTCCAGCTGCGGGAAAACTTCATCCAGGCCCCAATGAGAGCCGGGCCTCGTTCCCAATTCTGGCTGTGTATGGACTTTGCCTGAACTCCTACGGGAGCCGGGCTCCACCCATGACTTCGCTTACAGGAAGATTCCACCCGAACTCCTACGGGAGCCAGACTTCACCCCCGACTTTGACTGAAGGAAGACTCCATCCGAACTCCTGCGAAAGCCGGACTCCGAGCTCCTCTCAGACCGGTGGCTAGCCACCTCTCTCCGCCAGACACCCCAGTCGATAGGCCTAGACCTTCTGACAGGCCGCAATAACGACCACAGCACTGCTCCACTTCCTGCAACGGATTCCATGCGGCTCCATCACCCCCTGACAGGCCGCAATAACGACCACACCACTGCTCCACTTCCTGCGACAGATTCCACGTGGCTCCATCACTCCCTGGCAGGCCACAATAATGGCCACGATCCTGCTCCACTTCCTGCGATGGATACCGTGCGATTCTTCCATTCTCTAGCAAGCCGCGACAACGGATGCCGCTCCGCTCCCCATGGCAGACTCCACGTGGCACACCCCGGTGATAGCCACAGGTCCACTCCACTACTCTTCGCAACAAACTCCTGGGCAGCCCACTGCCAGACGGTTACAAACATCGCTATCAGTCTGTTGCTCCCTCCGCCTATAAAAGGGGGACCCCAGATACGTTATTCTCTAAGCTCTATTTTCTATCCCAAAACTCTGCTAAAATTTTCGTTCGAGCACTCCATTCTTGTTGAGGCAGAGAACTGACTTGAGCGTCGGAGGGTCTTGCCGGAGCAACCCCACTTCCGATTTAGACTTTTTTTGCAGGTCCCGACAGCGACCGCGACCCCCACAACTCCAGCTTCCCCGACGCAGGTGGATTTTTGCACCAACAGGATTGACGCTAGAGGAAGGGGGTCTGAACCTTCGCAGTACCCTTGTTCTTGAAGGAGCGCTCAATGGGACGACCCCCGGGCATCTTTTTCGATGTCCTCTCCTCCTCCCTCCACTTGGTCTTTACCCGATGCCTCCCCGCAAGGCGTCCACGTGACGATCCACAGCCTTCGCGGTCAGATCTCAGGCTCCGACCTCACCTCCAGTTTCCCAGCCTCCTCCTCCTCCGGCAATGGCGGTCGGTGCGGAGCAATTTGATCTACTGGTGCAGTAGGTTAGAGGCCTCACTGAAGCTGTGCAGGCCATGAAGCAACAGCAGCAGCTGCAGGCATCAGTGCACCTGGAAAGAGTGTCACCGAAACACCAGAATTTGACGGTAGGGCGGGCCACTTGGGCCAGCCGCCCCGTCTTTCCTAGGAAGACGAACCCGAGGGTGGAGAGCCCTCAGTCAGATCATGACTCCACCCCTGGAAGATCTCTACCCCCATTCTGCCAGAGAACCCTCAAAACCCGAAGTCGAGGGAATTTCCTGGACCGGAGGCTCCAGGAGATGAACCGACAGATCGAAGAACTCCGCCATGCTCCCCCCGCTTATGGTGAGGATATTTGCACTGACCCTTCCTTTTCTCAAATGATCATGCAGGAATCGATCTCGCCAAACTTCAAACTCTTCCAGTTCGAAAGCTACGACGGGACCTCGGACCCGGTTGATCATCTAGAGGCCTTTCGGATGATGATGCTGCTTCATGGCGCACCTGACGCCATTCTATGCCGAGCCTTCCCATCCACCTTGAAGGGAGTGGTGAGAAACTGGTACTCGGTGTTGAAGTCGGGTACCATCTTTTCCTTCGATCAGATGAGCCACCAATTTGTGGCCCATTTTGTCAGCAGCCGGTGCCCCCGTAAGGGTTCGGAGTCCCTCATCAATATCAAGCAGAGAGAGGGGGAGTCTATTCGGGCCTACATCAATCGTTTCAATGTCGCAGCACTGGAGGTCCGAAATTTGGACCAATCGGTAGCAATGGCCACTCTGAAGGGCGGCCTTTAAAAGAATGACCTTTTGTTCTCCTTGGAGAAAAAGTACCCCAAGGATTTTGCTGATCTACTAGCTCGGACTGAAGGGTACACCCGAGCGAAAGAAGCCTTCAAAATGAAGGATGAAGAGATGCGAGAGAGCGGCAGGCGGGAGACTCGAGTAAGCCCGCAGTCGAAAAAGGGCCGAGAGAAGCCCGACCACGTTCTCGAACTCCTCCCAGGCACATGCGTGTCCATACTCCTCCCCGGGTATGTAGGCAGAGAAGTCCAGACCGTGGAGTTCAGTGGGGTTCTCCACCAGGAAGATTTCACAACTACGCCCCCCTCAATGCCTCAAAGGCCCAGGTACTGATGGAGGTCAGGGAGTAGCTCCCTAGGCCAGAGAGGATGCGCATGCACCCTGAGAAGTGCAACCCCAACAAGTTCTATCTCTACCATCGCGATCGTGGCCACGACATGGAGGAATGCATCCAGCTTTGAGATGAGATCGAGGAGCTCATTCGGCGAGGTCGACTCGATAGGTTCATTCGATGCCGGCCTGAGGGTAGAGAAGATCGGCCAAGGGCCCTGCTGCAGCCTGAGCCACCCAGGAGAGGGGAGCAGCCCGGAGATCAGCTTCCAATCGGGACCATCGACTCCATCACCGGAGGGCCTCAAGGAGAAGCAGACCATCCACGACCATGAGACTCGAGAAACCTGTAAATGTACTACTCACGACTTTGATTTGAATCAAAATTTCTTTCGACTTTGCATGTCTTTCCCTTTTGGCATGGACTTGTTACGATTGGGGATAACCCCTTCAAACCACTAAAACAAGGTCCTGTTGGGAACGGGAGGAAAATCTCATCCTAACATGAGCAAAATGAAAGTCTGATTATTTTAAGATCGGATCGGAGGAGAGGCCCATATAATGGCCCTTAAGCACCCCCATGGTTATGTTAGGAACAGGAGGAGAACCTCATCCTAACATGAGCAAAATGAAAGTCTAATTATTTTAAGATCGGATCGGAGGAGAGGCCCATATAACGGCCCTTAAGCGCCCCCATGGTCATGTTAGGAACAGGAGGAGAACCTCGTCCTAACATGAGCAAAATAAAAGTCCGATTATTTTAAGATTGGATCGGGGGAGAGGCCCTACAACGTCCTAATGTGCCCCCACAACCATGTTAGGGACAGGAGGAGAACCTCGCCCTAACATGAGCAAAGTCAAAGGACCGGTTCTTTTAGACCGGATGGGGGGAGAGGCCCTACAACACCCTAATGCGCCCCCACAGCCTTGTTAGGGACAGGAGGAGGACCTTGCCCTAACATGAGCAAAGTCAAAGGCCCGGTTCTTTTAGACTGGATGGGGGGAGAGGCCCTACAACGCTCTAATGTGTCCCCACAGTCTTATTAAGGACAGGAGGAGGACCTCGCCCTAACATGAGCAAAGTCAAAGGCCCGATTCTTTTAGACCGGATGGAGGGAGAGGCCCTACAATGCCCTAATGTGCCCCCACAGCCATGTTAGGAATAGGAGGAAACCTCATCCTGACATGAGCAAAGTCGAAGACCCAGTTCTTCTAGACCGGATGGGGGGAGAGACCCTTGCAATGACCCTTGTGTGCCCCCACAACCCTGTTGGGAACAGAAGGAGAACCTCGTCCTAACCTGGGCTGAGATCGACTACGTCAAGGATAGAAGGAGGACCTCATCCTGACGATGACAAAAATCTGGTCACCCAACATGATCGGATAAAGGGAAAAGTTCCCTCAATGGTAGCTCCACGCCTCTACGCGACCCCGCGAAAAGCAAGGGGAGGACCCTCGCTCAGAAAAGAGAAGAAAAATTAAAAAGGAAAAGCGACGAACTATATCGGCAACAGATGAAAAATAAACTACACCAAAAACATAAGAAACTTCATCTCAACAAAGATGGGAGTTCCTACCAAACATCCCCGGCCTCTAAGAAGGCTCTCGACACAGGTCAAGAAAATAATGGCCCCTTCAAGGTAATGCGGAGTTCAGACCACTGAGCTCGAGCCTACGGCCATGGACGATAAGAAAAGCAAATCAGCATGACGATGACTGGGCACCTCCAAACGACATCGACGTCAGACAAGTCAAAAGACCAACGAAGTTCGACGGACGATAATTTAATACAATACGTGGATGAGGTAATACAAAATCTCCCTTTTTCATTTCATTTGCAAAATATACACCACAAAGCCCAGAAGGCTAAAGGAAGAAAAGCAAAACCACAAGAACCAAACAAAACAACAAAAGAGAAAATGTATACATGGAAAGACGAAAGGACAAAAAGAGCCCTAGGGAAGCTCTGCTCCTTCCGACCTCGAATTGTCTGCTTCACTCTTCACCAAGGACTGCCTCAGATTTTTAACTTCTTCTTCTAGCTCTCTCTTTTTCAGCAGCATATCCTTGGACACCCGACGGAGTCACTGGCTTTCGTTCTCTGCCTCTCGATGCCTCTTTCTTAGGACCTCGGATTCTGCCTCCGCATCCTTGATGGCCTGCTGCTCGCATGTCAGTTGGATCTTCAATTACTGTAGCTCGACCGTCCTCCCCCCAAGGGTGATAGAAAGCTCTTCTGCAGTTCTTCTCAGGGATTGGAGTTCGTCGAAATTTCGAGAGGAAGCGAGCTGAGCCCTGCCAGCCAGCTGCCCTTGAAGATGGGCAACTTCATCGATCGCCACCCTGAGTCTCTCCTTGTATTCGTCCACCTGCTTGCGCCAGCCAGCCCTGTATGCATCGTAGCTCACCTCGGTATCCTGGAGCTGCTGCGGAGGTCAGAGACCTTCTTCGACCACTCCCAATCATTGTCGGCCCGAGTCAAAGGTCGGGATGAACTTCCCTCCAGCTGGCCAATCCTCCCCCGGGCAGCCGACAACTCCACCCTGAGGGAACTGATTTTGGAGGCTTGAGCCCAAATTTGATCACTGGCACGCTTCTTGTGTTCCTCAAGCTCCTTCTCAAAGTTTGCCTTCCTCCTGCTGTACTCCATGATCCCCTTCACATGGAGATTTCGAAAGTAGGTGGCCTCCGTGGTGGCTTCAGAATGACTCTCCCTCAACCTGCGAAGCTCGCCTTCCATCTTCTTCGACCTTTTTGTTAAATGGAGGACTTCCTTTTTCAGCCGCTGGATTGTAGATTTCAACGGAATCCCCTGAGGCAAGGAAAGCGCTTCGGTGGGGCACTGCCATCGGGAGGTCAACGCGTTAAAACGCAGCTCATTACAAAGAAAGAAAGAAAAAGAAGAGAAGAAAAGTTTCCCAAAAAGAGGAGACCACTTTTATTGACTGAACGTTTCTTGAAGACAAAAGAAAGAAGAAAAATAGCGATAAAGGAAGAATACAAAGTTAGAGGTCTTGGACCTCTGGATCAACGGGGGGACTCGACACCTCTGGGGGGTGGACCGCGGTGGCTGCAACGACGGTGGAGGGTCCGGCTTCATCCTCGGATGCCTCGTCCAAGAAGCTGAGGTCAAGCTCGGGGAATTTCACGACCATCTTCTCTTGGCAGAGCTCGAACTCTTTATTGAATGCGGCTTGGCCGAACTCAACCTTCAACTTCTTCATTTCGGTGGAAGTCTTGAACTCCTCCACCGCTTGACTCCTGGCCTTCGAGACCAGGGTCGGGATCTGTTCCGCCATGTTGGCAACCTCGACCTCTGCCCTCCTCACCATCTCCTCCAGGTCGGCCTTCTGTTCTGTCGAGGTCTGTCTCTCTCTCTCAAGCGCCTCTCAGAGACCGGCCACCTCGAGGGCCATTTCCTTAAGGCAGGCAACCTCGGCCTGCTGACCTTCCACCACCTTGTTTGTCGTCTCGATGTTAGCGAGGAGTTGGTGCCCGAGCTGCAAGGGCGACCGGAGAGTCAGAATGGGAGCTGGGGAGTTAATTAAGTGAAGAAGCGAAAGAAAAAGGGAGGACGAATCTACTTACCTCGAGGAAGGCCCCCAGCGAGTCCCAGACTCGTTGTGTAGGATCGACGCAGACGATCCTCTGGACAACTTCGGGCAGTGAGCACCCATCTACCAACTTTTTTATTAGATCCCTGTCACTAAAGGGATCATCCCCCTGCTCCTCTTCAGAGCCACGGGACTCTTCAGTGGCAGCCCGGCGACTGCCGACCCTGCAGGCCAAGGTCTTCCTCCTCTTCCTCCTCTCACCCCCTGGCACCTCCTCAGGACGAATCTCTGAAGCGGGGATCTCGGTAGGAGAACTCAAACCCCTCGGGGAAGCCCGGGCGGTGGGACGCTCAGTGTCTGGAAGGACATCGATGGCTAAGGTCGCTTGGGTAGGCACGGCCGAACTCGTCCCCTCCGCTCTGGCCCTCTTCGCCGGCCCGGAGGCTGCGGTGCCCTTTCTTTTGAGAGCCTTCAGGCCCCTGGCAAGCATCTGCGCTTCTTCGGCGCCATGCCTAAAAAAAATAAAAAAAAAAAGGAAGAGAAAGAAGAGAGAGAGAAAGAGAAAAGAAAAGGAGGGCGTGAAAAAGAAGAAAAGAAGAGAAGTGGGAGAAAGAGAGGAAAGGAAAAGAAAGAAAAAAAAAGAGAGAGATGAAATACTGGTGGAATCCAGGGGGCTCAGGCCGATGTTGAATAGAAACTACTCCTTCAGGAGGTTGGGGAAAGAAAGAGTTGGATATTTCAGGAGTTTCTGGGAGGCTTGATGGTCGTCTCCCTCCAGGCTGGGCACCCGACGGACGAAGTCCCTTAGGGAGCCCCAAGGGGGTAACTCTAGCCTCAAGGTCGGACATCGAACATAAAGAAACTTCCCCTTCCAGTTATGGATAGAAGAAGGGGCACCCTTCAGTAACCCCTTCCTACCAAACTGAGGGGAGAAGTACCACCAATCCTTCGTCGTGGGATGATGCTTGAAGGTGTAGAAGTATCTAAACAAGGAAAGGGTGGGCTGGACTTCGACTACATGACAAAGAGAGAGGAACCCTATCAAAAACCTAAAGGAGTTCGGTGCAACTGAAGCTAGAGAAATATTCAGAAACCGAAAAAGGGCAATGACAAAAGGCGGCAGAGGAAGCCGGAGTCTGACACGAAAGGCCTCCTGGTACAGGCAGAAGCAGCCAGGGGGAGGGGCACTAGCCCGGTCGGATGGGCCAGAAAGTTCCAGTTCATACTCTGGAGGAACCCCATACTGAACTCTTATCAGTTGGAGTTCATCCAGAGTCAGAGAACAAGGAATGGCATCCGGTGCAAAAATCAGACGAGGTTCAGCTCTACCTACCGGTTCACCTACCGCCTGAGGACTCTGGGAGACCGAGACAAACGAACTCCTAGAGCCACTAGAAGAAGAACCCCTGGAAGACATCTAGAATCACACGAAGACCACTTACAGAGGCGAAATCCCTAATAATCGAGGAAAATCACAGACAAGATCCCGGGGGACTGATGTGTAGAGCAAGAGGAAGAGAGATCGAACGCCAAAAGGAAGAACAAAAAGAGGAAGGAGTTTCGAGACTAACCTAGGCGATTCGAAGCAGTACGAAGGTGCGGAAAGGGGGACGGCTCGAGGAACGCCTAAGGCTGGGATGGGTGCTGAGAAAAATCAAAATTCTCAAGAAGAAGAAGGATGCCAGAACGAGACCATCAGATGAAGCGGGACTCTTGGAGGAGGAGTGCGGGTTTAAATAGGCCCTGAGATCTGGCATAATGACGATTGCGAATCTCCTCTAGCGGGTCTCTTTTCGCCGTGTGTCCCACTCACCACAGCGGGCGGTTAAAAAGTGGCAGATGGCTGACAGTGCCTTTATTGCGCCATGCCTTGAGCACCGTTCCGCTGCAGATTCCAAAAGAGCCTCTTCGGATCACCTCGATTTGAAAAAACTCCGGCGCACGTGCATTAAATGCCAAAATATCTGAGGACGATCGCGCACGGACATCGAGGGAGCAACTTCGACTGTGACAATCTTTCTGTACTTTCTTCATTCGAATTCGAACTCGAAAGTAGGGAGACTGGTGTTGGGTATAAAATACCCTCAGTCGAAGTTCTTAACAAGATTGACCCTCCCAAGACCCCACCGACTTTCGACCGCAGATGGTATCTCCCCGGACTTCTCCAACAGTCGGATCCCCACAACGCTGACTGAATTCCCCCGACGGACGAGCTCCCACTGCACCACCCGAGCTCCTTCAACATGAGTTCTCCCAGTTATCTATTAAACCGCCCTAAGTGCTCACTAAGCTCCACCGCCAGCCGACTTTCTATGACTATCAGCTGCTCTCCGAATCCCTTCCAGACTTCTTCCAGCCAGGTTCAACTCCAATCCGAACTACCCCGGACTTCGCCAATGGCTGAACTTCCCCGACAGTAGATTCCTACAACTACCAGATTTCAGCCCGGACTCCTACGGGAGCCGGATCTCATCCTTGACCTCGACTGCGGAAAGGCTTCACCCGGACTCCTATGGGAGCCGGGCGCCACCCACGCCTTCGCTTACAGGTAAACTTCATCCGGACTCCTAAGGGAGCCGGACTTCATCCCTGACTTTGATTGTAGGTAGACTAATCCCGGACTCCTACGGGAGCCGAATCTCATCCCCGACCTCGACTGCGGAAAGGCTTCACCCGGACTCCTACGGGAGCCGGGTTCCACCCATGCCTTCGCTTACAGGTAAACTTCGTCCGGACTCCTAAGGGAGCCAGACTTCATCCCTGACTTTGATTGCAGGTAGACTCAGCCCGGACTCCTACGAGAGCCGGATCTCATCCCTGACCTCGACTGCAGAAAGACTTCATCCGGACTCCTACGGGAGCCGGGCTCCACCCACGCCTTCGCTTACAGGTAAACTTCGTCCGGACTCTTAAGGGAGCCAGACTTCATCCCTGACTTTGATTGCAGGTAGACTCAGCCCGGACTCCTACGGGAGCCGAATCTCATCCCCGACCTCGACTGCGGAAAGGCTTCACCCGGACTCCTATGGGAGCTGGGCTCCACCCACGCCTTCGCTTACAGGTAAACTTCGTCCGGACTCCTAAGGGAGCCGGACTTCATCCCTGACTTTGATTGCAGGTAGACTCAGCCCGGACTCCTACGGGAGCAGGATCTCATCCCCGACCTCGACTGTGGAAAAGCTTCACCCGGACTCCTACTGGAGCCGGGCTCCACCCATGCCTTCGCTTACAGGTAAACTTCGTCCGGACTCCTAAGGGAGCTGGACTTCATCCCTGACTTCAATTGCAGGTAGACTCAGCCCAGACTCCTACGGGAGCCGGATCTCATCCCCAACCTCGACTGCGGAAAGGCTTCACCTGGACTCCTACGGGAGCCGGGATCCACCCACGCCTTCGCTTTCAGGTAAACTTCATCCGGACTCCTAAGGGAGCCGGACTTCATCCATGACTTCGATTGCAGGTAGACTCAGCATGGACTCCTATGGGAGCCAGATCTCATCCCTGACCTCGACTGCGGAAAGGCTTCACCCAGACTCCTACAGGAGCCGGGCTCCACCCACGCCTTCGCTTACAGGTAAACATCGTCTGGACTCTTAAGGGAGCCGGACTTCATCCCTGACTTTGATTGCAGGTAGACTCAGCCCGGACTCCTACGGGAGTCGGATCTCATCCCCGACCTCGACTGCGGAAAGGCTTCACCCGGACTCCTACGGGAGCCGGGCTCCACCCACGCCTTCGCTTACAGGTAAACTTCGTCCGGACTCCTAAGGGAGCCGGACTTCATCCCTGACTTCGATTGCAGGTAGACTCTGCCCGGACTCCTACGGGAGCCGAATCTTGTCCCCGACCTCGACTGCGGAAAGGCTTAACCCGGACTCCTACGGGAGCCGGGCTCCACCCACGCCTTCGCTTATAGGTAAACTTCGTCCGAACTCCTAAGGGAGCCGGACTTCATCCCTGACTTCGATTGCAGGTAGACTCAGCCCGGACTCCTACGAGAGCTGGATCTCATCCCCGACCTCGACTGCGGAAAGGCTTCACCCGGACTCCTACGGGAGCCGGGCTCCACCCACGCCTTCACTCACAGGTAAACTTCATCCGGACTTCGCCCCTGACTTTGATTGCAGGTAGACTTCACCCAGGCTCCTACGGGAGCCAGATCTCATCTCCAGCTCCAGCTGCGAGAAAACTTCATCCAGGCTCCAACGAGAGCCGGGCCTCGTTCCCAATTTCGACTGCGTAAGGACTTCGCCCGGACTCCTATGGGAGCCGGGCTCCCCCCACGACTTCGCTTACAGGAAGACTCCACCCAGACTCCTACGGGAGTCGGACTTCACCCCCAACTTTGATTGAAGGAAGACTCCATCCGAACTCCTGTGAGAGCCGGACTCCGAGCTCCTCTCAGACAGGTGGCTAACCACCTCTCTTCGCCAGACACCCCAGCCGAACTCCGGTCGATAGGCCTGGACCCGTTGGCAGGCCGCATTAATGACCACAGCACTGCTCCACTTCCTGCGACGGATTCCACGCGGCTCCATCACCCCCTGGCAGGCCGCAATAACAACCACAGCACTGCTCCACTTCCTGCGACAGATTCCACACGGCTCCATCACTCCCTGGCAGGCCGCAATAATGGCCACGATCCTGCTCCACTTCCTGCGATGGATACCGCGGGATTCTTCCATTCTCTGGCAAGCCGCGACAACAGATGCCGCTCCGCTCCCCGTGGCAGACTCCACGTGGCATGCCCCGATGATAGCCACGGGTCCACTCCACTACTCTTCGTAACAAACTCCTGGGCAGCCCACTGCCAGACAGTTACAAACATCGCTATCAGTCTATTGCTCCCTCTGCCTATAAAAGGGGGACCCCAGATACGTTATTCTCTAAGCTCTATTTTCTATCCTAAAACTCTGCTAAAATTTTCGTTCGAGCACTCCATTCTTGTTGAGGCAGAGAACTGACTTGAGTGTCAGAGGGTCTTGCTCCGATTTAGACTTCTTTTGCAGGTCCCGACGGTGACCGTGACCCCCACAACTCTAGCTTCCCCGGTGCAGGCAGATTTTTGTACCAACAGAGTTAAATCAAGTATTTTTAAAAGAAAATTTATGTACAGACTAGAGAGTTTGTGAGATATTGAGGGATCAAGTATTAAAAAAACTCAATAAGGAGTTAAGTTTAGAACTTAAATAATTTTTTTTGAGTATTTCTAAATTTTTCTACCAGCATCAAAGAAGAGTTTACTTCTTACAGACTTATATAGGATAACTATACATTTCTTCATATATTTAAAAAAAAAATTTCAAGTATTTCATGCTGAGTAATTGGGCCTCTTTGCCTAAGCAAGTATTGAGTTTCGTATCAAAATGTATGAAGGGCAAAGAAGCTTTGTTGTAAAGTTAATTTTAACTCATAGCCTATTTGATTCGAGCAAGTAGGTCCGAGGGATATTCTATACCTAGTGCCCTAAAGCCATCTGGTTTAGGAGTCATTGGCTGAAAACTCGCTACATGGATCAAACAGAAAGCTTAAAGGGTTAAGACACTCAATACCGATACAATGTTAAAAAAAAAAAGAGTTCAATAAATAAAGGACGGAAGTAACAATGTACTTGTCCATAAGAAGGTTAATGATTTAGAGATAAAGATAAAAATAATTTAGAAAAAGTTCAAAAAAAATTTAGTATTCTTAGTTTAACTCTTATATTGATTAGTATTAATACTCCAATGACATACCTCACTGACGCTCTACTGTATATCAGTGGCCTTTTTAAAATTATTTAGTAAAATTTGAGACGTTAAGTTAAATGATACTTAAATCTAAATTTTTTCTTTACTCGAAGATGAGCAAAGTTCAAGTTGGGAGGTATGATAAGTGATATATTTTTATATTTATTGTAGATATTTTTGATAATTTATGGTGTTAACATTTTCTTATAAACCTAATTTCATGAATTTATTAAATTTTTTTGAAAAATAATTAATTTTAAAAAAAAATATGAAATTAGATATATTTATGAAAATAAGATATTAATTTAATTGAGTAATTTAAGCACCAAAATGAAGAGAAATTTTTGAAAAATTTAATGCATATTTTTTTCAATTTTTCAGGTGAAAATTGAAGCAAAAATGGAGCCAAAATATCTTAAAAAATCTTAAAAATAGCCTCCGATGCATGGTGGACCAGTCGATCGGTCTACAGAGCCAAAGCATGATCCATCAAAAATAATATGCAGTCCACAAATACAGTCCACGATGGTGACAGCCTATTTTGTGCGATCTGACGGTCAAAATTTTATCCATCAAGAGATCCAACGGCTGAGGATGCTTCCGACTTTGAATAGAAGATCAGAAGTGTTGATCGATGGTCCAGATCTCATCTAAAATATGATCAGATGGCTATTATTGAATCTAACTTTGATGAGGATTAAAACATTAGATTTTGGGCAGATCTGGGCAGTCCAAGCCTAATCCGACAGCCAGAAAAATTCTTAAGAGTTTTTATACGATTTTTAAAGATTTTAGGACTTCTTTTCCTACCAAAAAATTATGAAAAATTTATCTATAAATAGGAGGTTTGAGAATAAGCTTTGGAAGAAGAAAAAAAATCATAGAAAAAATAGAAAAAAAATAAAAAAAAAATTCAAGGAGATTTAGAGATCAATTATTGGGAGATTATGGAGCTAGAGAGTTTGATGCGTGGCTAAATCTCTTCAATCCAGGAATATGATGAAGCCTGTAAATGGATTATTATTTTTTTTTATATTTAATTTTTATGTAATAAAATTTTACTTTTATTTCATATCTTTTTACTTTTTTCTGAGGTATTGATCCAGCCTACACGGCCTATACCTTCTCTTGATGTGCTGTGATCTCTGGATATGGTACGTGCTTAGGAAAGATAGATTGTGGTATGCTAGATTAAATCTTATATCCTATAATTGAGTTTAGATAGTTTATACTCCAATAGGATGAGCTGTGATCTACTGATATAGTTTGTATCCCTTAGAGATAAAATATACTAATATCTTAATCATAAGAATTAATATTGCAACATAAGAAAAAAAAAATAAATCTCTTTGCATGGTGGATTCAAAATTCTTGGGTTATTTATCTGAATTATTTTCTTTCATAATTTAATTTATATTTTTAATTTTTTGCTATTCTATTTCTTGTTAATCCTTCTGTAATCAATTCTTTTTTATTTTTTTTCATAAAAAAAAAGATAATCGCCCTAAATTCTTGTGGAGATGATCCCGACTCATCCTATCTATATAGTTTGAGTTGATTTTTATTTTTGACTGCCTATGACAGTGATCAGGAATCAACTATCAATGATACATATCTCAAATTCTCAACTCTTTGAGAATATTTATCATCATCTTGTTAATCCCTTGGATGATTCATGGACACATAAATATGGATGAGAACATAAATGCCTAATAATGACAAAACTATGTCCTAGAAATATGATATGTGTTAACCAAGATTGGCTTCTAGGGCATACATCCAACAGTGTTGGCTATTCGCAGTGAGGTTACTTAGTTTGACTGCATGTTCCCTTAGTTCCTAGCTACTCGGGTTCTTGCTGTGTATGTTGGCTATTGTAGGTTCAGGTTTGTTATTTGAAATAGGATGCACCTAGATGGAATCTATCGATCTTGATAAGAAAGAAGAAGTCCTATGCGATTTTTAAAACTGAGTTCAAAAAATTTTTAGCCAGAGTAAGTGTGAATATTAAAAAAAAGTTTTCATAGATTTCACAGATGAACTCGAGTCGAGCCAATCTAGCATATGACTAATGATGGGATTTGATAAGTTCTCTATGACCTCCGTCAAGTCCGGACTCACGATAGAGAGATTGTATCATACGATAATTGCACCTAGGAGTTTATCTTTTTTATTCTGCTGGGTTGCCACTACATATTGCTAGACGTCATTGGTGGATCGTGAGAACTCACTAAGATCATTTTCGGATCAACAATCTATGTTGAGGTGAGTTAGAATCATTTTAGCTCATCGAAAAGAGTTTTGATGATACTGTGATAGAGATCACGGTATGTCTCACTATCAAATAGAATAGAACTTAAGGAGTCACACACAAAAGAAGCATGATCTAATCAATGACTTAGATCATATTCAAATTATCAATCGGATTGATAGTTTGAATTTTAGAAACTGCTAATTTGTAAGCGTTACAGTTTTGGCAGCTTCTAATTGTAAGTACAGAGACTTAATTATAAATATTATAATTTTTTTGAGATTGATTAAATTATATATTAAGTTTTAATTAATTTAAATTTAGTTTAATTTAATTATACTTAATTTAATTTAATATTAATTAGGTTCAATTATCCAAATTAGATTTAGATTTTAAGCTTAATTGGATCAAGCTTGACAGCTTTTTGAATTCGACTCGATTCGAACTCGATTTGAATCCGATTAAGACCCAATATGAACCAGACGAACCATGACTTTGAGAGTCCAGATCCCCAAAGACTCTCTCTTTAGATCTTGTTGGTGCAAAAATCTGCTTGCGTCGGAGAAGCTGGAGTCGGAGAAGCCGTGGTCGCCGTCGGGACCTGCAAAGGAAGTCTAAACCGGAGGTGGGGTTGCTCCGACAAGACCCTCTGACGCTCAAGTCAGTTCTCTGCCTCAACAAGAATGGAGTGCTCGAACGGAGAATTTAGCAGAGTTTTGAGATAAGAAATGAGCTTAGAGAATAACGTATCTGGGTCCCCCTTTTATAAGCGGAGGAGGCAACGGACTGATGGCGACATTTGTAACCGTCTGGTAGTGGGCCGCCCATGGTCAGGAGAATTTATTGCGAAGGGTAGTGAAGTAGACCCGTGGCTATTGTCATGGCCTGCCACGTAGAGCCAGTTGCAGGTAGTGGAGCGGCGTCCGTTTCCGCTAGTTGTCAGGGAGTAGTGGAGTCGCGCAGCACCTGCCGCAGGGAGTGGAGCAGAATTGTGGCCGTTGACACAGCCTGTCAGAGAGTAATGGGTCCGCCATAGGGGGTTGATGGAGCCGTGCAAAATCCGCTACAGGAAGTGGAACAGGATCATGGTTGTTATTGTGACCTGCCAGGGGGCGCGGATCTGTTGATTGGAGCTCGGCAGCGGTCGGAGTCCGGCCTCTGTAGAGGTCCGGGAGGGGTCCTCCTGGTGGTTGGGGTCGTGGGTGGAGCCCGACTTCCGTGGGAGTCCGGGCGGAACCCTCTCAGAGCTAAAGTTGCGGGCGGAACCCGACTCCTGTAGGAGTCCGGGCGGAGTCCTCTGCAATCAAGGTTAAAGGTGAAGTCTGGCTCCCGTAGGAGTTCGGACGGAGCTTACCAGCAGTTGATACCGAGAGCGGAGCCCGGCTCCCATAGGAGTCCGGGCGGAGCTGTGCTATAGTCGATGTCGGAGGCGGAGCCCGGCTCCCGTAGGAGTCCGGGTGGAGCCGTTCTGTAGTTGATGTCGGAGGCGGAGCCCGGCTCCCGTAGAAGTTCGGGCGGAGCCGTTCTGTAGTTGATGTCGAAGGCGGAGCCCGGCTCCCGTAGGAGTCCGGGCGGAGCCGTTCTGTAGTCGATGTCGGAGGTGGAGCCCGGCTCCCGTAGGAGTCTGGGCGGAGTCGTTCTGTAGTCGATGTCGGAGGCGGAGCCCGGCTCCCGTAGGAGTCCGGGCGGAGCTGTTCTGTAGTCGATGTCGGAGGCGGAGCCCGGCTCCCATAGGAGTTCGGGCGGAGCCGTTCTGTAGTTGATGTCGGAGGCGGAGCCCGGCTCCCGTAGGAGTCCGGGTGGAGCCGTTCTGTAGTCGATGTCGGAGGCGGAGCCCGGCTCCCGTAGGAGTCCGGGCGAAGCCGTTCTGTAGTCGATGTCGGAGGTGGAGCCCGGCTCCCGTAGGAGTCCGGGCGGAGCTATTCTGTAGTCGATGTCGGAGGTGGAGCCCGGCTCCTGTAGGAGTCCGGGCGGAGCCTTTCTGTAGTCGATGTCGGAGGCGGAGCCCGGCTCCCGTAGGAGTCCGGGCGGAGCTGTTCTATAGTCGATGTCGGAGGCGGAGCCCGGCTCCCGTAGGAGTCCGGGCGGAGCCGTTCTGTAGTTGATGTCGGAGGTGGAGCCCGGCTCTTTTAGGAGTCCGGGTGGAGCCGTTCTGTAGTTGATGTCGGAGGCGGAGCCCGGCTCCCGTAGGAGTCCGGGCGGAGCCGTTCTGTAGTCGATGTCGGAGGCGGAGCCCGGCTCCTGTAGGAGTCCGGGCGGAGCTGTTCTGTAGTCGATGTCGGAGGCGGAGCCCGGCTCTCGTAGGAGTCCGGGCGGAGCCGTTCTGTAGCTGATTCCGTTGAGGGCTTTGGCTGTGGGTATTTTTATACCCAACACCAGTCCCCCTACTTCCGAGTTTGAATTTCAAACGAAGGAAGTACAGAGAGAGAGATGGGCACAGCCGAAACTATCCCTTCGAATCCTGCGCACTGCCGCCTCCGGATATTTTGGCATTAAATGTGCATACGTCAGAGCCTGCTTTTCGGTGAAGGTGACTTGAAAAGTCTTTTCGGAACCCCCGTCGGAATGCGATCCCAAGCGCCGTGCCACGAGAATTTGTGAACGGTCAACCCTCGATAGCGATGAAGGGGATAAGCGCGACACGTGGCACGCACCAGTTGGCCCAGGAATACCCGCCGCCATAACTGCGCTAGGATCCGTCGGCTATTTAAACCCCCTAGTCCTTTCATGGCTTCATTCTGGCGCCTTTTTTTCGCCTGAGAGCCTTGCTTCCCTCGCACCAGTCCTTGCCCTCTTCAGCCCCCCAATTCTTCTCTGAGGGTTCCTACGCCATGTCCTCTACCCCGGAGGCCGTTCTTGAGGGGATGTCCAGGGCTTGGAGGAAGGTGAGGAGGAGAATGGCGGCCGGTGAGAATCTCCGTCGTTTTGAAGGGGGCTCAAGGAAGAATTCCTTCAACAACAGGGGTTTAATAACGGGGGCTGTCGGTGAAGTTATTCTGCCCGCGAATTTTGGAGCAGCAAGGTGGGGTGATACCGGTCAAGAGGGCAGAGCTGTCGTCATAAGCTATGGCGGGATTCTTGATGCCGTCGGGGCCGAGGGACCAGAGGCGGTCGGCGTCGACGGTGGGGCAATGGAACTTGTTGCGGGGATGGTGGAAGTAGCGCATGCCAACCTTGCCGGAGCATTTTGGGTGGCGGCTGTCGTGGAGCATTCGGATATGAGGCACATCTCTGGCATCGCTACTGCTTCCAAGGTGACTCCGGTTCTTCTTGAAATAGGTCTTCGCTACTGCCGCCGTTGCCCTTACCGCCTCCGGGGATCTATCCCATCCTTTTCCCGCTAGGGTTGGGACTTCGGAGATAGAATGAGGCGAGATGGGGCGAGAGCTGTTACACGCACTGGAGAACGCGACTGAGAAGGACAGAGATGGGAAGAGGAGTTTGCAGCTCGGAGCGGCCTCCGGTTCATCCTTCTCGAACCGTGTTTGCGAGGCTTGTGATGACGTGTATCTTCTTCTTTTTTTTTTTTTTTTTTTTTTTTTTTGACCCACCGGGTCCTGTAACGTATACTCTTGTTAAATGAAAAAGAGATTTTGTTACCTCGTCTGCATCTCGCATTAAATAGTTGTCTGTCGAACTTCTTCATTTTCCTTTCCTCTTTCTTCCTTCTCTTCTTCTTTTCCTTTTCGTGTTGTCCCAAGGTCATCGACGACCTCTTCTGCTCATGTGGGGTCGTCATTTGCCGAGCTCCTTTCCGGCTCTTGCACCGTTCGAAGATACCCAATTGTCATTCCGTTGATGGTTGCAAGTTCGCTTGGGGCCCTTCGGGCCCGAGGTCCCTCCTAGGGCTTGAATTCGGGGATCCGAGCTTCCATTGCCTTCGGGCACTGTTTGCTTCCCTTTTTTGCTTGGATTTTTTCTCTGCTGAAGTCGGAGCTAAGTTCGGCTCCCTTGGGAGTCCGAACGGAGAAGCCCTCCTGAAGTTGGAGTAGCCTGGCTCTCGTAGGAGTCAGGGCGAAGTCTTCCTGCAATCAAAGTCATAGGCAAAGTCCGGCTTCCGTAGAAGTCCGGACAAGGCTTATCGGCAGTTGCTGTTGTCAGCGGAGCCCGGCTCCCGTAGGAGACCGGGCGGGGTCGTCCTGTAGCTGATGTCGGCGATGGAGCCCAGCTCCCGTAGGAGTCCGGGTGAAGTTTTCCTGGGCGTCGTGGACGGAACCCGACTCCCGTAGGAGTCCGGGCCTTCCCGTTTGCTCGAGTCGGTGTGAGGTTCTTCTCTCGTTACCAGCCTGGTTGCGGGGGTGCGTTAGGGCGCTGCAAGGCCTCTCCCCCCATCCGGTCTAAAAGAATCGGGCTTTCGACTTTGCTCGAGTTAGGGCGAGGTTCTCCTCCTGTCCCTAACAGGGCTGTGGGGGCGCATGTGGGCGTTGTAAGGCCTCTCCCCCCATCCGGTCTAAAAGAACCGGGCCTTCGACTTTGCTCAAGTTAGGGCGAGGTTCTCCTCCTATCCCTAACAGGGCTGTGGGGGCACATATGGGCGTTGTAGGGCCTCTCTCCCCATCCGATCTAAAGGAACCGGGCCTTCGACTTTGCTCAAGTTAGGGCGAGGTTCTCCTCCTGTCCCTAACAGGGCTGTAGGGGCACGTATGGGCGTTGTAGGGCCTCTCCCCCCATCCGGTCTAAAGGAACCGGGCCTTCGACTTTGCTCAAGTTAGGGCGAGGTTCTCCTCCTGTCCCTAACAGGGCTGTGGGGGCACATATGGGCGTTGTAGGGCCTCTCCCCCCATCCGGTCTAAAGGAACCGGGCCTTCGACTTTATGAGGTTGCCCTTTTGTTTTTGATACAGTTTGCTTGAATTGTCCCAAGACATATGGGCACGCATTTTTTGATTAAAACGAAATTACTGGTAGTACATCCGTAAGTTTTCTGAGCTCCATGGTCGCGGGAGGTTGGCTCCTTCGAGCTCCTTAAGATAATAAGTTCCGGACCGGACTACTTCTTTGACCTCGTAAGGTCCCTCCCAGTTTGGGGCAAGTTTCCCCTGGCCCTGTGGTTGCGAGACAGCAGCTCATCGGAGCACTAGATCTCCTGCTTTAAATGCTTTGTTCTTGACTCGGGCGTTGTAATATCGAGCAACTTTCTGTCTGTAGGCTGCCATTCGAACCTGAGCGATCTCCCGTCTTTCTTCCAGCAGGTCGAGGTTGGCTCTGAGACTTTGTGAATTTTGGTGTTCGTCGAATGCAACGACTCGTGCCGACGGGAGTTTAAGCTCGATCGGGATGACGGCTTCCATACCAAAGGCTAAAGCAAAGGGAGTCTCCCCCGTAGGTAACCTCTGGGTGGTTCGATACGCCCATAGCACATGATAAAGCTCGTCCGCCCAAGTCACTTTTGCTTTTTCGAGCCTTGTCTTAATCCCCTGCAACAGGGTTCTGTTAGTTACCTCAGCTTCGCCGTTCGCCTGAGGGTGGGCTACTGATGTGAAGTTGTGGGAGATGTTTAGATCTTCGCAGAATTCGGCGAACCTTGCTCCCGTGAATTGCCATCCGTTATCAGTGATTAGGGTTCTAGGTAGACCGAACCTGCATACAATTGACTTCTAAACGAAATCTTGCACTTTTGCTTCTGTGATTTTTGCTAGTGGTTCGGCCTCGACCCATTTGGTGAAGTAGTCGATCGCTACAAGGAGGAACTTCCTTTGCCCAGACGCCATGGGAAAGGGGCCAAGAATGTCCATCCCCCATTGTGCAAAAGGCCATGGGGCACTCAAGGGTGTGAGCTCGGTAGCGGGTTGTCTCTGGATATTGGCGTATCTCTGGCATCGATCACACTTTTTGACGTATTCAATCGAATCATGATGCATTGTTGGCCAGTAGTACCCTTGGCAGAGTAGCTTATGGGATAAAGATCTGGCACCCAAATGGTTCCCGCAAGCTCCCTCGTGTACTTCCCATAAAGCGCAGTCAGCTTCTGAGGGCCGGAGACACCTTAAGAGGGGCAAGGAGTATGATCTTTTGTACAATTTGCCCTCATAAAGGATGTATCGGGAGGCTTGGTTTCGGAGCTTCCGGGCCTCTTTCGCATCCTGGGGGAGAACTCCATCTCTAAGATAGGTTATCAGTGGGTCGATCCAGCTAGGCTCGTGGTCGATCTCCATTACGGGCCGCGGTTCTTCTGTACTCGGATGTTTTAGAACTTCAAAGAGGACGCCTTTGGGCAATTCGGCCGGAGCCGATGTCGCCAGCTTGGAGAGAAGATCGGCTCTGGTATTCTCCGACCTTGGAATCTGCCTGATGTCAAAACTGCTAAAGGCGGGGGTAAGCTCCTTCACTTTCTCAAGATACCTGGCCATACTGTCTTCCCGCGCTTCATAACTCCCACTGACTTGTCCCACCACAAGTTGGGAATCGCTGTGCACCCGGAGCTGACCTATTCCCAGCTCTTTGGCAATCCTTAATCCTGCAATCAGAGCCTCATATTCCGCTCCATTGTTTGTTGCGGGGAACTCGAAACGCAGAGCGTACTCCGCGACGACTCCCTCCGGGCTGACCAAGATCAGGCCTGCACCCGCACCTACCATGCTGGAAGATCCGTCCACAAAGAGGGTCCAAAAGCAATCGGAGGGACTGGCTTCTTCATCGGGGGAGTTCGGTTGAGACCTCGGGCTGTCAACTCCACTTTGCTCAGGTTCGGCCTCCCCTGGGATGGTGCACTCTACAATGAAATCTGCCAATATTTGGGCCTTTATTGCCGATCTAGGTCTGTAGTTGATATCGAATTTCGTGAGCTCGATCGCCCATTTTGCCATCCTTCCGAAGGTATCAACTCGGTGCAAGACTGCCTTGATCGGTTGATCGGTGAGTAGTGTCACCGTGTGCCCTTGAAAGTAAGGTCGGAGTCTCCGAGCTGCAATCAACAAGGCGTAGGTCAATTTTTCTAATTTACTATACCTGGTTTCGGCGTCCCTCAGTGCGCGGCTAATGTAGTAGACCGGTCGCTGGACTTTCGTTTCTTCTTTGATAAGGACAGCTGCGAGGGCCGTGGGAGTGACTGCCAGGTACAAAAATAGTTCCTCCCCAGGTTCGGGCTTCGCCAGCAGCGGGGGTGAGCTAAGGTAGCCTTTTAATTCTTCGAATGCCTGTTGGCATTCAGAGGTCCAACAGAAGTTCTTCGACTGCTTGAGGGTTTGAAAGAAGGGCAAACATCATTCGGCCGACCTCGCGACAAAGCGATTAAGAGCCGCTATCCTTCCCGTGAGGCACTGAACCTCCTTGATCGACCTTGGGGCGGTCATCTCTTGGATGGCGTGAATTTTCTCTGGATTGGCCTCAATCCCGTGCCCCGACACCATGAAGCCTAGGAACTTTCCTGAGGTTACCCCAAAAGCACATTTGGTCGGGTTCAGCTTCATTCTATACCTTCGAAGAGCGCCAAAGGTTTCCTCGAGGTCGGCGACATGATTTTCAGAAGACCTACTTTTTACAAGCATATCGTCCACGTAAACCTCCATGTTTCGGCCGATCTGCTCTTTGAAGATTTTGTTCACCAGTCGTTGATAGGTTGCGCCCGCATTCTTGAGGCCGAACGGCATGACTCTGTAGCAGTAAAGGCCACGATTAGTGATGAAAGCTATCTTTTCTTCATCTTCCGATGCCATTCTAATCTGGTTATAGCTGGAGAACGCATCCATAAAAGTGAGGAGCTCATGGCCTGAGGTAGCGTCCACCAGTTGGTCGATTCTGGGAAGGGAGTAGCTGTCCTTCGGACAAGCTTTATTCAGCTTTTTGAAGTCGATACACATCCTCCACTTGCCGTTTGCTTTCTTGACCAAAACAACATTGGAGATCCACTCAGGATAATTGACTTCCTTAATAAATCCGGCCTTGAGAAGCTTATCCACTTCCTCGGCTATCGCCTTCTGCCTCTCCGGGGCATGACTTTGGATTTTTTCTTTCGTCGGCCGATGTTTAGGGTCGACTGCCAGATGATGTTCCATGACTTCAGTGTCAATCCCTGGCATATCCGTCGGGACCCATGCGAAAACATCCGCATTCCTTCGGAGAAAATCCACAAGACGCGTCCGCACCTCCTCCCCCAGGTTGGAGCCAATTAACACCACATGCTCCGTGTTCCCATCATTCAAAGGGATCGGTATTAGGTCTTCGATTGGACCGCCCCTCTCCTCAGTAAGGTCATCACGAGCATCCAATCCATCGACCGGACAGAGGTCCGCTTGATCGCTTCTTTGCAGGGCAATGTTGTAGCAATGTCTGGCCAGGGCTTGGTCTCCCCGAACCTCCCCGATCCCCTGGCTGGTGGGGAACTTCAATTTCAAATGGTAGGTTGAAACAACAGCTCTGAGGGCATTGAGGCCGGGTCGGCCAAGAATTGCATTGTAGGCAGATGGCATCTTTACCACCAGGAAATTCACCAGAGCTCTGGATTGCTTTGGATACTGACCCGCGGTCACAGTCAGAGCTATCATTCCTTCCATCGGAACGGCGTCACCGGTAAACCCTATCAAGGGGGAGCAAATCGGTCTCAGATAACCGTCAAGAGTGGTCATTCTTGAAAAGGCGTTGTAGAACAAGATGTCGGCTGAACTCTCGTTGTCGACGAGAATGCGACGGACGTCGTAATTTGCTATGTTCAAGGAAACTACGACCGCATCGTTATGAGGGAATTGGACTCCCTGGATGTCCACTTCAGTGAAGGTTATGGGTTCTTCAACTTTTTATCGCTTGGGGGATGCAGCTTAATTGTCCAAATTAATTTAATTTAATATTAATTAGGTTCAATTATCCAAATTAGATTTAGATTTCAAGCTTAATTGGATCAAGCTTGACAGCTTTTTGAATTCGACTCGATTCGAACTCGATTTGAATCTGATTAAGACCCAATATGAACCAGACGAACCATGACTTTGAGAGTCCAGATCCTCGAAGACTCTCTCTTTAGATCTTGTTGGTGCAAAAATCTGCTTGCGTCGGAGAAGCTGGAGTCGGGGAAGCTGTGGTCGCCGTCGGGACCTGCAAAGGAAGTCTAAACCGGAGGTGGGGTTGCTCCGGCAAGACCCTCCGACGCTCAAGTCAGTTCTCTACCTCAGCAAGAATGGAGTGCTCGAACGGAGAATTTAGCAGAATTTTGAGATAAGAAATGAGCTTAGAGAATAACGTATCTGGGTCCCCCTTTTATAAGCGGAGGAGGCAACGGACTGATGGCGACATTTGTAACCGTCTGGTAGTGGGCCGCCCATGGTCAGGAGAATTTATTGCGAAGGGTAGTGGAGTAGACCCGTGGCTATTGTCATGGCCTGCCACGTAGAGCCAGTTGCAGGTAGTGGAGCGACGTCCGTTGCCGCTAGTTGTCAGGGAGTAGTGGAGTCGCGCAGCACCTGCCGTAGGGAGTGGAGCAGAATCGTGGCCATTGACACAGCCTGTCAGAGAGTAATGGGTCCACCGCAGGGGGTTGATGGAGCCGTGCGGAATCCGCTACAGGAAGTGGAACAGGATCATGGTTGTTATTGTGACCTGCCAGGGGGCGCGGATCTGTTGATTGGAGCTCGGCAGCGGTCGGAGTCCGACCTCTGTAGAGGTCCGAGAGGGGTCCTCCTGGCGGTTGGGGTCGTGGGTGGAGCCCGACTTCCGTGGGAGTCCGGGCGGAACCCTCTCGGAGCTAAAGTTGTGGGCGGAACCCGGCTCCTGTAGGAGTCCGGGCGGAGTCCTCTGCAATCAAGGTTAAAGGTGAAGTCCGGCTCCCGTAGGAGTCCGGACGGAGCTTACCAGCAGTTGATACCGAGAGCGGAGCCCTGCTCCCGTAGGAGTCCGGGCGGAGCTGTGCTGTAGTCGATGTCGGATGCGGAGCCCGGCTCTCGTAGGAGTCCGGGCGGAGCCGTTCTGTAGTTGATGTCGGAGGCGGAGCCCGGCTCCCGTAGAAGTTCGGGCAGAGCCGTTCTGTAGTTGATGTCGGAGGGGGAGCCCGGCTCCCGTAGGAGTCCGGGTGGAGCCGTTCTGCAGTCGATGTCGGAGGTGGAGCCCGGCTCCCGTAGGAGTCCGGGCGGAGCCATTTTGTAGTCGATGTCGGAGGCGAAGCCCGGCTCCCGTAGGAGTCCGGGCGGAGCCGTTCTGTAGTTGATGTCGGAGGCGGAGCCCGACTCCCGTAGGAGTCCGGGCGGAGCCGTTCTGTAGTCGATGCCGGAGGCGGAGCCCGGCTCTCGTAGGAGTCCGGGCGGAGCCATTCTGTAGTCGATGTCGGAGGCGGAGCCCGGCTCCCGTAGGAGTCCGGGCGGAGCCGTTCTGTAGTCGATGTCGGAGGCGGAGCCCGGCTCCCGTAGGAGTCTAGGCGGAGCCATTCTGTAGTCGATGTCGGAGGTGGAGCCCGGCTCCCGTAGGAGTCCGGGCGGAGCCGTTCTGTAGTCGATGTCGGAGGCAGAGCCCGGCTCCCGTAGGAGTCTGGGCGGAGCTGTTCTGTAGTCGATGTCGGAGGCGGAGCCCGACTCCCGTAGGAGTCCGGGCGGAGCCGTTCTGTAGTTGATGTCGGAGGCGGAGCCCGGCTCCCGTAGGAGTCCCGGCGGAGCCGTTCTGTAGTCGATGTCGGAGGCGGAGCTCGGCTCCCGTAGGAGTCTGGGCTGAGCCGTTCTGTAGTCGATGTCGGAGGCGGAGCCCGGCTCCCGTAAGAGTCCGGGCGGAGCTGTTCTGTAGTCGATGTCGGAGGCGGAGCCCGGCTCCCGTAGGAGTCCGGGCAGAGCTGTTCTGTAGTCGATGTCGGAGGCGGAGCCCAGCTCCCGTAGGAGTCCGGGCGGAGCCGTTCTGTAGCTGATTCCGCTGAGGGCTTTGGCTGTGGGTATTTTTATACCCAACAGATCTCATGCCAAGAAGGGAAGTGGGTGATGGTTTTCTCGTTGCTTCTTTCTTCTTGTGCTTGTGAAGGAGAGGGGGCGCCAATAGTTGGCACCCCACCTTATCTAAAATTTTTTCCCATCTAATTTTTTTTATTTGAATTTGATTTAAAATAAGATAAAACTTATCTTATCTTGCATGTAAGGAATAATTTTTTGTGTGACAAAAGTTTTAAGAAAGAAGGGTGCCATGCGCTATTTGTGATGAGTCTTCTTTCCTTGCCGCACAACATTATCCCCATGCCCTTCTATCCATTGATTTTGATTTGAATGGATATGATTAAAAGAGATTAGATCTCTTGGTCATGAGGAAGAGGTTGTGCATGGGATAAGAAGGTTTTTGGTGCAACAAAATTAAGAGGGGGTGTGATGTCTTACGTGAGAAAGAAATTGCAACTTCATTAGGACATCACACATCTCCTTTCCAATGCCTCCTCCTCCCTTCTCCCCTTCATCCAATGCTCAGATCAAATAGAGATCAGATCTAAGAAGAGAAAGGAGAGAGAAGAAGAGAAGAAGAGAAGAAGAAGGGTTCTTCTCTTCATGGTGATTTGATTCAGATCCCGTCAGATCTGCGTGAAAGAGTTCGCACAGCGATCTCCTTCTTCAAGATCTAGAAGAAGAGATCTAGATCTAAGGTTGAAGAGAGAGATCTGCAAGGTGCTAGCACATCAATGATCTCAGTGTTCTGATCAAGCATCTTCATATGGATACCAATAGAGGTCGGGCACGTATGCGGCTACGATCAGAACCTGGGACATCCACAGGATCCAAGGTATGGAGATCTTATCTCTGTTTGATTTTTGCTAACTATTTGTTTTCTTTTCAGATTTCAGATCATGATTGAATGTTTGTGTTAAGATCTTTGCTACAATTTTTAGATCAAATCTGATATATAAATAAATTAAAAATATTTAAATTTATTTATTTCTGTTGTACATATGTTTAGAAAAATTTTAAACTATACGTACAAAATTGTAGTAGTATTCTAATAGTGGTATCAGAGCATAGATTCTAATACAAATATAAAAATATCTCAGATCTGAAATTTGATTTGCAAAAATTAGATCTGAAGGTTAGTTTGACGATCTACTCATTCTGAAATAAGGTTGCCTTGGCATAACCCTGTTATGCTAAACTGTTGTCCTAGAACGATGTAGAACATCGATTAAGATTAGATCTAAATTTTCTACATGCTATAATATGATTATAAGATTTTTTTTAGATCTAAAATTATCTTAGATCTGAAATAAATCATGAATTATTCAGATCTAAAATTAGTTTTAGATCTGAAAATATTAATTAGGATTTAATTTGGATCTAGTATGATTGCTGAAATTTTTCTTACATGCATAGATTCAATGTTATTGTTCATATGTTTGACATTTGAAAGATAATTAGATCTAATTTTTAATTGATTACATATGTGATATATTAGATTAAATTCTTAGTAGCTTAGTAATCAAATTGGGATAGTCACCATGGCCATCCGATCATAAGATGATAAAAGGATTAGAGTTCCTCTCTTGCCCATTCGATGGATTCTCTCTTATGACGTGTAGGAGTGTCGACTGTGATATTTTTCATGAAGATAAATAGTAAATAAAAAATTTATATATGATATATATTTTAAATTTAAATCAGATTATGCATATATTTTTATATATTTTAGATCGCTAAAATATTATATTTAATATATTATTTTGACACATGATTTAAAACTTAATTTCTGCAAAACTCTAGATTCAAAATCTTAGGTTCTGTTTTCATAGAAGTATGAAATTATGACTGATATGCCTATGGAGTTAACTTGATTCTCAACTGGATCGACTCAAGTGCTTGGTGAGTTGACTCAATTCTGTTAGAGTCAACTCGAGACTCTGTAGGTCAGCTTATTTGCTGATGAGCCGACTCAATTGTGCAGGCTGGGTCTATGATTTTTATTTGTCTTAGTGTTATGCCAACTCACTGTGACAAGTCGATTCATGTACCAAGATGAAGTCGACTTGATTTTGCAAATAGTGACATTGTATAAGATACAATATAAATTGTTTAGATTAAAAATTATTTCAAGATCTAAACTTAAATCTACATACATAATGTACTTAATTAAAAATTAAGATTTAAAATTATAAGATCTAAAATTATAAATTTAAGATCTAAATTTTAATGCATAAAATATGGACTTCGGGTATAGGTTGAACAAATTAGGTTTAGAGATTAAACTACAACTAGGGTCATTGATTAGATCAAGTTAGAACCCTATCCAATTTTGACCAGTTGATCAAACCTAATTAAGAGTTGGTTAGGATTAGGTCAAAGGGGCTCAAAATTAAATTTAGTTGTAGTTGGTCAAATTGATTCACATGTAATGTGAATTGATTAAGTCAAGACCGAATTTGGCTCAGTGGTTCGAGCCTGGGTCTATAGGTTAACTTAATTAATTCTAATCAATCAATTTGGTGTCTAAGGCAAGTAATAAATGATGGTTATTTAATTGGTTCCATTGTCTAATCTGACCAATTCATTGGTGTCTAAGAAAATCAATGGGGAGACCCCCACTCATCTTCACTTATCTGGCCATCTTAGGAGATTATGTTTTGTATTAGGTTACTTGTTGACCTGAGTTCACCCATGCCGACTAGGTTGGTCAGACCTGAAATGTACTGACCCAAACCAGATTAGTCATTACTTCATATGTATGTGACTAATTAGAAGAGATCTGAATCCAAATCTCCTCACTAAATATTAAGTCTACTAGTCTTCCACCATTGTAGAGATATGGGTGCCTTTTTCTGTGTTGATCATTTTTGACTAATTATAGTAGTTTGGTTGCATCGAGAAGGCACAACCACTCTATTGACATTAGATGCCTAGGGATAAAGATGAGGTTGGATCTAAAAACTGTTAGGTGAGGGATCCAATGATGACTTTGCACTCGTTGATGAATGACGGGTCGGACTTAACTAAAGAATGTGTCAATAACTATTAGGTGAGGCCACAAAACTGTCAATAACTGTTAGGTGAGGCCACAGGACTTAGAGACCAAGTCACTGCAACATGCTTGGAGAAGCATCTGGATAAAGAGTTATCTATGCATTGGTATATATGTCACCAATAACTGTTAGATGAGGTACCGTATATCGATGGGACCGCAACACCCACTAGAACCACTTATCGTGTTAGAATTTTTGTTTCTCCATTCGAGGAGTATGAGAGACTCAAAAAATTAGTGAGAGCATTTTGTTTATTTTTAAAGTTTCTGAAATAAACTATTACAAGTTGAATCATCTAATTAAATCTTTACTCTCTATGATTAATTCTTCAGCTTCCAACACTCTAGCTTGAATCTTAGATATTAACTACTTAATCAAAATTAATTTACATATTTTGACTCAAAAATCTAAGAATAGTTCTTAGCTTTTAGAAATTAAGTCATGTTTTGACCAGATTAACCTAATATCATCAGCTTGTCCAATTCATGGTCAACGAGCTATACTTGGCAATGGTTAGACATTGACAATTAGGTTAAGTACTATAAATTGGACTTCATAGTTGATGAAATCCAAAATATACATAAGGACATGTAGACTGTCAATGACATGCTGATTCATCTGCAATAGTTGTTAGATGATCAGAGTCGCACAATGCATGAGATGTGTGATAGGCAATTTATCCATGATCGATGATCAAAGATATTGAAGAGCTTAAATAGCTCGACATGACCATGTATAAGAAATTGCTAATGGATTTGATCCTACAATCTCTAACTCATATGGATAGTTTATGAAACTATTATATAAATAAATGTTATAGCACCTTAACTAAATTGGTCAAATGTTGGTAACTAAAGGATCTTAAAAAGTTCAGAGGTACATACCTAGAGAACCTAAAGAAATATTAACACACCTTTGGAAGGTATGTCAAATTGCTCAAAATTGATCTTACGATTTTTTCTTTTTCATTAGACTTTAATGCATATTACGCACTTTAATATAAGATGTAAGGAAGGAAGAGGACTGAGGGAAGGTGAAGTGACTCTTATGAGTTGACAATAGTGCAAAAGTTGCACTGAGGCCGTGGGCACCTAATTTCAGTAATTATCGTTTGGATTTAGTTCATTATCATTTACATAGTGATGCATTTGTGAACTTATTTGATTAAATAGTGAATGTCATTGGATCTAAGAGATCCAAAATCAAATAACATGAAGTATATAGATGGTTCTTTTGGCTAGGTCATGTATGAGAAGAAATGTTTACCGATTGGAGGAAATGGGCATTTGGGCTTATTGACCATTAAGTTATATCTAGTCTGTGAATCATCTCTTTGAGGATTAATGACAAAGCTATTTTTTATGGGTTAAAAGAATAGGACCATTAAGATACTTACCCTAGTACACATATGATGTGCATGGCCCATTTGATGAGCCAGACTAGGAGGTTATCTCTACTTCATCACCTTTACCGATGAACAGTCATTGTATAAGTATGTATGTGAGATACAAATCTGAAAGGCTTTGAAAGGTTCAAGAAATTCAGATGTGAAGTAGAAAAGATAAATCAAAAAAATTCTAAAGGTACTTCGATCAGATCGAGGATGCAATACTAAATAAAAAATTTATTGATTATCTAAAGAGAATGGTATAATTTCATGATGGAATTCTCCTTGTATACCTCAGCTCAATGGGATAATTGTGAGGAGCAATGGCACTGTATGAGATATGGTCCGATCTATCATGAATGTCACTAACTTAACTATTATTTTTTTAGGTACAAAATTTAATTTTTGAAATTTAAATTAGGTTTTCTCTAAAGTTGGTTTCACCACACCATATGAGATATGATATGGTGGACAAGTTAGAGGATATGTCTGTGAAAGCTCACTTATGGAGTATCTCAAAAGGGTTTGGGATGTCACTTTCTCTTTCCAGTGGCTCATAATGTGATTGTGAGCAATCATACTATTTTCTTGAAAATAGTAGGAGGATGAACTCAAAGAGAAAATCTCTAAAGAATAATTAGTCATAAGATCTGTATAACCTATTTAAGATGAGTCAGTATATGTAGTACCACCTCTACCTCATAGATCTAGTAGGATCTTCCATCCTTTAGAAAGGTACTTGGTATACTTACAAAGGATTCAGAGAAAGTATTTCTTGAGGGAGATTGGAAACATAGGGATGATCTCAAAACCTACAACGACGTGATATGAGGAATCATGTAGTTACATGAAGGTCAGTGGGAGGGTCCCATACTAACATCGATTATGATGTGGTTACATATAGAATTTTTCTTTCAAAGAGCTAGGTCAAACATTTTGAAAATAAAGGTCTATAAAGATAGATTCAAAAAGAATATTTATTTTTCATAGACAAGTACATAAAAGAGGTGCTAAAAGGGTTCAGCATTGAAACCTTCAAGAGGAATCCGTTATCCTCTTGGGCATAGGTGTATGCCATGCTATGTACTCGACTTGATATATCTTGTTGTAAAAGTTATGAGCAGATATTAGTCGAATCCAGGCTGAGAGTATTGGATTGTTGTGAAAATATTTCTAAGTACTTGAAAAGCACTAAGGGATTATTCCTCATCTTTGAAGAAGGATTAGAGCTAAGAGTGGAAGGATACACTGATGTTGATGGTAGAATATCTATATCAGTATATATTCTTGAATTATGTTGATTCGATATATTGGAAGAGTTCTAAACAATTGATCAATGGAAGCTGAATATGCTATAGATGTGTAGGATACATTCTGGTTCTTATGATAGTTGTGAAACTTGATGTCATACCATTAGATTCTATGACATTGTACTACAAAGATAATGGTCTATAGCCGTTGCTAAGGAGCAAAAGTCTCACCAGAAGTCCATGAACATAGAATAAGGATATACATGATTACCTCAAGTAGAAATATATGGAGGTACAGAGAGTAGACTCCACATAATAGTGGTAGGCCCGAGTCACTTATTCAGCTAAACATCGAAGCCTATCTTCAGAAGATAGGGCTCAGGTATATGGCAGATTGGCTTTAGTGCAAGTGAGAGTTTATTAGATGTGTACCCTAAAAACTAATCTTGACTGATACATATCTTTCTCTAGAAAATATTTTGTACTTGATGGGCAGTCTTTATAACCAATCATATAATATGTGTCCATGATTTGTCTTAGAAATTAACAAAGATAATTTTATATATTCTCAAAGTGTTGAGAATTTGAGACATACATCATTAGTGGTTAATTTCTAAATGCTTCCGATCAAAAGATCGTCATAGAGGATAGTGATCAATCCATTCAAGATCAGTATATAGATCACCTCCCTTTAGGGCAAATAAGTCTCGAGTCTGCAGTGCAGAGACACTAGGATAAGAGTGCAGGTGATTGTTAGAGAACAACTTGCACTGAACATGACTAACATGAGAAACCATTTGGATGTCTACTCACTCATCAGTAATTTTCTCTAGCTGTAGTGGTGTGACTAGTCTTTTGACCTACGGTGTATTGGCTATTCACAGCGAGGCTACTTAGTTTGACTGCACATTCTGTTAGTCCTTGGCCATTCGGATTCTTGCTGTGTATGTTTGCTATTGTAGGTTTAGATTCGTTGTTTGGAGTAGGATGCACCTAGATGAAATCTATTGATCTTGGTAAGAAAGGAGAAGTCCTATGCGATTCGTAAGATTGAGATCAAAAAATCTTTGGTCAAAGTAAGTATGAATACTAGAAAAAAGTTTTCATAGAATTAATAGATGAACTCGAATCGAGCCAATTTAGCATATGACTAATGATGGGGTTTGACGAGTTCTCTATGACCTCCATCAAGTCGAAACTCACGATAAAAAAATTTATCACACGATGACTACACCTAGGGGTTCAGCTTTTTTATTTTGTTGGGTTGCCAGTATATATTGCTAGATGTCATTGATGGATCGTGAGAACTCACTAAGATCATTTTTAGATAAACGATCTTTGTTGAAGTGAGTTAGAATCGTTTCAGTCCATCGAAAAGAGTTTCGATGATACTGTGATGAAAATCATAGTATGTCTTACTACCATATAAAATAGAACTTGAAAGGTCACGCACAAAAGAAACATGACTTGATCAATGACTTGGATCATATTTGAATTATCAATCAGATTGATAGTTTGAATTTTAAAAACTGCTACTTTGTAAGCATTACAGTTTTGGCAGCTGCTAATTATTAGCACAAAGACTTAATTATAAATATTATATTTTTTTTGAAGCTGATTAAATTATAAATTAAGTCTTAATTAATTTAAATTAGATTTAATTTAATTTATTTTAATTTAATTTAATGTTAATTGGGTTTAATTTTTTAAATCAGATTTGGATTTCAAGCTTGATTGGATCAAGCTTGATAGCTTTTCGAGTTTGACTCGATTCAGACTCGATTTGAATATGATTAAGACCTAATTTGAACCAGATGAACTATGACTTTTAGAGTCCAGGTCCTCTAGGACTCTCTCTCCAGATCTCATGCTAAGAAGGGAAGTGGGTGATGGTTTTCTCGTTGCTTATTTCTTCTTGCGTGCGTGAAGGAGATTGGCGCCCCACCTTATCTGGAATTCTTTCTCATCCAAATTTTTTTCTATTTGAATTTGATTCAAAATAGAATAGAACTCAGCTTATTTGGCATGTAAGGAATAATTTTTTGTATGACAAAAAATTTAAGAAAGAAGGATGGCATGTGCTATTTGTGATGAGTCTTCTTTCCTTGCTGCACAACATTATCTCCATGCCCTTCTATCCATTGATTTTGATTTGAATGGATATGATTAAAAGAGATTAGATCTCTTGGGTGTGAGGAAGAGGTTGTGCATGGGATAAGAAGGTTTTTGGTGCAACAAAATTAAGAGGGGGCGTGATGTTTTGCATGAGAAAGAAGTAGCGACTTCTTTAGCACATTACACATCTCATTTCCAACACCTCCTCCTCCCTTCTCCCCTTCATTCAATGCCCAGATCTGATAGAGATCAGATCTAAGAAGAGAAGAAGAAGCATTCTTCTTCTCTTCATGGTTATCTGATTCAGATCCCATCAGATTTGTGTGAAAGAGTTCGCGCAGCGATCTCCTTCTTCAAGATCTAGAAGAAGAGATCAAGATCCAAGACTGACGAGCGAGATCTACAATATGCTAGCATACCGATGATCTTGGTGCTCTGATCAAATATCTTCATGTGGATACCAGTAAAGGCTGGGTGCATGCACAGTTACATTCAGAATCTGAGACACCCACAGGATCCAAGGTATGGAGATCTGATCTCTGTTTAATTTTTACTAACCATTTATTTTCTTTTTAGATTTTAAATCATGGTTGAATGTTCTGTCAAGATCCTTGCTATAATTTTTAGATCTAGTACGTAAATAAATTAAAAATATTTTAATTTATTTACTTTTGCTACACATATATTTAGTAAATTTTTAAACTATATGTATGAAATCGTAGCAGTATTCTAACAGTGTGTAGTGGCTATGCCTCAACAATGGGTACTTCTGATTGAGTGTTAGTTTATAAATTCTCTATATGCTAACTCTGAATAAACTGTAGGTCTAGAACTTTCTCAAATTCAACTGTCCTCCCACTGTCCCCTTCTTGAATGAACTCTTTTTCTAAGAAAATGGCATGCCTACCAACAAACACCTTTTGTTGAGTAGGATGATAGAAGTAGTATCCTATACTCTTCTTGGGATAACCTAGAAATCTATATTTATCTGATCTAGCACTAAGCTTATGTCCATCAATATTTTTTACATAAGCAGGGTAACCTCAGATCTTAAGGTGTTTAAGACTGGGCCTCTTCCCTTTCCATATCTCATATGGAGTACTAGAGACAGATTTTGATGGTACTTTATTCAAAATATATGTCGCAGTCTCGAGAGCAAATCCCCAAAAGGAGATCGAAAGATTTGTGAAACACATCATGGAGCACACCATATCTAATAAGGTGTGATTTCTCTTTTTCGCAATACCATTTAATTATGGAGTATAAGATGGTGTCCACTGAGAGAGAAAATTATTTTATTTTAAATGATTGAAAAACTCATTAATTAAATATTCTCCTCCTCGATCAGATCGAAGAGCTTTAATACTTTTGCCAGTTTGTTTCTCAACCATTCTTTTGTTAGAAAATGTATCCCAAAGCCAATCATCAATCTGTTGATGGTTGTGCTATTTGATGTAATTGTATATGAATTAATTATTAATAAAATATTTATTTAATAATTATCATCATAAGCTTGTATATCTTCTATATCGAACTTCTGTATTATGATAAAAGTTCTTAGGACTATTTTAAATCGATAAAGAAGAATTTATTATTTAGTCTTTAAATGAGTTCACAACTAAATAATATGTTATTACTAGGATGATAGACATATCAGATGTAGGTCATTGTGTGCCATATAAGTTGGTTGTCCTCTTAACTAAGGAGCGTGGAAAGGCTGGTATGGCATGCAGGTGAAATATAGGAGTACATTTCATGGAACGTGACCAACTTCGGAGTACTTTGCTGTCAAGAGTTATTTTAAAGGGATATAGGTATAAGTATCTCTTCGATCTGAGATCACCACGGTGACTTGCAAGCAACTCACTGTGCTTGATGTCAGACTATCTGAATTTTTAATTCAGTATTGAAAGGTTTCTAGGCACAGTCAAGTATGTGAAGTCAGTGCGTGAGTCAAGATAGAATTAACCACTCCAAAAGATTAGAGAGAATGATTTGTATTTCAATTTAGTAAGATCTTAGCTAGGGCAGTCCTTGTGCAGAGTCACAGGATTTATTAGGTTGAGATACATAATGGATGTACTATTAAGAGTTGATAGTTTAAACTCTAACTTATCCTAGCATCAAGGGTCAAAGGGATGAATTATATAGTGACTGTATCCAAGTAGGTTCTTACGTGTTGCTTTACATACATTCAGCCTATCCAGATGTCGGGTATCATTGCTAGATTGCTACTTCGATTGGTATAGAAATCTATTTCTATGCTACTGACTTAGGTTCAAACCTATGGGGTCACATACATTAAAAATTTTTCTCTGATCAGATAGCTGATTTGAAGAGTCCCACTAGACTGAAACTCTGGTGAAGAGTCCCACTGGACGGGGACTCTACTGAAGAGTCCCACTGAATTGGCACTCTATCATTAATGAAGGATTAATTAGTGATTAAATCACTAATTAGCTCAATTTGATTGAGCATTAAAGTCTGGATCAAGTCTGATTGAATTGGATTCAATCAGGTCAAGTCTGATTAGGTTATGAGATGACCTAATTGGTAAGGAAGAATTGATCCTGATTTGATCAAATCTATGGCTCAATTAATTTACTAATTTGATCAGATTTAATAAAAGTTATGGAAGCCTAATTAGATCAAGTTCATTATATTTTATTTGGATCTAATTGGATTGAGTTTGAAAAAAATTCAATTGGTTAAACCCTAGAGTCCCAGATGAATGGGACTCTCTCCCTTGTGCCACCAAGAAAGACTCATGCCTTTTCTCATCGCATAAAACTAGCTTGTACATGAGAAAACTAGAAGCTAACACCCTTTTTGTCACCCACTTTGGATAGGTATTAGTTGTTTGGGTTTGAATTCAAGTTGGACTTTGAATTTGAATCAAACTTTTTATCTTACTCTACCCACCCGCTAGCCCTTGTGAAGGTGCCTATTTTGTGCAACAAAAGGAATAGCTCTAGGTTGTTTTCCATGCCCAAAAACTCTCTGGTTGGCTTCTCTTTAGGTCGGATAAGGGTAAAAAAAAGTTGGGGTTAAATTAAAATTCAAAATAGTTTGAATTGTAGCAAATTCTGACACTTGTCCTATCTAATCTGATGAAGCCGGCACCTATAAAAAGCATATGTTTTTGTGTGCCAACCACTCTCTGAATTTTATCATGAGATATCAGAGGAAAAGAGGGGCCAAACATCATTCTTGGGGCATGAGATTTGGGGTGGGTTCATACCATCTTGGCATGTGCAAAGGAGGAGATCAATCTCCTCTCGGGTGAGAGACCTAGAATCATTCTAGGATTTCTGGGTGAGGGAAAACCAAAAGGAAGAGAGTCTTCATATGATTTTTCTCTACTATCTAGCATCCTCCTCTGATCTATCTTCAATATCAAAAAGATCTGAGGTAATCGAAGAAGGAGATCAAATCAGATCTACCTTCAGAAGCCAACTGCACGAGCTAGCACTCCTGCGGAGGGCTGATCGATCCAAAGGCTTCGTGTGGACCATCCGTAAAGATCGGATACTTGTGTGACTGCGAGCAATTTGAGAGAACTTTCATATCCATATTTTTGATTATGAAGTTTGACTACCCATGCTCAGGTATTGGGTTTGAAACCCTAATAATAGTAGATTAGATCTATTGTTGAATGTTGATTTTTGGTTCACATACTTGTTATTTTAGATTCAGATTTTTATGCATATAAATTTATATCATAAATCTATTTGTAGAAGTTTTAAGATTAGATCTTATGCATGTATTTATAGATTAAATAGTTTAATTTAATATTCTTCTACTGTAAAATTTTTGAAATGTATGCATGAAACTCTTGTGCATCCCAACAATGGTATCAGAGCCATGGTTCGATATGACATGATATTATATGTATTTAGATCTATAATTTAATTTAGATTAGATCTGATATATGATATTTAGATCTAAAATTAGTTATAGATCTGATCACACAAACTGATATAAGATTGTCCTACTGTAAGGTTTACCTCTTACAGTGCAAAGATTTTTATGCTGATCCTTATAAAATTTGATTTTAAATTGGAGCATATGAAATTTATTTATGATGATTATTATCTAATTTTAGTATGATCAAAATATAACAATCAGATCTAAAATAATTTAGATTAGACTTAAATTATTTAGATTAGATGATCTGAGTAGCAAAGTATTTGGATCGGATTTGTCACAAGACCGTCCAATCATAGGAGGTAATAGAGATTAGATCTCTTTTTTTTCTATTCAATTGGATCCTCTTATAATGTGTAGGAGTATCATTGTTACTAAATCCAATGAAAATGAATGCAAAATTTTTTTTTTATTTTTTTACAAAATCTTAAGATTGTGTATATGATATATTGTATGAAAAGTAGTTGCATCTAATCTTTGCAACTAAAATCTAGAATCATAAATATGTTTAGAATAGTTCTAAAATAATTTATAATTAATTTTATTTCTATTTATGTAAAATTATTTTGATCTAAAATTAATGTAATTATTAGAGTTTGCCTATTGAGTCGACTCAATTTTGGTTGGATCGACTTAGGACTCTAGTTAGTCAGCTCAATTTCTGTTAAACTGACTCAGTGAAACAGACTGAAATTATGATGTATAATTCATCATCAATAAGTCAACTAAGTTTCGAAACTTAGTCAATCCACTGTGATGAGTTGGCTCAATTCAGGGGTGATCTGATTCATGTTCAGATCTAAATAATTATGCATCAAAATTAATTATAAAAATATTTTATAAAATTTAAAATTATTCTTAAATACCAAACTCCTACCCACAATCCTAAATTTAATTGAGAATTAAGTTAAATAAATTAGATCTAGAATTGTAAATTAAAGATCTAATATCATTGGCATAAAATATGGGTGATGGGTTTATGGGTTAGCTTGATCAAGTCCTAATTAGATTAGAATCAAAGCTTAAATGGACTAAATAGAAAAATTGATTAAGTCTAATCAAAAGTTGAATTAGATTAAATCAGGATTTCTCTACAGCCAATACTGTTGGAATTTTTATGTCAGGGCATGCAAGTATATTTTAAATTTTTTTTTTCTAAATATGGCAACAAAATAGAAGATTAAAATTTTTTTAATCTATATTATGCATGCATAAAATATAAACCACAAGGATCTATTTCATATGCTGAAATTGAACATATGCTGAAATTGAATATGTGATCGAATTATATACCTATTTCATAATTTCTTTCTTCAAATCTGGATCTACAAGAGAAGAGACTCTCTCTTAGCCATGCAAGTATCCGACCTCTATATGTATCCACTTAGGATCAACCTGAAACAGTCCTCTTAAAATTGATTTTTCTTCTCCAAAAAAAATCAGCCTGCAAATCTGATTGAAGCTTGGATCGCGAACAACTCTTTTATCCTTTCCTTGATCTTCTTCTTCTTTTCTTCTTTTGCTTCTTTTTCTAGATTATGGAGCAACTAGAGAGTACAAAGCAACAAATAAGAGAGACGCTCAACAGCCCTTGGGCATGGAAGAAAGAGGACACCCAAGCTTGGGGCGTTAATGCTCCAAGGGAGAAGAGAGGAAGAAGAGAAAAGGAGGTGTGGGACTCTCCAAGAGGGGGCGTGGGTTGATAGTTGAACTTCCTAGGGACCCTTGGGGGGGGCCCTTTAAATAGGCATAAAGTTTGAATCCTATTCAAAATCACACAAGCATTTAATATAAGTCCTACTTGCATTATGTTTTCTTATTCCTTTAGTTATTTGAATTCTTTTAGGAAAGCAATTATGTGCCAACTATTGGAGCCCTTACACCCACAAAATCACATCCCACTTTGCACCCATGGGACTCCCCATAAAAGATCCACATGCCTTCTAATAGATGGGCACATCCAACTTGATTAAATCAAGTGGCACCCAAACAAAACTATCAAAAAAATTAATTAAGGATTTGTACCCTTAATTTATTTGATCCAAAATCTTAGGCACCCAACAATTGAAGCCCAATGAATCTAATTTATTTAAGTTATTAGTAGATAATTAAGTTTGAATTAATCTTATCAAATAAAAAATTCAAATGTAAAGAGAAAATTGGATCCAACCATGTGCTAGCAAGGTTACCTTGAACCCAATAGAGTTTCACTAAATCCAATTGAGACTTCATAAGCCCAATCACTTATTCCAGGTCTAATCTCTTTGTTGTGTGACCCCATAGGTTCAATTCTATCTGGTAGTGAGATATACAATGATCTCTATCATTGTATCATTGAAACTCTTTTCAATGGGTCGAAACAATTTCTCTCTAACTCATCCAAGATTGTCGATCCTGAGCAATCCTAGTGAGCTCTCACAATCTACCAGTGACACCTAGTAATATGTAGTGACAACTCAGTAGAATCAAAAATAAACTTTAAGGTACAGTTAATGTGTCATTCAGTCCCTGTATCGTGAGTCCCGACTAGATAGCAGGCATGGATAAATCGTCAAACCTCATCATCAGTCATATAATATATTCGATCAGCTCAAGTCCAATTGTGATCCTTATAAAAATTCTTTTTCATCAATCATACTACTGTGACCACAGACTCTCAGACTTAGCCTCTCAAATCTCATAGGACTACTCCTTTCTATCAAGATCGATAGATTTTATCTTGATGCGTACTCTACTCCTACAGTGGACCAACTGTCACCAACATCTACTACAAGAGCTCATTGAGACTATGTTTATGTGTTAGTCAAACTCCAGCAGTCTCACCATGAGCAATCATACCATCACTATTCAAAAGATCATTCACACAACTACAGCATCGAGATAATCACTGACGATCGAATAGAAATCCAAATGATCTCTCGTATGGTGACGCTTAGTACTAGTTGCTCTCTAACAACTATCTGTACTCATTGCTCAGTGTCTCTATACTATAGATCAGAGACTCATCTATCCTGAAGAAAGCAATCTATACACTGGTCTATCTGGATCGATCACCATCCTCATGATGATACTATGATCGAGAGTATTTAGAAATTAAATACATATCTTTAATTCTCATTATTTTGAGAATATGTATCGAAATGATAATTTCATAGATGATTCAAAGATACATCACACTTGAATAAAAAATAAACTTGCTCTTTTATTGATCAAATTAATGTATTAAGTACAAAATTTTATCCTAGCTTTATTACAATATGTTATCCATATTGACTTTTAGGACATACATCTAACAATCTTTCACTTGGACTAAAGCCAATTGGCCACTAATCTAAGTCCCATCTTCTCAAGGTGGACTTTCATTTTTGGTTGGCTCAATTGTTTTGTCAGCAGATCTACCACATTGTCTGCGAAGTCTACTCTTCGCATCTCGACATGTTTCTTTTTGAGATAGTCGTATATGATATGATATTGCCATTTGATGTGCTTTAATTTTTGATAAAATCTCGACTCCTTAGTAAGTGCTATGGCTCTATTATTATCGCAATAAAGTGGTATGGTATCTGATGTCATAACCTCAAGTTTTGTGATAAATTTTTTGAACCAAAAATCTTCCTTTTCAGCATCCGAAGCAGTGACATATTCAGCCTTTGTGATCGAATCCGCTATGATGGGTTGCTTAGAACTCTTCCAGCTGATCGCACCACCATTACAAATAAACACATATCCTGACATAGACTTTCTATCATCAGGATCAGACATGAAGTCTGAATCAGTATACCCCTCAACTCGTAACTCAGAACCTCCTCCAAAGATCAAGAACAAATCTTTAGTTCTTCTCAAGTACTTAAGGATGTTTTTCACAACTATGCAGTGCTCTTCACCTGGATTCGACTGATATCTACTTGTGACGCTCATGGTAAGGACAATATCAGATCGAGTGCTTAGTATGGCATGCATAAGGCTCCCTATGGCTGAGGCATAAGCAATCCTACTCATGCGCTAAACTTCCTTAGATGTGGTTGCACACATCATCTTGAAAAGATTAATACCATGCCTAAGAGATAAAAATCTTCTTTTAGAGTCTCTCATGCTGAACCTCTTCAGTACTTTCTTTATATACAGCTTTTGTGATAGGTATAGCATCCTTTTAGATCTATCTCTATAGACCTTTATTCTAAGAATATATGATACTTTCTCTAGATCTTTCATGGAGAATTTCTTGAACAACCATCTTTTGATCGTGGTCAATATGGGAATATCATTTTCAATGAGGAGAATATCATTTACGTACAATACAAAGAATGTTATTGTACTTTCACTGATCCTTTTGTATACACAAGATTCCTCTTCATTCTTGATAAAGTCAAACGATTTGATTGCATCATCGAAATGATGATTCTAACTCTGAGAAGCTTGTTTTAATCCGTATATGGATCTTTACAGCTTACAGACTTTGTGATCACCATCACCAGATGTGAAACCCAAAGACTGATCCATATAGATATCTTCCTCAAGATATCTGTTGCCCAGCTATGCAACCCAAGAGGGGGGGCTGAATTGGATTTTTAAAAATTTAAACTTAACTTACAACTATGAAGATTATTTAACAGTGAGCAAGATAAGTATAGAGAGTGTAATTTATGCAAGGATAATAGTTGGATGCTAGAATGCAAGAGAATGAAGAAGTTTGAAAAGAGAGCAATTTAGCACAACACAAACAAGAAGATTTATAGTGGTTCGGTGCCAACCTTGCACCTACATCCACTCCCCAAGCTCCTACATGGAAATCCAAATCCACTAAACTGTATTCAACCCAAATACAACATCGAAATCTCCGACTCTAGCTATCCCAAGCTAGAACACTTGTTTCTCGAGTATAAGCCAATCCAATATAATGTCGGAACCTCCGACTCTAGCTATTCCAAGCTAGAACACTTATTTTTTAGGTACAAGCCAACCCAATACAATTCGATTTAAGGTTCAGATCAACCTTTCCATATTTTGGAACCCTTCCAAAATAAAAAATAATGACTCAAAAAGAGTATTACAGTTAACAGCACAGAAATATAAAAGAAGCTCCTTTAATGAGTGAATAAGGCATTAAATACACTTTACACAATTTGAAGGAAGTTCTTTCTGATTTCCTCAAAGTGGTTGGAGACTTGAATGAGCTCTTGAGGAGTTGGTGAACTTGAAATAAAAGCTTCTTTAACTTCAAGAGGGCTCTTTGCTTAGGGCTGAAATGTATGCTTGAAATCCTCTTCAAAATCCTTATCTTGTTCTTGATTTCTTATCTTTGATTCCCTCCTTTAAGTTTTTTTATATAACTTTAAATAATGGTGGAGAGTAATCTGAGCTGAAATAGAGCTATTAGAGCATATTAAATGAGCATTAAATGCAAATAAAACAGATGAAAAACTAGCCGTTACGGAACTTTCCCGTCATAGGGGTCGACTCATGCTCATGGGTCGACTCATGGGGTCGACCTCTGTGGAAAATAGCAGAAAATAATGATTCTGTAATTTTGGCCTAAAAGCAGCAGAGGTCGACTCATGGGATCGACTCATGCCTGGGGGTCGACCCATGGGGTCGACTCACAGACTGTGCCAGCCAAAAAATCTTGCATGCCATTCAGCCCTTTGAGCCATGAGTCGACTCACGGGGTCGACTCAAAAATAAAAACCTAGTTTTCTTGCAAAATATACTTCCAAAAATATTAAAATTTTCTCCAGTAGACTACACGTCTTTTGTTCTTGTTCTTGAGGCTTCTGAATCAGGTATTGATGAAATTATGATTTTGCCCCTGAAATGTAATAAGTCTTTTTTCAAGCCAAGATCATTAGTAATCCCCTCAAATATTTTGTAATCATCAAAATCAATTCAAGGAGCAACAATCTCCTCCTTTTTGATGATGACAAAACCCTTGAGCAAAAGCATATATAAAATATTGAGCATGAATTTCAAATTTATGAAGATGCATCATTTAAGTATTATAGCCACGTGTTGGAATGAAATGCATCATAAGTAGGTTGAAGACAAATTTGAAATTTGCTACAGATTTGAAATTTTGCTTATGAGTGTATTTGCTTGGAAAGAAAAGCTGATGATTTTGATTATTTTGATTCTTTAGCACATGTGCCCATTTGCTTAGCAATTTACTTATTGCCCATGCTTGTTTTGTTGCTTATTGTTAAATCTATATTGCTTTTATTGCTCATTTGCCCAATTACTTAGCAATTTGCTTATTGTCCATTTGCTTTTGATTCTTTACTCCCCCTTTTTGACAGCATCAATTGAGATTCTCTACTCTCCCTTTTTTTAATATATTTTCTATTCCTTCCTTTTGATGGGATCAATTTAACTTCTTTAGCTTCCTTCTTTGATTGCTTGTTTTGTATTGCTTATTACTTTACTCCCCCTCAACATAGCAATCGTAAAAGATATATTCATTGAAAAGATATTGCTATTCAAGTATTGCAGAATTTAAAAGTATCTTCAAGTTGACCACATTTAGAGATATTCATTGAAAGTCAAAGTGTATATATATATTCAAAAGATCTGTGAGTACAAAGATGTTTTAATACATAAGTGTTGACTTAGAGTACAAAAGATATGGATAAAAATTATCCAAGAGTCAAACAGTCAACATTGCATTACATGGCCTACAAGATAGATCCTAGACAAAAACTAAAGAAAAGACAGACTACACTGGATCTAATAGATATCATGACTGGATGGATCGGAGTCTGATGAATCAGAGATGGGGTGAGGAGATGAAGGATCATGTCCAAGAGCTCAACCTCGACCGCATCTGCCTCTACCACGAGTAGAGGTGCCAGCATGAGTGGAGGGGTGAGAGGATCCTGAAGGCTGTGAAGCAAAGGACTGTGCTACAAGTGATAGTCTGATGGTGTCCAGAAGGTTTAAAGAACTCGAAACAGATTGTAGCAGTGCAGTGAACTGAGTGGAAGCATGCTCACTAGAGCCTCTGATCTCTCTCCTCAAAAAATCAAACCCACTCTCCAAGACTCCTCGCAGTCTGGCTGCCTCCACAGATAGGTCTAAGACCTCAGTGATGTCCTCATATGGCTGTGGATGGGCTAGAGCTAGTACTTGCCTCTGCAAGTCGAATACTCTGTCAGTCAACCTCACTACACAACCCTCAAGCTGGTCGATGCGTACTGACTGATCAGAAATCATCTGAAACACAGTGGAGATGTGGGGGATCAGTGTCTGATCAGATACATCGTGAGATGTCGATCCCTGAGCAAAAGTTGAAGTACCCAACTGACGTGATAGTATGGAAGCTACACACTGAGATATCATCTCTATCTGATCATCAGCCAATCTGATCTCTGAAGGATGTGCTCTGCTGTCCGGCTGCTGAACTGAAGTGTGCCTCCTCACAGACTCTGACGGCCCAGCCTCATGGTCAGAAACAAACTGAATATCTGGAGATGCAGCCCTGTGATCACGGAGAGGTGATGATGATCCTTCCTCCTCTGCTCTATCCTCAGCTCTCTCTTCCACACCTTTTGTCCAACCACCATCAATCTTGAAAAATCTCATGCAGTGCAGAGTATGGTGGTTGATAGTGTCAGAGTGAGATAGCCTAGCTACTGCCTCTCCCTCAAAGCTAACTCCAAACCTCCTAAATACTAAAGTGAGAGCCATACCAAAAGGCAAATGTGCCTTGGACCTATTCAAGGTCTCTCTCATAGCCTCAATCATCAATGCCGGGAGGTTCAAGGGGGTTTGAGTAATAACATGATATATAATGCAGATATCCCGACCAGAGAGGAGATCATGTCTACCACTTCTAGGGAAGAATAACTTAGTTACCATTTGGTGTAGCAGCCTCATCTCAATGGAAAGAATCTTAGCCTCTAATTTGTTTAGGCTTTCGGTGAAGGTTCTTCCTAGAATAACATTTATTCCCTCCTCTTTAACTGGGAGTTCCATGTTTGTGTATCCCTCACAAGGTAAATGAAGAATTTCTCCCAAAAGCATAGGATCTAGGCTAATTTCTACACCCTTCACTGTGGATTTTACTATTTCATTGCTATATCCCAAGTTCAGATAAAATTCTCTAACAAGATCCACATAGGTATTTTCTTTTAGGGAGCAGTAGAATTTCCAACCTTGGTCCTTAATTTTTGATCCGATAGAGAACCCTTCCTTTTCGAAAAATTTGAAATCAATGTTTTTGTCAGGTTTTACCTTCCTATCGAAAGGGATACCTTACTGGGGCTGATTGGAGATCGAGTTGTAGCTGAAGCAGATGTAGGAGTAGGGATTGGAGCAGAAGTGGTCTCGGTTGCTTGTCTCTTCCGCCGCACACTTTCTTCCAATCCGCGAACTGATTTTCTCCTCTGTGGGAGCTTCATTTTCGGAGCCATTTGCATAAGCAGAGCTAGCAAGGAACTTAGGAGAGCAAATGTGGGAAGAGATAAAGGGTTTTTAGGAGAAGGATAAGGATTTTGGAGAAGAGGAGTGCCAATTTGGAGAAGATGGGTAGAGTCTAGGGTAAGTTCGACTCGCTCCAAATGGAGAAGGAGAAAAGGGAGGAGCTTGGTTCCAAGAGGGTGATTTAGAAGGTGAGAGATGGTGGGAGAAGAGTTTTAGAAAAAAACTTGGGTTTGAGGAAGAAGAGAGGGAGTCTTTTGGCTTGGTGGAAGGAAGAAGATGAAGAGTTGGGTCGGCTCAAGGGAGGTTTTCCAACAAAAAGAAAGCGTCCGAAGGATTTAGTCAATATTACATGTTTACCCTAGGGTCAACCCTGGGGGTTGACTCATGGCACAGAGAAATTCAAAAAAATAATGAAATAATTACGAAAAAATTTGAAATATTAAGAGAAGGATATTTACCCAAAAATTGATCATGAGAATGTTTATTTTGGGCTTTTTAGCTCAAAAGAAAAGATGAGAATTAAGTTAAAAGAATTTTTGGCATTGATACCTTGGAATCAGAGAGACACCTAAGCAGATGGATCAAGGATTCCTAGTCTCTCCTAATTTCACAAAATCTATCTTCACTTAAGGCTTTGGTAAAGATGTCAGCTAATTATTTTTCAGTGCAAATATAGTCAAGAATTATATCTTTATTTTGGACATGTTCTCTTATGAAATGATGCCTGATTTCAATATGTTTTGATCTAGAATGTTGAATTGAATTTTTAGTGAGATTTATAGCACTAGTGTTATCACATCTTATGGGAGTTTTATTAAGTTTGATACCAAAGTCTTCGACTTGTTGCTTAATCCATAAGATTTGAGCACAACAACTTCCGGCTGTAATGTATTCAGCCTCGGCTGTAGACAGAGCTATCGAATTTTGTTTCTTACTAAACCAAGAGATTAGGTTAACTCCAAGAAATTGACAAGTTTCACTAGTACTTTTTCTATCTAATTTACATCCAGCAAAATCGACATCTGAATATCCTATTAAATCAATTAGTGAGTTCTTAGAATACCATAATCCTAAAGTTTGTATACCATTTAAGTATCTAAGGATTCTTTTAACTGCATTCAAGTGTGATTTTTTTGGATTTGATTGAAAGCGAGCACACAGGCAAACACTAAACATGATATCAGGTCTACTAGCAGTTAAATATAGTAGAGAACCAATCATGCCTCTATAAAATTTTAAGTCTACACTTTTACCTTCTTCATCCTTATCAAGCTTACATGTTGGGCTCATTGGTATTCCAATCGGTTTGGAGTTCTCCATTCCAAATCTTTTGAGTAATTCTCTTGTGTACTTGCTTTGGGTGATGGAGATTCCTTCCTTTGTTTGTTTGATTTGGAGTCCGAGGAAGAATGTAAGTTCTCCCATCATGCTAATCTCGAACTCTCCCTGCATGAGCTTTGCAAAATCTTGACAAAGAGTTTCATTAGTAGACCCAAAAAAAATATCATCAACATATATTTGTATAACTAATATATCATCTTGATTTCTTTTAATGAAAAGAGTTGTGTCTACATTTCCTCTTAAAAAATTATTATTAAGTAAAAATTTGCTTAGCCTTTCATACCAAGCCCTGGGTGCTTGTTTCAAGCCATATAGAGCTTTATTTAATTTAAAAATATGATTAGGAAAAGCATGATTTTCAAAACCTGGGGGTTGTTCTACATAAATTTCTTCAGTGATATATCCATTTAAAAAGGCACTTTTGACATCCATTTGGAATAATTTAAATTTCATAAAGCAAGCATAAGCAAGTAGAAGTCTAATTGCCTCTAATCTAGCAACAGGTGTAAAAGTCTCATCAAAATCAATTCTTTCTTCTTGGTTATAACCTTTTGCAACTAATCTTGCTTTATTTCTTATCACATTTTCATGTTCATCCAATTTATTCCTATATACCCATTTTGTGCCAATTATTGAATAGTTTTTAGGTCTAGATATAAAGGTCCACACATTATTTCTTTCAAATTGATTAAGTTCTTCTTGCATTGCATTAATCCAATTAAAATCTTTTTCAGATTTATTTATGGTTTTGGATTCAAGATGAGAGACAAAAGCATAATGATTGAATGCATCTTTAAGTGAGGAACGAGTTCTGACACCATGTGTAGGATCACCAATGATTAGTTTCTTGGGGTGATTGTAATCATTCCTCTATTCTTTGGGTAGATTATTTGTACCTTGAGGTTGTTCTTGTCATTCTTCACCTTCCTCATCTTATTTATCTTCATGTTCTTCATCATCTTGAATTATTGAATCTTTTAGATTGATCTTCTTTATTTCTTCTATAAGAAGATCTGCATCATCAAAACCTTCATGCTTCCTTGAAGGAAGATCGTTAGTTTCATCAAAAACAACATGTATTGACTCCTCTACTATTAAAGTTCTTTTGTTGAAAACTCTAAAAGCTTTGCTAGAAGAGGAGTAACCAAGAAAAATTACTTCATCGGATTTAGCATTAAATTTTTTTTGGTCTTTCTTTACCATTGTTCAAAACAAAACATCAATAATCAAAAATATGAAAAGTTTCATCCTTATGTGCCAAAAAGAAGACCCATGTAAAATAAAAAAAATCATCAATATTTATAAAATCATATCGTTTTCCACCTAGACTAGTAGTTCTAGTGGATCCAAATAAATCCATTTGCAATAATTCTAATGGCCTAGAAGTTGAAATAATATTTTTAGATTTGAATAAGACTCGTATTTGTTTACCCATTTGGCATGCATCACAAATTCTATTCTTTTCAAAATTCAATTTGGGTAAGCCGATAATCAATTCTTTTTTAATAAGTTTTGAAAGTGAATGCATGCTAATATGTGCAAGCCTACGATGTCAAAGCCATCTAGTCTCATTAATCTTGGCATTCAAAGCTACTAGGCATTGCATGTTTATTTTGGAAAGATCATTTAAATCTACCATATAAACATTACCATGTCTATGCCCAACAAATTTAATGCCTTCATTAATAGGACTAGTTACAATGCAGACTAGTTTCATATATCAAATATATATAGTTTCAGATCTAAATAAAAATGCATCACATATACATCAAATTTTAGATCTAAAACTAAATTTACACATATCAAATATATATATAATTAAATTTAAAATAATAATTAAAATATTTTAAAAATATTTTTTCAAAAATCGATTCACATCAAACTAGGACAACCTTTATAATATAGGGGGTAAACCCTATATCAGGACAACCTTATATCAGTTTGATGTAAATTTTTAATCATTCTAATTTTAGAACTAAACTTAAATTAAACATATCAAATATGCTAATTTTTAGATCTAAAAGATTTGATTTAATTATGAAAATTCAAAAATGACTTTGTATTCTTTATCACAAAATTGACTGATGCTTAATAAATTATGTTTTAAACCATCTACTAATAAAATATTTTCAATATACTTAGAGGGAGTGATACCAATGTTACCTATACCAATGATCTTTCCTTTGCCATTATCTCCAAAGGTGACCATCCCTCCATTTTTAGCATCAAGTGTGACGAATTGGGATTCATCACCAGTCATGTATCTCGAGCATCCGCTATCAAAATACCATTTTCGATTTGCTCCTTGGGATGCTAGACACACCTGCAAGCCAAAGTCATATTTTTACTTTAGGTACCCAAGCTTTCTTGGATCCTTTTTGGTTAGTCACAATGGTTCTTTTTGGAACCCATATTTTCTTTGCATTAGAATTTGAGAAACTGTTAGAGAGACAAGTGTATGACTTGTGACCTACTTTATCACATTTGAAGCAAGTAATATTTGAAAACTTATTGTTTGAAGAGTTTACATAGATATTTTTTAGAAACTTTTATTTCTTTAAGGGGTTGTAACCAAGACCAACCTTATCATAAACAGCCTTTTAATTTTCAAGAATCATATTAAGTTTATTAGAACTTAAAGTGAATTTTTTAACTATTAGTTTTAGCTTGGTAATTTCATTCTTTAAGTTCAGATTTTCTTGAAGCAGGGTAGATTTTTTATTTGAAATGCTCTCATTTTATTTTAGTAAAGATTGATTCTTTGATTTTAACTCTTTATTCTTTACTCCTAGCTTCTTTAGTTCATCAATTAAATCATAAAAGGCTTCATGAAGTTCTTCAAAGATAAAGTCAACAGGAGTTTCAGAATTTACCTCATTTTCATGTGCCATAAGGCACAAGTTGGCTTGTTCATTTGAGTCTTCTTCTTCAGATCTTGACTCATCACTTCCACTCCAAGTAGCCATCATGGCCTTCTTCTTATACTTCTTGGGACCCTTCTTCAGTTGTGGGCATTCAGACTTAAAATATCCTGATTTCTTGCATTCGTAGCAAATAAGGAGTTGTTCTTTATCCTTTTCTTTGCTATATTCCCCTTTTGTGGGTGGCCTCTTCTTCATTCCTTATTTTCTTTTCCTCAAAAATTTTTTAAACCTTTTAGTAATGAGAGCCATTTCTTCATCCTGCTCTTCATTTTTCGTATCATCAGTTTCTTCATCAAGTTGAGCCATGGATTTGAGGGCGATTGTCCTCTTCTTTTTGACTTCTTCTTCTTGGTGTTGTTTTATGCTCAACTCATATGTCATCAGTGATCTTAGAAGCTCTTCCAAGGGTAGGACGTTCAGATCCTTGGCTTCTTGGATAGCAGTCACTTTGGCTTCTCAAGTTCTTGGTAATGACCTAAGAATCTTTCTTACGAGGTCACTGTTATAATAAGACTTACCAAGACTTTTCAGATCATTTATAATATCAGTGAAATGAGTAAATATTTCAGTTATAGATTCATCATGCTCCATTTTAAAAAATTTATATTTATGCACAAGCATGTTGATTTTTGATTCTTTCACTTGGTTAGTTCCTTCATGAGTTACTTCTAATCTATCTCAGATTTTCTTAGCAGACATGCATGTTGAAATACGATTGAATTCATTAGCATCTAGAGCACAATACAAAATATTCATGGCTTTTGCATTTAGTTGAGCCATTTTCTTATCAACCTCATTCCATTCTCTTTCAGGTTTGGTTGATTTCACACCATCAATTATTTTAGTGGGTGTGTGTGGTCCATTTACTATGATACTCCACATATCATAGTCAAGTGCTTGAATAAAGCTTTTCATCCGAGCTTTCCAATAGGTATAGTTTGACCCATTGAAAAGTGGAGGTCGGTTAGTGGACTGCCCCTCGGTTAGTGAAGCACCAACTTGAGTTGCCATAGATCTTTAGCTCTTTGATGGTTAAATCAAAGTAGAGCTAGAGCACCAAGCTCTGATACCACTTGTTGCCCAGCTATGCAACCCAAGAGGGGGGCGTGAATTGGGTTTTTAAAAATTTAAACTTAACTTACAACTATGAAGATTATTTAACAGTGAGCAAGATAAGTATAGAGAGTGTAATTTATGCAAGGATAATAGTTGGATGCTAGAATGTAAGAGAATGAAGAAGTTTGAAAAGAGAGCAATTTAGCACAATACAAACAAGAAGATTTATAGTGGTTCGGTGCCAACCTTGCACCTACATCCACTCCCCAAGCTCCTACTTAGGAATTCAAATCCACTAAACTGTATTCAATCTGAATACAACGTCAGAACCTCCGACTCTAGCTATCCCAAGCTAGAACACTTATTTCTCGGGTACAAGCCAATCCAATATAACGTCGAAACCTCCGACTCTAGCTATTCCAAGCTAGAACACTTATTTTTCGGGACAAGCCAACCCAATACAATCTGATTCAAAGTTTGGATCAACCTTTCCATATTTTGGAATCCTTCCAAAATAAAAAATAATGACTCAAAAAGAGTATTACAATTAATAGTATAGAAATACAAAAGAAGCTCCTTTAATGAGCGAATAAGGTATTAAATACACTTTACACAATTTGAAGGAAGCTCTTTCTGATTTTCTCAAGGTGGTTGGAAACTTGAATGAGCTCTTGAGGAGTTGGTGAACTTGAAATGAAAGCTTCTTTAACTTTAAGAGGGCTCTTTGCTTAGGGCTGAAATGTATGCTTGAAATCCTCTTCAAAACCCTTCTCTTGTTCTTGATTTCTTATCTTTGATTCCCTCCTTTAAGTCCCTTTATATAACTTCAAATAATGGTGGAGAGTAATCTGGGCTGAAATAGAGCCGTTAGAGCACATTAAATGAGCATTAAATGTAAATAAAATGGATGAAAAACTAGCCGTTGCAGAACTTTCCCATCACAAGGGTCGACTCATAGGGTCGACTCATGCTCATGGGTCGACTCATGGGGTCGACCTCTGTGGAAAATAGTAGAAAATAATGGTTCTATAATTTTGGCCTAAAAGCAGCAGAGGTCGACTCATGGGGTCGACTCATACCTGGGGGTCGACCCATGGGGTCGACTCACAGACTGCGCCAGCCAAAAAATCTTGCATTCCATTCAGCCCTTTGAGCCATGAGTCGACTCATGGGGTCGACTCAAAAATAAAAACCTAATTTTCTTGCAAAATATACTTCCAAAAATATTAAAATTTTCTCCAGTAGACTACATGTCTTTTGTTCTGGTTCTTGAGGCTTCTGAATCAGGTATTGATGAAATTATGATTTTGTCCCTGAAATGCAATAAGTCTTTTTTCAAGCCAAGATCATTAGTAATCCCCTCAAATGCTTTGTAATCATCAAAATCAATTCAAGGAGCAACAATATCCATTTAGAAAAGTAGTTTTCACATCCATCTACCAGATTTTATAATCATAATAAGCTACAATAGCAAGCAGAGTGTGGATGAATTTCAGCATGGCTACGGATAAAAAAAATTTTTGATAGTCAATGCCCTCACACTGGCTATAACCTTTTACCATAAGCCTAACTTTATAAGTCTCTACCTTACCATTGGCACCTATTTTTCTTTTGTAGATCCATTTACACCCAATGGGTACTATATCTTTAGGTGGATCCACTAAGGTCCATATTTGGTTCGAGTACATTGAGTCAATTTCTAATTTCATTGCATCTAACTATTTCTTAAAGTTGATGTCAGACATCATCTCGTCAAAGGTATTAGGATTATCACTATGATCCTTATCTTTCATAAGAAATATTTTCTTTACTTCCTCCATAAACATACCCATGTACCTTTTAGGAGGTCAGGAGATCCTACTAGATCTACGAGGTGGTAGAGGAATGTCAACTACTGGCTCATGAATAATAGATTCTTGAGGATTTATAGCTCTTTGCTCTTCAGAGACCTTCTCTTCAAGCTCAACTAACCTCCCACTACCACTATCCTGGATAAACTATTTTTTTAAGATTATGACGTTCTGACTCACAATCACATTGTGATCTTGCGAAAAGTAGAAGTAGTATCCCATTGATTCTTTTGGATACCCTATAAAATGAGCTATTATAGATCTATCCTCTAATTTATCAGCCATCTATCTCTTGATATAGGCCAGACATCTCCAAGTCTTCAGATAATCTAGACTCAATTTTTTATCATACCATATCTCATAAGGTGTGGTAGGATCGGATTTTGATGGAACCCTATTCAACAAGTGAATGGTAGTTAATAAGATATGACCCCAAAGATATAAGAGTAAATCAGTGAAGCTCATCATGGATCTGACCATATCTAATAGGATCCTGTTCCTCCTTTCGGATACTCTGTTGAGCTAAGGTGTTTTGGAAAGAATCCATTGAGAGACTATACCATTGTTCTTAAGATATCTCAAAAATTTTTAACAAAGGTATTCACCTCTTCGATCAGATCAAAGAATCTTAATGGGTTTGTCTGTTTATTTTTCTACTTCATTTTTGAATTCTTTAAATTTTTCAAAGACTTCAGACTTATGTTTCATCAGATTTACATACCCATACCTAGACAGATCATCAATAAAGGTAATGAAGTAGCTATAACCACCTATGGTCTGCACATTAAATAGCCCACACACATCAGTGTGTACCAGGGCAAGTAACTCTATGGCCCTTTCTCCATGTCCTACAAAGGGTAACTTGACCATTTTTTCTTGAAAACAAGATTCACAAGCTGGATACGACTTTGGATGAAGAGAGTCAAGGATCTCATTTTTTTTCAGTTTGTTTATCCTGTCCTCTCTAATATGATCTAGTCTATGATGCCACAAGTACTTCTGGTTAATTTTATCTCTGGATCTCTTTTGACCTACGACACTCACTATTTGCTCATTCAAATTCATATTTGCATCAACATGCAAGTGATATAGACTGTCAATTAAAAGATCTCATGCAACCAATTTATTTCATAAATAAATAAAATAAAAATCTTTATTGAAATTATATTCAAAACCTTCTTGTGCTAGCATAGAGACAGAAATCAAATTTCGACTAGCTACAAGAACAAAATAACAGTCTTTTAAATCTAATCTAAAATTTGATGGTAATTAAAGAGGATAAGTGTCAATAGTTTTTACAGTAATTTTTGCTCTATTACCGACCTGAAGGATCATGTCACCTTTTCTCAACCTCCTACTTTTTATTATACTCTGCATTAAGGTATATATATGAGCACTTAAACCAGAGTCCAATACCCAACTAGAAGTAAAAGAAATCATAAGATTAGATTCAATTACGAGCATACCTTCTGAAAGTTTATCACCCTTCAATTATGAGCATACCTTCAAATTCGATGGGTAATCGGGCATCAGAATTTATCGATATGTAACCCTGATCGAAGAGTCCCAAACCAGTGGGACTCTTGACCCCGGTACCCAAAATGTGTGGGACTCATGATCAAAGAATTTTGATTCTCGATCATAGAGTCCCAGACACGTAGGACTCATAGTCCATGAGTATTAGGACTCTTCATCAGCCATCAGATCATATAGGAACCTCTAATGTGTGTGACCCCGCAGGTTCGAACCTAAGCCAGTAGCACAGGAACCAATTCCTGTACTAATCGAAGTGACCATCTAGCAATGGTACCCGATGATTGGATAGGTTGAATAGTTGCAATCACAACACTCAAAACCTACATGAATATGGTTACTGTATAATTCATCCATTTGACCTCTGTGTTTAGGATGATGCAGGGTTAAACTGTCAACCCTGATTAGATCATCCGAATCGTGCTCAACTCAAATAGTCCTTGGACTCCTCACAAAGACTATCCTGGTCAAGGTTTTGCTAAATTGAAATATGACTGTACACAGCTCCTGAACTGGAGTGGTCAATCCCATCTTGACACACGCACCGACAAGTCAAATACTTGACTACACCCAACAGCCTTTGTTGCCTAGCTATGCAACCCAAGAGGGGGGGGGGTGAATTGGGTTTCTAAAAATTTTAGACTTAATTAATTACTTATGATGAACAAGACAAAGATTTTAATTCAATATTAATTACCTAAAGCAGGAATGCAAGAATATAATAAAGAAATAAAGTGAAGCTATAAAGCACACCACAAACACAAGGATTTATAGTGGTTCGGTGCCAACCTTGCACCTACATCCACTCCCCAAGCTCCTACTTGGGAATTTTCAATCCACTATACTTGTATTCAATCCGAATACAAACATCGAAAACTCCGACACTAGCTATCCCAAGCTAGTCTACTTGTTTCCTGGGTACAAGTAAATCCAAAACACTCCGATTTCAGGTTCGGATCAATCTTTCCTTGTTTTGGAAATTCTCCAAAAACAAGAACAATTACTTACAAGAGTAAGAAAATTTAGAGCACAAATTAATACAATAACAGCTCCTTAAATGAGCGAATATAACAATTAAAAACACTTTACTCAAATGAAGAAACCCTTTTTGAATTTTTTCAAGGTGGATGAACGCTTGAATGAATGCTTGAGAATAGGATGATCGTTGATTGAAGATCTCTTGAAGGCTTTGAAAGATCTCTAGATCAAGGTTGAAACAATAGGCGTGACAAATCCTCTCTTTGAATGCTCTTGAATCTCTTTCACAATCTCTCGTGTGGATTTTGGATCCTCTTTTCTTTTTCTCTCAAATATTTCTTTGATCACTTTGCATATATCTTTTGGATCCTCTCAATGAATTTGATCTCTCGTTTGATCTGCCGATTGATCTTCTTTCCTCTACGATTTCTTTCACCATTTGAAACATTTTATAGCATTAGAAGCAAGAGAAAATAATTTAGGCAGATAAAGAGCCGTTAGAGCAATTTTAGGAAGCATAAAAGATAATTAAAACGGGCAAAAAAATAGCCGTTGCTGACATTTTCCGTCGCAGGGGTCGACTCATGAGTCGACTCATGCTTCAGGAGTCGACTTCTGTTGCAACAGCCAGAAAATGAGTTTCTGCAACTTTTGGCCTAAAACTGCAGGGGTCGACTCATGGGGGTCGACTCATGCCTGGGGGTCGACTCATGAGGGTCGACTCACAGGGTGTGCCAACAAAAAATCTGCGTGCCAATCAGCTCATTGTGCCATGAGTTGACTCACGGGTTGACTCATGATTTTCAAACATGCATAACTTTCAAAATACAAGTCCAAAATCAATAAAATTTTTACCATTGGATCACAAATCTTTTGTTCTACCAAATGATACTATCAAATCAGGATTTTAGCAAAATTACAATTTTGCCCCTGAAGAGCATAAAGACTTTTTCAATTTAAAAATATTTGTATCTCTTCAATCTGCTTTGTAATCATCAAAATCAATCTAGGAGCAACAATCTCCCCCTTTTTGATGATGACAAAATATTTGAACAAAAGCATTTATGTGAATACATTAATTTCAAAAGAATGCATTATAGGTGTATATGCTTGAAAAGAGTATGATTCTTTTGGTATGTGAATATAAATGGTCATATGCAAAAATAGTTTGTCCATTTTCATAAAGATTTGAAAAGAGTATTAGATCATTTTGAGTTTAAGATATATCAGAGCAAGAGAAAAATAAATTTTGCAATGTATCAGAGCAAGAAAAATAATTTTTACAATGTTATCAGAAAAGATTTTACAATGTATCAGAGAAAATTTCACACTGTATCAGAGCAAATTTTATATTGTATCAGAGCAAGTTAAAAAAAATTTTAGGATGTACCAGAGTAAGTTAAATTTCTTAAGATGTATCAAGGTAAATAAACTTTCAAAAGATGTATCAAGGTGAGCATATGTAAAGCATTGTACTTAGCATTGTATTTTTGATATTGTTCTTTAAATTTTCAATTCATTCATTAATTTCCCATAATTTGTAGTTTTGATTGCTTTTTCTTTAATTGCTCATAATATTTCTTTAATTGCTCATAATTTATGGTTTTGCTTTTGATGGATGGCTTTTTGTTTAATTTCTGTCTGATACCAAATTTCTCAAATTTTTGTTTAATTTGTTTAATTTCTCCAATTTTTGTTTAATTTCTCCCCTTTTTTTTTTCCATAATTTAGGGTTTTGCTTTTAATGAGTTGCTTTTTATTTAATTTCTCCCCCTTTTTGACATCATCAGACATGGTTAACTTCTCCTTTTTCTGAAAAATTCTTTAATTTCTCCCCCTTTAGAGTTTATCACAGATGTTTGCTCCCCCTTAATATAGCAATTATCAACAGCAAACAACAACAAAGAGAAGACAATATTTCAACAGGAAGAATATATATAACCAAAATATGATCGACATCATTACAAAAGATAGAAATATAAGTAAAAGATGATTCCATTAAAACCATAATTGTTTCATTACATAGTTCATATTATAATAATCAACTAGCTAATTGTCAATACATGGCCCCAAAATACATATCCTAAGACACTAACACTTAGGATCTAGTAATGATCAAGACAAGTCAAGGATCGGAGTCATCAGATATGAGATGAGAAGCTGATGTATCAGAAGTGCGTCCTCTACCCCATCTGCCTCTGGCACGAGCAGGAGAGCGAGATGAACTGGGAGGCTGAGTACGCTGAGATGCTAAGGACTGAACAGAAAGGGTGAGTCTGATAGAATCAAGTACGTTCAGTGCTCTGGAAACAGATTGAAGTAGAGCAGTGAACTGAGTGGTAGCATGCTCACTCGATCCTCGGATCTCTTTCCTTAGTAATTCATATCCACCTTCTAGTGCTCCTCTGAGCCTGCCAGCCTCTGCAGTGAGGTCTGTGACCTCAATAGTTGACTCCTGTGGCTTGGGATGGACCAAAGCAAGGACTTGCCTCTGCAAGTCAAGAACTCTGCCAGTCAGTCGCCATACTGTGTCCTCAAGCTACTGGATCCGGATGGACTGATCTGATAACATCTGAAACACAGTGGAGATGTGGGGAGTAATGGTCTGATCAGAAGAGGTGGCTCCTGGTGCAAAAGAAGTACTACTCCACTGGCTAGACAGCAAAGAAGCCACACGCTGTGATATATGCTCGATCTGATCATCAGCCAGTCTGAACTCTGAATGAGGTGCTCTGCTCTCTGGCTGATACACTGGTGTGGGCATCCTAGTAAACTCTGAAGGGCCAGCCTCTGTATCAGGAATGAACTGGATATTCGGTGATGCTGCCTTGAAGTCATGAACAGGAGATGATGGACCTTCTTCTTCTACTCTCTCTTCAGTTCTGACTTCAGCTCTATCTTCAGTTCTCTCTTCAGTTCTCTCCTCAGATCCCTTGATCCAACCACCATCAGTCTTTATAAATCCCATTCGGTGCAGGGTGTGTTGGTTGAAAGTGTCCACATGAGAGAGCTTAGTAGCAGCCTCCCCCTCACAGCTAACTCCAAACCTCCTAAATACTCTAGTAAGGGCCATACCATAAGGCAAGTGTGCCTTGGATCTGTTCAAAGTTTCTCTCATGGCCTCTATCATAAGTGCAGGGAGGCTCAGGGGGGTCTGAGTGATGACATGAAACATGACACATACATCTCTGCTGGAAAGTAAGTCATGTCTACCACTCCTAGGAAAGAAGAGCTTTGTTACCATCTGATGCAGGACCCTCATCTCAATGGACAAAATCTTTGCTTCCAATTTATTTAAACTTCCTGAATAGGTTTCTCCTAGAATAATTCTGATCTTCTCTTCTTTAATTGGGAGTTCCATATATGAGTATCCTTCACTAGGCAACTGAAGTATTTCTCTCAATATCCTAGAATCCAAGCAGATATCAATTCCCTTGACAGTTGAAGTCACTGACCCATTTCCATAAAGTAGGTTCTGGTAGAATTCTCTAACTAAGTCAACATAGGTGACTTCCTTAAGGGAGCAGTAGAGTTCCCATCCTTGGTTTTTAATCTTAGTTGCAAAAGTAAAGCCCTCTTTCTCAAAGAACCGAAAATCTATATTCTTTTCGGTTTTGACTTTTCTATCAGAAAGAGAATTCTTACTGGGGCTTAGGAAGGATTGAGGGAGACCTTGATCAGATACTGAAGCTGGAGTAGGAGCAGTTGAAGACTGAGCATGCCTTTTCTTTCGGACAATTTCTTCAGGCTCACGGATTGACTTTCTTCTTTGAGGAAGTTTCATCTTCGGAGCCATATTCAATTTAGTAGCAGTCAATGAGACTTGGAGGAGTGGAAAGGGATCACAAGAGAGTAAAGAAGGATTTTGGTGGAGAAAAAAAGTGGATTTTGGAAGTTCGGTAAAGTGCTAGGGCACGTTCCAACCGCGCCAAGCAATGCGAGAAAAACACAGAAAATCCCTTTCTAAGGTGGCGATTTTTGGTGGAGAGAAGGAGGAGAATTGCTTCGAATTTGATCCTTGGATTTTGAGCAAAAAGAATTGGAGAAGACAGCTTTTGGAAGGAGGACGATGAGAAGATGAGTCGTCTCACGAACAGGGTTCCAGTATATAAACAATGAGCCCGTGGAAGTTTGAGGAAATAACAAGTTTGCCATTGAGTCGACTCATGGGGGTCGACTCATGAAGTTCAGAAATTCAAAAAAAATGTGAATAAATTCCAAAAAAATTCAAAATTTTGGGAGAAGGAGTTTTGCTCAATGATAAGTTTTTAGAATGATAAATTTGAGCTTTTGGGACCAGGATAGATGTTGGAAATTGAGCTCTAAGAGTTTTGACATCAATTCTTTGGAAATTGAGAAATTTTAGGTATATGGATCTAGAATTCCTAGATTTCTCCTAATTTCACAGAATCTATCCTCACTAAGGGCCTTTGTAAAGATATCAGCTAATTAATTTTCAGTGCAAACATATTCAAGAATTACATTTTTGTTTTGAACATGTTCTCTTATAAAATGATGTCTTATTTCAATATGTTTGGATCTTGAGTGTTGAATTGAATTTTTAGATAGATTTATGGCACTTGTGTTGTCACATCTTATTGGTGTTTCATTAAGTTTGATTCCAAAGTCTTCGAGTTGTTGCTTAATCCATAAGATTTGAGCACAACAACTTCCGGCTGCAATGTATTCGGCCTCAGCCGTAGACAGTGCCACTGAATTTTGTTTCTTGCTAAACCATGAGATTAGGTTAACTCCAAGAAATTGGCAAGTTCCACTTATGCTTTTTCTATCTAATTTACATCCAGCAAAATCAGCATCTGAATATCCTAATAAATCAATTTGTGAGTCTTTAGAGTACCATAACCCTAGAGTTTGAGTACCATTTAAGTATCTAAGGATTCTTTTAACAGCATTCAAATGAGATTCTTTAGGATTAGATTGATATCTAGCACATAAGCAAACACTAAACATGATATCAGGCCTACTTGCAGTTAAATATAATAATGAGCCAATCATACTCTATAGTATTTTAAGTCTACACATTTACCTTCATCATCCTTGTCAAGCTTACATGAGGGACTCATTGGTGTGCCAATTGGTTTGCAGTTCTCCATTCCAAATCTTTTGAGTAGTTCCTTGGTGTACTTGCTTTGGGTGATGGAGATTCTCTCTTTTGATTGTTTGATTTGAAGTCCGAGGAAGAAGGTGAGTTCTCTCATCATGCTCATCTCGAACTCCCCCTGCATAAGCTTAGCAAAGTCTTGACAAAGGGATTCATTAGTAGACCCAAAAATTATGTCATCAACATAAATTTGTATAACTAGCATATCATTTTGATTTCTTTTAGTAAATAGGGTTGTATCTACATTACCTCTTGAAAAATCATTATTTAGTAGAAATTTGCTTAGCCTTTCATACCATGCTCTAGGTGCTTGTTTTAATCCATATAAAGCTTTATTTAATCTAAAGACATGATTAGGAAAAGCATGATTTTCAAATCCAGGGGGTTGTTCTACATATACTTCTTCAGCGATATATCCATTTAAAAATATACTTTTAACATCTATTTGAAATAATTTAAATTTCATAAAGCAAGCATATGCAAGTAGAAGTCTAATAGCTTCTAATCTAGCAATAGGTGCAAAGGTTTCATCAAAATCAATTCCTTCTTCTTGATTATATCCCTTAGCAACTAGTCTTGCTTTATTTCTAATTACATTTCCATGCTCATCTAATTTGTTTCTAAAGACCCATTTTGTGCCAATTATTGAATAATCTTTAGGTCTTGATACTAAGGTCCAAACATTATTTCTTTCAAATTGATTAAGTTCCTCTTGCATAGCATTAATCCAATTATGATCATTTTCAGCTTCTTCAAAAGTTTTAGGTTCAAGATGAGATACAAAAGCACAATGATTAACTACATCTCTAAGTGAAGAACGGGTTTTTACCCCATGCATAGGATCATCAATAATTAACTCCTTAGGGTGGTTGTGAACATACCTCCATTCCTTGGGTAGGTCATTTGTACCTTTAGGTTGTTCTTGAATTTCTTCACCTCTCTCATTTTGTTCGTCTTCTTGATCCTTGTCTTCTGGAGTTGCTGAATCTTTCAGAGTGATTTCCTTCATACCTTCTATTAGTGGATCTGCATCATCAACACCCTCATTCTTCCTTGAAGGAAGATCGTTAGATTCATCAAAAACAACATGTATGGACTCCTCAACTACTAAAGTTCTTTTGTTGAAAACTCTAAATGCTTTACTAGTGGAGGAGTAACCTAGAAAGATTGCTTCATCTGATTTTGCATCAAATTTACCAAGTTTTTCTTTGTCGTTATTTAATACAAAACATCGACAACCAAAAACATGAAAATATACAATATTTGGTTTTCTTCCTTTCCAAATTCATAGGAGGTTTTCTTTAAAAATTGTCTAATCAAAGCACGATTCAAAATGTAACATGCTGTGTTAATTGCTTCCGCCCAAAAATATCTTGGAAGGTTGCTTTCACAAAGCATGGTACGGGCCATTTCTTCTAAGGTTCTGTTTTTCCTTTCAACTACCCCATTTTGTTGGGGTGTCCTAGGAGCAGAGAAGTTATGGCCAATTCCATTTTCATCACAAAAATTTTCAAAATCTTGATTTTCAAATTCAGTTCCATGATCACTTCTAATACTTTGAATTGAAAACCCTTTTTCATTGTGACTTTTCAATGAAATTTAGTGAAAATATGAAAAGTTTCATTTTTGTGAGCCAAAAAGAAAACCCAAGTAAAACGAGAGTAATCATCTATTATTACAAAGCCATATCGTTTTCCTCCTAGACTAGTGGTTCTAGTTGGTCCAAATAAGTCCATATGTAAGAGCTCTAAAGGTCTAGAAGTTGAAACAGTATTTTTGGATTTAAATGAAACTCTAGTTTGTTTACCTAATTGGCATGCATCGCAAATTCTATCCTTTTCAAAATTCAGTTTTGGCAAACCAAGAACTAAATCTTTCTTAATTAATTTTGAAGAGAATGCATGCTAATATGTGCAAGTCTACGATGCCACAACCAACTAGTCTCATTAATTTTAGCATTCAAGGATACTAGGCATTGCATGTCTAATTTGGCTAAATCATTCAAATCTACCATATAAATATTGCCATGCCTATGTCCTATAAATTTAATGCCATCGTTAATAGGACTAGACACAATGCAAACAGATGATTCAAAAACTACTTTATACCCTTTATCACAGAATTGACTAATGCTAAGTAAGTTATGCTTTAAACCTTTAACTAATAAAACATTCTCAATGTATTTGGAGGGAGTGATACCAATGTTACCTATCCCGATGATCTTTCCTTTGCCATTATCTCCAAAGGTAACCATCCCTCCATCCTTAGCATCAAGTGTGATGAATTGTGATTCATCACCAGTCATGTGTCTCGAGCATCCACTGTCAAGATACCATTTCTTGTTTCCTTCTTGGGATGCTAGACACACCTGCAAGCAAAGGTCAAGTTTCTGTCTTAGGTACCCAAGCTTTCTTGGATCCTTTTAGGTTAGTCAAAATGTTTCCTTTTGGAACCCATATTTTCTTTGTATTTGTATATTTGTTAATAAGACATGTGTATGATTTATGTCCTATTCTTCCACATTTGAAACAAGAAGTATTTGTAGACTTGTTACTTGAATAATTTACATAGATATCCTTCAGAAATTTTTGTTTCTTCAGAGGTTTATAGCCAAGTCCAGCCTTATCATATATAGCTTTCTGATTATCAAGGATCATATTTAGTTTGTTTGAACTTAAGGTGAACTTATCTACTATAGATTTCAGTTTGTTAATTTCATTCTTTAAGTTTTGATTTTCTTGAATCAAGGTGGATTTTTCAATTGAAAGATTTTCAGCTTGTTTCACTAAGGACTGATTTTCCAATTTCAGTTCTTTGTTTTTCTTCCTTAATTTCTTTAATTCATCAATTGAATCATAGAATGCTTCATGCAATTCTTCAAAAGTAAATTCACTAGTGGATTCAGAAGTTACCTCATTCTCGTGTGCCATCAGGCACAGGTTGGCTTGTTCTGTTGAGGTTTCTTCGTCGGAGCTTGAGTCATCACTCGCACTCCAATCGCCATCATTGCTTTCTTTTTGAACTTTTTGGGACCTTTCTTCAGTTGTGGACATTCGGATCTGAAATGTCCTGGCTTCTTGCACTCGTAGCATATAAGGGGTTGATCTTTCTCTTTTTCTTTGCTTTGTTCCCCTTTTGTGAATTTCTTTCTCATCCCCTGTTTCCTTTTTCTTAGAAACTTCTTAAATTTTCGGGTGATGAGTGCCATCTCTTCATCCTGTTCTTCATCTTCAGAGTCATCCGTTTCATAATCAGGCAAAGCTGTGGATTTGAGGGCAATGGTTCTTTTCTTTTTGACTTCATCCTCTTGATGTTGCTTCATGCTAAGTTCATGAGTCATCAAGGATCCAAGAAGCTCTTCTAGAGGTAGAGTGTTCAAGTCCTTTGCTTCTTGGATGGCAGTCACCTTGGCTTCCCAAGTTCTAGGCAATGACCTGAGAATCTTCCTTACAAGCTCACTGTTAGTATAAGATTTGCCAAGACTCTTCAAACCATTAATTATATCAGTAAAATGAGTAAACATAGCAGTTATGGACTCATCATGCTCCATTTTAAATAATTCATATCTATGTACAAGCATGTTTATTTTAGACTCTTTTACTTGATTTGTTCCCTCATGGGTTACTTCTAACCTATCCCATATTTCTTTAGCAGATGCACAAGTAGAAATGCGATTAAATTCACTTGCATCTAGTGCACAATAAAGAACATTCATGGCTTTGGCATTTAATTGTGCCAATTTCTTATCAACCTCATCCCATTCTTTCTCGGGTTTGGTTGACTCCTCACCATCTATAATCTTGGTGGGTGTGTGAGGATCGTTCACTATGATACTCCACATATCATAGTCGAGTGCTTGTATGAATATCTTCATCCGAGCTTTCCAATAGGTGTAATTAGATCCATTGAAAAGTGGAGGTCGGTTTGTAGATTGCCCCTCGGCTAGAGAAGTACCGACATGGGTTGCCATAGATCTTTGGCTCTTTGATTGTTAGATCAAAGAAGGGCTAGAGCACCGGGCTCTGATACCACTTGTTGCCCAGCTATGCAACCCAAGAGGGGGGGGTGAATTGGGTTTCTAAAAATTTTAGACTTAATTAATTACTTATGATGAACAAGACAAAGATTTTAATTCAATATTAATTACCTAAAGCAGGAATGCAAGAATATAATAAAGAAATAAAGTGAAGCTATAAAGCACACCACAAACACAAGGATTTATAGTGGTTCGGTGCCAACCTTGCACCTACATCCACTCCCCAAGCTCCTACTTGGGAATTTTCAATCCACTATACTTGTATTCAATCCGAATACAAACGTCGGAAACTCTGACACTAGCTATCCCAAGCTAGTCTACTTGTTTCCCGGGTACAAGTAAACCCAAAACACTCCGATTTCAGGTTCGGATCAACCTTTCCTTATTTTGGAAATCCTCCAAAAACAAGAACAATTACTTACAAGAGTAAGAAAATTTAGAGCACAAATTAATACAATAACAGCTCCTTAAATGAGCGAATATAATAATTAAAAATATTTACTCAAATGAAGAAATCCTTTTTGAATTTTCTCAAGGTGGATGAACGCTTGAATGAATGCTTGAGAAGAGGATGATCGTTGATTGAAGATCTCTTGAAGGCTTTGAAAGATCTCTAGATCAAGGTTGAAACAATAGGCGTGACAAATCCTCTCTTTGAATGCTCTTGAATCTCTTTCACAATCTCTCGTGTGGATTTTGGATCCTCTTTTCTTTTTCTCTCAAATATTTCTTTGATCACTTTGCATATATCTTTTGGATCCTCTCAATGAATTTGATCTCTCGTTTGATCTGCCGATTGATCTTCTTTCCTCTGCGATTTCTTTCACCATTTGAAACATTTTATAACATTAGAAGCAAGAGAAAATAATTTAGGCAGATAAAGAGCCGTTAGAGCAATTTTAGGAAGCATAAAAGGTAATTAAAATGGGCAAAAAAATAGCCGTTGCTGACATTTTCCATCGCAGGGGTCGACTCATGCTTCAGGAGTCGACTTCTGTTGCAACAGCCAGAAAATGAGTTTCTGCAACTTTTGGCCTAAAACTGCAGGGGTCGACTCATGGGGGTCGACTCATGAGGGTCGACTCACAGGGTGTGCCAACAAAAAATCTGCGTGCCAATCAGCTCATTGTGCCATGAGTTGACTCACGGGTTGACTCATGATTTTCAAACATGCATAACTTTCAAAATACAAGTCCAAAATCAATAAAATTTTCACCATTGGATCACAAATCTTTTGTTCTACCAAATGATACTATCAAATCAGGATTTTAGCAAAATTATGATTTTGCCCCTGAAGAGCATAAAGACTTTTTCAATTTAAAAATATTTGTATCCCTTCAATCTGCTTTGTAATCATCAAAATAAATCTAGGAGCAACAGCCTTCCATCACTGAATTAAAAATTCAGGTAGTCCAGTGCCTAAGTGCAGTGAGTTGCTTGCAAGTCACCATGGCGATCTCAGGTCAGATAGACATTTATACCTATCTTCCATCGGAGCAAATTTTGACAGCAGAAATAGCTCCAGAGTCGGTCACGTTCAGTGCAGATGTACCCTTATATCTCACCTGTATGCCATACCAGTGTCTCCACACTCATTGGTTAAGAGGACAACCAACCTATATGGAACACAACGACCTATGCTTGATAAACGTTGTCGTCCTTGGTAACAACGTATCATTTGGTCACGAACAGATTTAAGGACTAAACGACAAATCCTCCTTTGTCGAGTCTAAATAGTCCTAAGGACTTCAACACAACATAGGAGTTCATTAGAAGATGAAATATTTTGTGATGAAAAATGCCAAAATAATTTTTATTAATTCATAATTCATGTACATATATAAAAATGAGCACAACCGTCAACAGACTGATGATTGGTTTTGGGACACTATTCCCAACAATCTCCCACTTGATCTAAAGCCAATCGGTACAGTATCTAATACCCATCTTTGATTTGTAGTCATCGAACTCCTTCACTGCAATGGCTTTAGTGAATAGGTCGGCCAGGTTCTCATTTCCATCGATCTTCAGAAGGTCGACATCACCTCGATCCATAATTTCTCGGATGAGCTGATAGCAGTGCAGAATATGCTTCATCCGCTGGTGTGCCTTGGGTTCCTTCGTCTGAGCAATGGCTCCAGAGCTGTCACAGTAGAGCAGAACTGGACCAACAAGGGAGGGTGCTACTCCGAGCTCGATGATGAATTTTCTCAGCCACACCACTTCTTTGACAGCATCTGATGCAGCGACATACTCCACCTCGTAAACTGAATCAGCCACTGTGTGTTGCTTAGAACTCTTCCAGTAGATAGCCCCACCATTAAGGGTAAAAATAAATCCAGACACACTTTTGCTATCATCGTGATCAGACTGGAAACTAGAGTCTGTAAACCTTATAAGTCTCAAGTTCGATTCACCATAAACAAGCCACTGGTCCTTAGTATTTCTTAAATACTTCAGGATGGTTTTAACAACCTTCCAGTGATTCTCTCTTGGATCAGATTGGTATCTACTCACTACCCCTAGTGAGTATGTCACATCTGATCGTGTACATGTCATGGCGTACATGATAGATCCCACTGTCGAAGCATATGGAATCCTACCCATACGCTCTCTCTCTTGAGGTATTGTCAGACAATCCCTCTTCGAGAGAGAAATTCCATGGTCTATCGGTAGATAGCCTTTCTTGGAATTCTCCATGCTGAACCTCTTCAGCATAGTATCTATGTACGTAGACTGAGATAAATCAAGCAACCTTTTAGATCTATCCCTATAGATCCTCATCCCTAGGATGTAGGAAGCTTCTCACAAATCCTTCATGGAGAACTATAATGACAGATAAATCTTTATTTCCTGTAATGCAGGGACATCATTTTCGATTAAGAGAATATCATCCACATACAATACAAGAAATACCACTACTGGACCATTAGCCCACTTATAAATGTAGGGCTCTTCTCCATTCTTAACGAAGCCATACGTCTTGATCGTCCTATCAAAACGTATGTTCCAACTCCGGGATGCCTGCTTAAGTCCATAAATGGACCTCTGTAGTCTACACACCTTAGACTCATCAGTGGATGTGAATCCTTCAGGTTGTATCATATACACCTCTTCATCTAGCTCTCCGTTTAGGAAAGCTATTTTCACATCCATCTGCCAGATTTCATAGTCCAGATGGGCAGCTATCGCAAGCATAATCCGAATGGATTTGAGCATTGCCACAGGAGAAAACATCTCGTCATAGTCTATGCCATAATGTTGACGATATCCCTTGGCAACCAGATGGGCTTTATAGGTTTTCACCTTTCCGTCTGCACCCCTCTTCCTCTTGAAGACCCACTTACACCCTATGGGTTTTACTCCTTCGGATGGATCAACCAATGTCCACACATTGTTGACCTTCATGGACTCCATTTCAAATTTCATGGCCTCTAACCATTTCTCAGAGTCGGGTCTCTGCATTGCATCCATGTAGGTGATCGGATCCTCATCATTTTTATCAAGTTTGATAGGATCATCGTCCCAGACCAAGAAACCATAGTATCTGTCTGGTTGACGTGGTACTCTACCAGTCATCTTAAGGGTGCTTGAACAATGGGCTCTGGATCTGATCTAATCAAATCTGATTCAGGTTCAGCAACTTGTGTCAGTTTTTCCACCTGTCGAACTTCGTCAAGTTCGACCTTAGAGGCAACAGTCCCTTCACCAAGGAACTCTTTTTCCAAAAAGATTGCCTTAAGACTGACAAACACCTTTTGCTCATCAGCCAGATAGAAATAATACCCTTTGGTCTTTTTTAGGTATCCTATAAAATTACACTTGTCAGACCTAGGTCCTAGCTTGTCCGTAATTAAACGTTAAACATAAGCTGGACACCTCCAAACCCTAAGGTGCTAGAGTACTGGCTTACGTCCTATCTATATCTCATATGGTATTTTGATTATAGAATTACTCGAAACTCTATTTAGAAAGTAACAAGCCAATTCGAGCGCATATCCCCAGAGGGAGATCGGCAGACCAGCAATCCCCATCATAGATCGAACCATGTCCAACAAGGTTCGATTCTTCCTTTCAGATACACCATTATGCTGTGGTGTTCCAGGAAGAGTCCATTGAGAGAGAATCCCATTCTCCTCAAGATATGTCAGAAACTCATTGGAAAGGTATTCACCTCCTCGATCAGATCGAAGAGTTTTAATACACTTTTCAGTTTATTTTTCTATCTCATTTCGAAATAGTTTGAACATTTCAAACGACTCTGACTTATGCTTCATTAAATAGACATACCCATACCTCGATAGGTCATCTGTAAAGGTTATGAAGTAGAAATATCCACCTCCTGCACTTGTGCTCATGGGTCCACATACATCAGAATGTACCAGACCCAAGAGTTCACTGGCTCGCTCATCTTTTTCAGTAAAAGGTGACTTGGTCATTTTACCAAGAAGACAGGACTCACAGGTTGGAAGTGATTCACAATCACCTACTTCAAGAATTCCTTCTTGAGCCAACCTGTTTATCCTGTTCTTATTGATATGACCTAGCCTACAGTGCCAAAGGTAGACTTCTGACACATTATGTATTCTAGGGCGTTTACCGGAGGTTTGAACCACATTAACAGGTTGTGATAGAAAGAAGTAAATTCCATTATAAAGCTATCCAATAAACATTGTAACACCATTCAAAATGATATTGCAAATATTTTCTTTTATTAAAAATTGATAACCGTTCATGGCCAAAAGGCCTACAAAAATAATATTTAATAAAAAGCTTGGACAATAGTGACATTCACTCAGAATTATATTTCGAGAATTGATTACAAGGTTCATGATTCCTAATGCTAGAACTGAAACTTTGCTTCCATCTCCAACGTTCAGGAACCTCTCACCTTCATCAAATCTCCTACTGACCTGCAGACCCTGCATCGAATTGCAAATATGATAAGGGCTTCTGGTATCCAATACCCAGGCAGTAGTATCACAAATGAAAAAGTTGCAAGGTGTTATCATATAAGTACCTTGCTTCTTCTTTGGCTTATTCGGATCTAGTGAGGCAATGTATAGAGGACAGTTCCTCTTCCAGTGCCCCTGCTTCTTGCAAAAGAAGCACTCTGTCTGGCTCTGGTCGGGCTTGCGCTTCTTGGTCTAACCCTGTATAGACATCCCAGCATGCAGCTACACCTTCTTATTCTTCTTCTTCTTGTTCTTCTTTCCTTTCTTAAAGGGTCGATGATCAGAAGAAGACCCTCCCACAACATTCACCGACTCCTTATGGAGCTGGTGATCCTTCTCAAAGTTATACAGCAACCCCAACAAGCTGTGGTAGTTCACTGCAGGCTTTGTCATTCGAAAATGAGTAAGGAAGGGAAGGAAGGACTTGGGCAGAGAATTAAAGATCGCATCCTTACCGAGCTGCTCGTGCAAGGAAAAACCCAGTTTACTTAGGTGCTCAATCATTTCGATCATGTACAGTACATGATCAGTGACTGAGGCTCCATCCCTCATCCGAGCATTGAAAATGGCATAACTAGTTTTGTGCCTTTCAACATCGTCAAGCGTGCCAAAAGAGTCATTCAACATTTGAAGCATCTCCTGTGGTTGGGCATTCTCGAACCTGTGACTGAACTCATCATTCATTGCCGCCATCATTATGCACCAGATGTTGGTGCGGTCGTTAAGCCACTTCTGATAAGTATCTCAGACCGTCCCTCTAGCGTTCAGGGTTGGCTCCTCAGGTGCTGGATCCGTTACTACATAAAGGATCCGCTCATGCTCAAGGACGATTTTTAATTTTCGATACCAGCTATCGAAATTAGGTCCCATGAGCTTGTCATTATCTAGTAATGATCGGAGCGATAGAGTAGTGGCCATAGCTGCATAAAGGAAAACCAGACCTATATTAGTACATAAATTATTAATACTAAATACTTGGACTTTAGTCTAAAGTTTCTCCCAGTATTTTTACGAATTGGTAGCCTCAACCTCCAATTCGAGGAATTACTTTTATTCCTTAGTGGGTACTAGAATCCACACAGACTACACATGAGCCCAACTTTGGTTGGTCAACCCATATGCATCTATGGGTAGGTTCATAACCAGTTATTTCTCTAAATAACTTCTAGTAATTAATTTTGCCCCAGAACCTAATCAGTAGGCTTTGACCTCCACTGAAAAAATCTGGTTAGGTCCAACCATTAACATGATTTGATTTGGTGAATCGGATCAATAAATGATCAAGCTCGACTTTGGTCGGCCAACCTAACCACCATCAGAAAGACTCAAACCAAATTATCATACTATGAATGATAATTCCATTAGTCAATAAGCACCAGGCCTTTGGGCCTCCAATGATTATTAAACTAATGGACTCATTATCACTTACTTAATGGGAGGCTATGACTTAGTTATCAATATAACTTAATCATTTTTAGGACCTAATATTTTTTTTTGAGGATTTTATTAAAGAATAGATGAGAAGAAAATATCTAACCAATTTCAATCCTCCCACTGACTTCACCAAGTCAGATTAAAAAGGATTTACTTAAAGCTAGCATTAGGAGCACCTAAATTAGTCAAACTGATTTACCTAATGACATGGGTGAGCCCTAATCACCAAGTGATCTAATCAAAACTTAATTCACCAGGTTGGCCAAGTAAGTGAGATCAGTGGTGAGGATAAGCCATTAACTCGACAGAGATCGAATCACTGCGAGTAGCTCCCGCTTAAAAACCACTGGTCAAACTGCCAAACTTATCTTAGACACCAATCGGTTCATTAGTTTTAATTTGATCAACTTAGTAAATAGGGTTTCACCGCGTAGCCATGAATTAAGTCCATCTTGGTCTAGTTAAAGACATGGACCCATTCAACTACAACTATTGGAGTTGAGTCTAGAGTATCCTTGACCTAATCTAATTCAACTTTTGATTAGATTTGATCAATTACTCTAATTTAGTCCATTTCTTTAAGCTAACCTTAGGTCTAACCAAATTATGGACCTAATCCATCTAACCCATTGACCCACAAGTTTATGCAATTGTCCTAGGTCTTAATTCATAATTCTAGACCTACTAGACAATACTTAATTCTTTTAATTAAGTATTTGGACTGATGGGTCAGGGTTTGACATTTCAAAAATAATTTTTAAATTTGAAAGGTTTTATTTTCTGTTCACCAAATATGTTGACTTATTACACTATCAGCACATTTCATAAATAGCAATCCTATTGCTAATTACATAACAAAAAATAACTCAATCAAAATAAATCATGAAAATTCCTTTCACTGCTTCATCTGTATGAGATATAATCGCATCGGCACCCCTACCGCCATAGGAGACCCCATCGAATAGGAAGAGAGGGCCTTTAAACCCTACTTTTCTCCTACTTGGATCAAGTATATCTAAATATACCAATTTCAAAATTTAAATTTCAAATTTTAAATTTTAAATTTTAAATTTCATATTTTAAACAAATTTCAAATTTTAAATTTTTAAATTTCAAATTTTGAATTTCAAATTTTAAATTTGAAATTTCAACCAAATTTCAAATTTTAAATTTTAAATTTTAAATTTTAAATTTTTGAATTTTAAATTTTGAATTTCAAATTTTAAAATTTAAATTTCAAATTTTAAATTTCAAATTTTTAAATTTTGAATTTTGAACAACTTTCAAAATTTAAATTTTAAATTTTAAATTTTAAATTTTAACTTTTAGATTACAACTTAATCTATGCATGCAAATATATATATCATATCTAAGAACCCACTCTGATACCATTTGTGGGGAAAATCAGTGCAGGGGTAAAATGATAATTTTAAAATTTTTTCAAAATCACTATTTTACAGTAGAAATTATTAATTAATCTAATTAATTAATAAGAATTTACCCTACACTAGGATCTAAATATGATATATAGCATGCATGCATTTAAATTTGAAATTCAAATTTGAACAGTAAACACTTTACTGTAATGTGTTCAGAACACAATACCTTTATGCGGGTAGTAGATCACCACAATCTGATCATCATCGGGAGAGTTTGATCATCATGATGTAGCCACATAGCATGTCTGACCTCTGTGGATCATCCACACAAAGCTCCCGGTCTGATCGACTCCTCACGAGTGCTAGCTCGTTGTAGAGCCCTTTCGACGGTCGATGCTGATCGAACTTCTTTGATAGATGTCTGTCAATTCTTTAGACACTCCAGATCATCAACAGATGTGCTTAAGAGGATGTTGAAGATCTTCCTAAAATTTGGTGGGCTCACGACACTCGTAGCTCACCTTCTCACTTTCCGAACTCCAGACTGAAACCCTGAAGAACTCACTGAAACCCTATGCACACTTTTTCTTTCTTTTCTTTCTTTTTCTCTCGAAAGGATATTGACCTTCACCTTGCACATAAGGATTCCCCATGCCCAGAGTTTCTCTCCAAAATTTTTCTTGCACACGCCCCACTCTTCTCCTCCTTTTAAAACAATGTCAAACGTCTTATCCATGTGAGAGGATAAAGATGAGTAATTGCATATTTGAATTCAAATCAAATTTTGAATTCAAATGGAAACCAATTTATCCCTATCCACTAAGGGTGTGAGAAGAGGAGGGCATGGCTTAATTTGTGCATGAGTGATTTCATGAGAAACATTTTCTCATGTAATAAATGAGGTGCTAAAAGAGGATAAGGTCAAGGCGCTAAGATTGGTTGCTCATTCAAATTCAAACTTTATTTTAAATTTGAATGGCCAATCAATCATCCTTATCCACTCATTTGGTGCATTAAAGTAGGGTGTGAGGAGGGCTTTGCATGAGAAAAAATTCATGAGAACTTTTTTCTCGTGAATTCAAATAGGCGCAGTGGAAGTGAGGTGGCACAAGGAGAATGGGTCAAGGTGGTTTCATTATTTAAACCAACCTAATTGAACCAAATAAGTTAGGCCCAATTAGACTAATTTAAATCCAACTTAATTAGGTTTAATTAGTCTCAATAAAATCCTAATCAAATCAGGAATTGATTAAGCCCAACCCCTGATCAAATCAGGGACCAAACCATCTCGACGATTAGGTCAACTCTTAACCTAATTGGGTCAAACCCAACTGAATCCAATTCAATTAGACTTGATTCAAAAATAATTACTCAATCAAATTGAGTTAATTAGTGATCAAATCACTAATTAAATCTCTCATAAATATTGAGTCCAAATCCGATGGGTAATCAGGCATCAGAATTCATCGATATGTAACCCTGATCGAAGAGTCCCAAACCAGTGGGACTCTTGACCCTGGTATCCAAAATGTGTGGGACTCATGATCATAGAATTTTGATTCTCGATCATGGAGTCCCAGACACATAGGACTCATAGTCCACGAGCATTAGGACTCTTCATCAGCCATCAGATCAGATAGGAACCTCTAATGTGTGTGACCCCACAGGTTTGAACCTAAGCCGGTAGCACAGGAACCAATTCCTGTACTAATTGAAGTGACCATCTAGCAATGGTACCCGATGATTGGATAGGTCAAATAGTCGCAATCGCAACACTCAAAACCTACGTGAATATGGTTACTGTATAATTCATCCTTTTGACCTCTGTGTTTAGGACGACTCAGGGTTAAACTGTCAACCCTGATTAGATCATCTGAATCATGCTAAACTCAAACAGTCCTGTGACTCCTCATAAAGACTACCCTGGCCAAGGTTTTGCTAAATTAAAATACGACTGTACACAGCTCCTGAACTAGAGTGGTCAATCCCATCTTGACACATGCACCGACAAGTCAAGTACTTGACTACACCCAGCAGCCTTCCGTCACTGAATTAGAAATTCAGGTAGTCCAGTACCTAAGTGCAGTGAGTCGCTTGCAAGTCACCGTGGCGGTCTCAGATCAGAGGGATATTTATACCCATATTCCATCGGAGCAAATCTTGACAGCAGAAATAGCTCCGAAGTCAGTCACGTTCAGTGCAGATGTACCCTTACATCTCACCTGTATGCCATACCAGTGTCTCCACACTCATTGGTTAAGAGGATAACCAACCTATATGGCACACAATGACCTATGCTTGATAAATATTATCATCCTTGGTAACAACGTATCATTTAGTCGCGAACAGATTTAAGGACTAAACGATAAATCCTCCTTTGTCGAGTCTAAATAGTCCTAAGGACTTCACTACAACATAGGAGTTCATTAGAAAATGAAATATTTTATGATAAAAAATACCAAACTAATTTTTATTAATTCATAATTTATGTACATATACAAAAATGAGCACAACCGTCAACAGGCTGATGATTGGCTTTGGGACACTATTCCCAACAATGTATACCATTACTTGTAGGTAGGTAACCTCTCTTACTTGCCTCCATATTAAACCTCTTTAATATGAGATCTATGTACTGTAACTGGGATAAGCCTAACATCCTGTTAGATCTATCTCTATAGATCTTTATACCCAGTATTTAGGATGCTTCGCCCAAGTCTTTCGTAGAAAATTTATTCGATACCCAAGTCTTAACCGATTGTATCATTGGGATATCATTCTCAATGAGCAATATGTCATCAACATACAAAATCAAGAAGACAACAGTACTCCCACTTATCTTTTTATACATATATGGTTCATCCTTATTTTTGATAAAGCCAAACTCTTTGACTATTATATCAAATTGGATGTTCCAACTCCTCGAAGCCTGCTTCAATCCATAAATAGATGTCATTAGCTTGCATACTTGATTTGCCCTCTCATTTGAGACAAATCCCTCTGGCTAAGTCATATAGACCTCTTCCTCTATATTATCATTGAGAAAAATGATCTTAACATCCATCTGCCAGATCTCATAGTCGTAGTATGCTGCCATAGCAAGCAAAATCCTAATGAACTTGAGCATAGCCACTAGGGAGAAGATTTCATCATAGTCAATTCTTAGCCTTCATCTGAAATTCTTCACCACCAACCTAGCTTTGTAAGTTTTTATTTGGCCATCTGCTCTGATCTTCTTCTTGAAGATCCACTTGCATCCTATTGGGGTCACACCCTCAAGTGCATCAACCAATATCCACACTTGGTTAGTATACATCAAGTCCATCTTAGATTTTATGACTTTCAGCCATCTATCTAAGTCTCTCCTCATGACAGCTTCCGATAGGTCAGTGGATTAACATTCTAAATGATGTTGATCGAATTATCATTCTTAATGATAAAATTATATCTCAGAGGTACTTGATACACTCTATCTGACCTTCGAAGAGGAGGTGTGTATTGTGGATGTACCTCATCCTTGGGTACTTTTGATTGAGGATCTTCTTGTGATTCAACCATAGGTATTTCTGGATCAGTTTGTAGATCCTGAACTTCCATAAGTTCAATATTCCTCCCACTGCCTCATGAAAGAATTATGCCCTTTAAGCCAATCACATATGGGATGCGATAGGATGTTTATTGTAATTTATCTTTCAAACTCATATAATTGACATTAATATTATTAATAAAATTAATATTTTTGATTCATTATATGCTGCATCTTATTAATTTTAAGATTATAATGAATCCCATAGATTTAGGCAATAATTTTAGGATCGTGATGAGATCACGCCAGTAAGACCTAAATTTTTGATAGTCCTAATCTAAAATATTTCTAGTCATTGGTACATTGTGTCGAAGATCAATGATACCGGTAAGAATGGCATGTCCTATGTACGCTCAGAAATGAGGGTGGTTGATCTCACAACCATTTGTATGATGACACTAATACAAGAATATGGATGCTCAATAGAAAATGAGTTCACTGAATTGACCTGCAAGAGAATAATCAGATGGAGTCTTATTTACATGTCAACTGATAATTCTCCAATGGGAGTAGTGTAAGTGATCCTTTGATCTGAGGTCACCATGGTACCTTGTGTACATGGATCCATATTTTTGTTCACTACCTAACTTGACTCTCTGAAACTTATGTGTGGTGTTCTAGATATGGTGAAGTATGCATAAAGATTGTGAGTGATCAATAAAGGATCAATTACTCCTAATAAGAGGAGCGAACATCCTATGTGATCTCATAGGACAGTGATTCTGGAAGTCTTTGGCCAAAGCAAGATGATAATTACAAAAAAATTTGTAAAGTATCATTAATTGAATCATCACCTTCAAATTGAGATATATAAAGATAAGTGATTGGGTTTGACATATTTCTATGCCCACAGCTCATCTGGGATGTTGTTTGACTGAAGGATTGAATTACATAAGAACTTGCCACTAAAGGATATTTTGATAATTTTACATCAAAATTTTAAATCTTTTAGGTAGTCATGACATATTGATAGACATTAATCTTAACTTATGGGTTTGATAAAAATTAAAAGAATTTAATTTTGAACTCAATTTGAAAGAGTCCAAGTTGATTGGGACTCTTTGGGTGACCTAATCTCATCAGATTAGGGTTACGTCAAAAGTTTGGATCCACTATTGGCTAGATTTGGAATCTAATGGATCACACACTTTGGAATTTAGCCTTAATCTAATTTAATTAGAGTTTAATATAAATTCTATGGGTTAATTTAATATACTAGCACATTGTATTAACCCAAGTTCCCAAATTGGTTTGGTTCAAAGTATTTTAGCTAACCTAGATCAGTTGGCTTTGACCTAATGGGATTGGGTCAATTTGGATTGGATCCTTATCCAACTAGGACCAGTTTCAAGTGGAGAAGGACTCCTCTATATTTACTAAAAGCTACACAAAAATATAATTGCTGCCTACCTCAAATCAATATGAGAAATAAAGAGTCCTTCTAAAAGAAGGCTCTTTATTAAACGCGTTGCCTTAGAAGATAAATCAGAAATCCTATGTTTTGATATCAAAAATTAATGAAATTTTTATGAAATATAGAAAATGAATAGTCCTTTTGTTCCAAGTATCTAAATTATCAAAAATTCACTCAGTGAATTTATTTGGCACATGGGAAATTGGAGTGGCAAAAGTTGGCACCCCTTCATCACATGTAACATCCCTTGGTCCCCTATTTATAGGGGATGTTCTAGATAGCTTTTGGCTGAGATTTTTAGATGAGCTAGAGAGAAGGGATGTGGAAATCATAAAAAAAATATGAAAAAATTATGAGATAAAAAAGAGAAGAATTTGAGTGGCAAAAGTTGCTACAAGGGTAGTGAGATTTTTAACAAGTGTTACTGAAGTGCCCTAGGATTTGATTTTTCTATATGTTGGAGCTAAAAATTAAATCTTAAGTTGTATGATATCTAAAGAGTGTCTTCTTGATATTGTTTTGATGGCAAGATCAAAAGCAACTGGGCTTTGGTGCGATCGTGATGCAAGTTTGAAGCCGGCAGTGTTCTTGAGAAGATAAGGCCGCAGCTGCGCACCAGTTGGGAAGGATCTTGGCCAACTTTCATGTGGATCACCGTTGGAGGATTTCTATCTTGGAGTCTTATGGAGAACACCAATATGCCACTTTTTGGTTAAAGTATAATATTCTATCTCTTTGCATGCTTGAATTTGCTTTGACCGTGTTCGATAAGGTGATTCTAGGATTTTAGATTCGGCAAAATAATTTTATTTGATAAAGCTATTGATTTGAGTATTTTAAAAAATTTTAAAAATTACTTTCTACTACATAACTGGAACCCAACAGTGGTATCAGAGCCATCCTTATCTAATTCGATCAAACAAGTACAATATAGTAGCTTAGAATTGTTCTTGTTCATATCCTGCCAAAAAAGTAGCATTATTTTTGCATCAATTCTTCAAACTCAAAAAAATATATTTTTAACTTTTTATGAATTATGATTCTAAATTTTAATTATTAAATTATGAATTTATGATAATTTATAATTTTATTATCATGGTTACATGATGATTAAATTGATGTATAGTTAATAAGGGTGTTATGCATGCCTAATTAGATTAGAGCATGTTATATTATATGAATTTGTTAGTCATATATTATGACTTTGATTGCACCCTTATATATTTTTTGGTATGATAATATGATTGCTATTTTCAATAGTAGAAGCATGCAAATTTGCATAATTTGTAGTGCATATTTTATGCACTTATATAGTTAGAATGTGTCGAGACCAGTTTAAAGTCCCTCGTAAAGTTATATTAAGTTGCAATGTCGGGATTCACTTTTAAATCAAAAATCAAATTTTTAAGATCAATTGGTGTCGAGAAAAGTGTGAAAGATAATTTTCTAATTAGGTCTGTATGCTAGTCTGGCCAACTCTGTTGGTGTCTAGAAAAACTATGGGGAGCCTCCCACCTACTTACCTGGCCAATTTGATCTTCTTGAATTTCGGACCTAGATTGATTAGTGATGTAGACACTACAAGAGCCTTCCTTCAAACTTGGTTGATAGAGTATGCCAACATCTTAGTAAGCTTGTTGTGCTATCCACAAGGCTTACTATATAAATTGACATGATGTTGATCAAGTACATATTGATGCTTATGGTATATTTAAATAGTATTGCTTTGTTATACTATCCACAAGGGCAGCATTGTTTAAGTATGACTATATGTGATTCAAGGGTCAACTTAACTAGACCACTATAGTTTGTTGTGCTATCCACAAGACCATATGTGATCTAAAGGTTAGAATGAAAGATGTTGAGAATTATAAATGTACAATTGGTAAAGAGTTATCTACTCATGAACTCATGAATATTTGTTATGCTATCCACAAGGTGTTTGTGAGGAATAGAGATCTCAACCCCACTAAGAAATATTAGTATGTTTCTCAATTTTTATATTTGAGGGCTATGAAGTTCGATAAAATAGTGGGAGATACAATTAGATAAAAGTCCTAATCTAATTGTGAATGTCTTCATGAGTTATCTGCTTATATTGTATTCTTGTCATTGTAGATTAACTACACTTATGGCATTCTCACTATCTCTTAGAGGTATCCTAGATACTAACAAGTTGATCGGATCCAACTATGTCAACTGGTTAAGAAACTTGAGAATTGTTCTCACTCAGGAGAAAGTCTTCTACATTCTGGATACATATGCTCCAGATTCTCTTAGGGAAGATGCTTCTGAGAAAGAAAGGATCACATACAAGATGTGAAAAGATGACAGTGTGACTGTCAAATGTATCATGCTTGCCTCCATGAGCAATGAGCTCCAAAGGCAGCATGAGGATATGGATGTTCCCTCTATTCTCCTTAATCTTAAAGAGTTATATGGGGAGCAAAGTCGAACTACTTGATATAAGATATCGAAGTAGTTGTTCCATGCCCATATGACTAAAGGCTCTTCTGTGCAAACGCATGTCCTAAAGATGATTGATTTGATCACTCATCTAGGATAGCTGATGTTGGTGCAAAAATCCGCTTACGCTGGAGAAGCTGGAGTCACGGTCGCCATCGGGACCTGCAAAAGAAGTCTAAACCGGAGGTGGGGTTGCTCCGGCAAGACCCTCCGACGCTCAAGTCAATTCTCTACCTCAACAAGAATGGAGTGCTCGAACGAAAATTTTAGCAGAGTTTCTAGGTAAAAATGAGAGCTTATAGAATAACGTATCTGGGGTTCCCCTTTTATAGATGGAGGGGGTAACAAATTGATAGCGACGTCTGTAACCGTCTGGTAGTGGGCCGCCCAGAGTCAGGAGGAATTTATTGCGGAGGGTAGTGGAGTGGGATCGTGGCTATCACCGTGGCTCGCCATGTGGAATCAGTTAGGGGAGTGGAGCGGCGTCCGCTGTCGTGACTCGTCAGGGAGTGGTGGAATCGCATAGGATCCACCGCAGGGAGTGGAGCAGAATCATGGCCGTTAATACGACCTGCCAGGGAGTAATGGAGCTGCGTAGGGTCCACCGCAGGGAGTGGAGCAGTGTTGTCTGTTACTATGGCCTGCCAGGGGGTCCAGACTTGTCGGCCGAAGTTCGGTTGGAGTCGGTAGCGAGGTACGGTACCCGTAGGAGTTTGGGCGAGGTCTTCTCGCAGTCAGAATAGAAGATGGAGTCTGGCTTCCGTAGGAGTCTGGATGAAGTCTACTTGTAGTTGGGGTCGTGGGTGGAGTCCGGCTCCCGTAGGAGTCCGGATGAAGTCTGTCTGCAGCCATTGGAGTCGAGGACGAAGCCCGACTTTCGTAGGAATTCGGGCGGAGTCTTCCTGCAATTAAAATCAAAGGCGAAGGTCGGCTCCCATAGGAGTCCGGACAAGGCTTACCAGCAGTTGAGGTTAAGGACGGAGCCCGGCTCTCATAGGGGTCTGGGCGGAGTCTACTTGCGGTTGAAGTCGTGGGCGGAGTCCGGCTCCCGTAGGAGTCCGGACGAAGTCTGTCCGCAGCCGTTGGAGTCGAGGACGAAGCCCAGCTCCCGTAGGAATCCGGGCGGAGACTTCCTACAATTAAAATCAAAGGCGAAGTCCGGCTCCCGTAGGAGTCCGGACATGGCTTACCAGCAGTTGAAGTTGAGGACGGAGCCCGGCTCCCGTAGGAGTCCGGGCGGAGTCTACTTGCGGTTAAAGTCGTGGGTGGAGTCTGACTTCCGTAGGAGTCCGGATGAAGTCTGTCCGCAGCCGTTGGAGTCAAGGACGAAGCCTGGCTCCCGTAGGAATCCGGGCGGAGCCTTCCTGCAATTAAAATCAAAGGCGAAGTCCGGCTCCCGTAGGAGTCCGGATAAGGCTTACCAGCAGTTGAGGTTGAGGATGGAGCCCAGTTCTCATAGGAGTCCGAGCGGAGTCTACTTGCGGTTGAAGTCGTGGGCGGAGTCCGACTCCCGTAGGAGTCCGGACGAAGTCTGTCCGCAGTCATTAGAGTCGAGGATGAAGCCCGGCTCCCGTAGGAATCCGGGCGGAGCCTTCCTGCAATTAAAATCAAAGGCGAAGTCCGGCTCCCGTAGGAGTCCGGACAAGGCTTACCAGCAGTTGAAGTTGAGGACGGAGCCCGGCTCCCGTAGGAGTCCGGGCGGAGTTTACTTGCGGTTAAAGTCGTGGGCGGAGTCCGACTCCCGTAGGAGTCCGGACGAAGTCTGTCCGCAGCTGTTGGAGTGGAGGATGAAGTCTGGCTCCCATAGGAATCCGGGCGGAGCCTTCCTGCAATTAAAATCAAAGGCGAAGTCCGGCTCCCGTAGGAGTCCGGACAAGGCTTACCAGTAGTTGAAGTTGAGGATGGAGCCTGGCTCCCGTAGGAGTCCGGGCGGAGTCTACTTGCGGTTAAAGTCGTGGGCGGAGTCTGGCTCCCGTAGGAGTCCGGACGAAGTCTGTCCGCAGCCATTAGAGTCGAGGATGAAGCCCAGCTCCCGTAGGAATCCGGGCGGAGCCTTCCTGCTATTAAAATCAAAGGCGAAGTCTGGCTCCCGTAGGAGTCCAGACAAGGCTTACCAGCAGTTGAAGTTGAGGACGGAGCCCGGCTCCCGTAGGAGTTCGGGCGGAGTCTACTTGCGGTTAAAGTCGTGGGCGGAGTCCAGCTCCTGTAGGAGTCCGGACGAAGTCTGTCCGCAGCTGTTGGAGTCGAGGACGAAGCCCGACTCCCATAGAAGTCCGGGCGGAGCGATAGGAGTTCACCAACAGCAGTCGAAAGTCGGAAGAGACTTGCGAGGGTCAATCCCGCCAAGAACTTCGACCGAGGGTATTTTATACCCAACACCAGTCCCCCTACTTTCGAGTTTGAATTTTGAATGAAGGAAGTACAGAGAGGTCGTCGCAGCCGAAGTTCTCCCCCGGACGTCCGCGCGCAACCGTCTTCAAATATGTTGGCATTTAATGCGCGCATGCCGGAGCCCTTTTTTTGATTAGGGCGACCCAAAGAGTCTTTTCGAAACTCCTACCGGGACGTGATCTCATGCGTCGTGCCATGAAAGTTTGCGAACAGTCAACCCCAGGTAGCGGCGAATGGGACATGCGGGACACGTGGTGAGCACCGGTTGGCCTAGGGACACTCGCCACCATAATGGCGCTAGGCTCTGTTGCCTATTTAAACCCCCCACCCTTCCTCGGGGTGCTTCACTTCGCCTGAGGGACGACATCTTCCCTTCGCCAGAGAGCATAGCCACTCAGCCACTCCATCGGCGCCCCTTCCGACTCCGAGCATCCTTTGCGCCAGTTTTTGCCATCTCCGCCGGCTCTCCACCATTTCCAGTCCCCCGATTCTCTTTAAGGGGTTCCCCCGCCAGGACCTCCGCCCAGGAGGCCAATCTCAAGAGGATGCCACGATCTTGGAAGGGTGCAAGGAGGAGAACAGCAGTCTGCGAGTTCTCCGGTCGTGCCGCCGTGGGTTCCCGTCGCTTTGAAGGGGGCTCAAGGGAGAATCCCTTCAACAACAGGGGTTTAATAATGAGGATAGCCGATGAAGGCATTCCGCCCAAGAATTTTGGAGTAGCTGATCGGGTCAACGCCGGTCAAGGGGGCAGAGTTGTCGTCACAAGCTGTGGCGGGATCCTTGATGTTGTCGGAGCCGAGGGACCAGAAGCGGTCGGCACCGACGGTGGGGCGGTAAAACTTATTGCGGGGATGTGGAAGTAGCGCATGCTGACCTTGCCGGAATGCCTAGGACGGCGGTTGTCATGGGGCATTCGGTGATGGCGCATATCTCCGACGCCATTGCTGTCCCCGGGGTAACCCCGGTTCTTCTTAAAACAGGTCATCATCGCCGCTGCCGTTGCCTTTGCTGCCTCCTGAACTCTATCCCATTCTTTTCCCCCTAGGGTTGGAATTCTGGAGATGGAGCGGGAGAAAGCCGAGCATGTTTATCACACGCACTGGAAAATGCGGTTGGACAGAATCGGGAAGAGAAGTTTACAGCTAGAAGTGGCCTCCAGTGTATTTCTTCCAAGTCATGTATTCGAGCTTTGTAATAGTGTATTCTTTTCTGGCCCTCCGGGTCTTGTAACGTACATCTTGTTGATTGAAAAATGAGAAGGAGATTTTATTACCTCGTTCGCACTTTGCGTCGAATTGTTGTCTGCCGAACTTCTTTCCTTTGCCATTGTCGTTCGGAGGTACCCGATTGCTATCATATCGACCCATCTTTTTCGTTCGTGGACGCAGAGTCGTCTGGGGTCATTCGGGTTTGGTGCCCCCATCAGGGCTCGAGCTCGAAGGTCTGAGCTTCTGTCACCCTAAGGAAGTTGTCTTACCTTGGGCTTGTGTTGAAAGCTTCCTTGAAAGCTGAGGTTCTCGATGAGAGCCCCGATCCTTGCCGAGACAGGGTTCTCTGCATCTTGGACGCTGTTTGTTTTCCATTCATCGCTGACGTGATCCATCACCTTCCTTTTTCTTTTTCGCTTGGAATTTTTCCTCCGCTATTGGTGAGGCTACGGGAGTTCAACTCCCGTAAGCGAAGTCGGGGCGAAGTCCGGCTCCCGTGGGAGTCCGGGCGGAGTCTTCCTGCAGTTGGGGCAGGAGGCGGAGTCTGGTCCCCGTGGGAGTCCGGACGAAGCCTGTAAGTGAAGTCGCGGTCGGAGCACGGCTCTCGTAGGAGTCCGGACGGAGCCCTTCAGCAGTTGAGGTTTGGAACGGAGTTCGGCTCCCGTAGGAGTCCGGGCGGAGTCCACCTGCAGTCAAGGTTAGGGACAAAGTCCAGCTCCCGTAGGAGTCCGGACGAAATTTTATTGCGAGGGGGCCGTTGGGGAAAGTCCCCCCCTTTTTTCTCTTTTGGTCTTTGAACGACCAGACTTTTAATTGATGCCGGGATGAGGTTCTTCCCCCATTCCTGTCATAACAGGTTTCAGCTCCGGTTAGGATGAGATCCTCCTCTTGTTTCTAACACGGCCGTGGGTGTACATATGGGCGTTGCTGGGCCCTTCCCACCTTCCAGCCTAAAGAGAGCCGGGCCTTCGACTTTGCTCGAGTTAGGGCGAGGTTCTCCTTCTGTCCCTAACAGGACTGTGGGGGCGCATATGGGCGTTGCAGGGCCTCTCCCCCCATCTGGCCTAAAGGGAACCGGGCCTTCGACTTTGCTCAAGTTAGGATGAGGTTCTCCTCCTGTCCCTAACAGGGCTGTGGGAGCGTATATGGGCATTGCAGGGCCTCTCCCCCCATCGATCTAAAGGGAATCGGGCCTTCGACTTTGCTCAAGTTAGGGCGAGGTTCTTCTCCAGTCCCTAACAGGACTGTGGGGGCACATATGGGCATTGTAGGGCCTCTCCCCCCATCCGGTCTAAAGAAAACTGGGCCTTCGACTTTGCTCTAGTTAGGGCGAGGTTCTCCTCCTGTCCCTAACAGGGCTGTGGGGGCGCATATGGGCATTGCAGGGCCTCTCCCCCCATCTGGTCTAAAGGGAATCGGGCCTTCAATTTTGTCGAGATGAGGTTCCCCTCTCGCTTCTGATACAATTTATTTTGATTGTCCTATAGATGTAGGATAGTGCCAAAGACATATAGATATACAATTTTTAATTAAAATGAAGTTATTGGTAGTACATTCGTAAGTTTTTCGAGCTCCATGGTCGCAGGAGGTCGGCCCCTCCGAGCTCCTTAAGATAATAAGTTTCGGGCCGGACTACTTCTTTGACCTCATACGGGCCTTCCCGGTTTGGGGCGAGTTTCCCTCGATCCTGAGGTTGCGAGACAGCGGCTCGTCGAAGCACTAGATCTCCTGCTCTAAAGACTTTGTTCTTGACCCGAGCATTGTAATACCGAGTGACTTTCTGTCTGTAGGCTGCCATTCGAACCTGGGCTATCTCCCGTCTTTCTTCCAGCAGGTCGAGGTTGGCTTTAAGACTTTGCAAATTTTGATATTCGTCGAAGGCCACGACTCGCACTGACGAGAGTTTAAGCTCAATTGGGATGACGACCTCCATACTGAAGGCCAAAGCAAAGGGGGTCTCCCTTGTGGGCAGCCTCTGAGTAGTTCGATACGCCCACAACACATGATAAAGTTCGTCCGCCCAAGTTCCCTTCGCTTTTCCGAGCCTTGTCTTAATCCCCTGCAAAAGGGTTCTGTTAGTCATCTCAGCTTCGCCGTTCGCCTGAGGATGGGCTACCGATGTGAAGTTGTGGGAGATGTTTAGATCTTCACAGAATTCGGCGAATTTTGCTCCCACGAATTGCCGTCCATTATCAGTGATTAGGGTCCTAGGCAGACCGAACCTACACACGATCGACTTCCAGACGAAATCTTGCACTTTTGCTTCTGTGATTTTTGCTAGTGGTTCGGCTTCAACCCATTTGGTGAAATAGTCGATCACTACAAGGAGGAACTTCCTCTGCCCAGACGCCATGGAAAAGGGGCCAAGGATGTCCATCCCCCATTGCACAAAAGGCCATCGAGCACTCAAAGGTGTGAGCTCGGTGGCGGGCTATCTCTGGACGTTAGCATATCTCTAGCATCGATCACACTTTCTGACATATTCAATCGAATCATGATGCATTGTCAGCCAGTAATATTTTTGACGGAGCAACTTGTGGGATAAAGATCTAGCCCCCAAATGATTTTCGCAGATTCCTTCATGCACTTCCCACAAGGCGTAGTCAGCTTCCGAAAGCTGGAGACATTTTAAGAGGGGCAGGGAGTATGATCTCTTGTACAATTTGCCCTCATAAAGGATGTATCGGGAGGCTTGGTTTCGGAGCTTCCGAGCTTCTTTCGCATCCTGGGGGAGAACTCCATCTCTAAGATAGATTATCAATGGGTCGACCCAGTTGGGCTCGTGGTCAATTTCCATCACGGGCCGTGACTCTTCTGTACTCGGGCACTTTAGAACTTCAAAGAGAACGCCTTTGGGCAGTTCGACCAGAGCCAGCGTTGCCAGCTTGGAGAGAAAGTCAGCCCTGATATTTTCCAACCTTGGGATCTGTCTGATGTTGAAGTTGCTAAAGGCGGGGATGAGCTCCTTTACCCTTTCAAGGTATTTGGCCATACTGTCCTCCCGCACTTCGTAACTTCCGCTGACTTGTCCCACTACTAGTTGAGAGTCGCTGTGGACCTGGAGCTGATCTATTCCTAGCTCTTTGGCGATCCTTAGTCCTGCGATCAGAGCTTCATATTCCGCTCCATTGTTTGTTGCAGAAAACTCAAAATGCAGAGCGTACTCCACGATGATTCCCTCCGGACTGACCAAGATCAGGCCTACACCTGCACCTGACATGTTGGAAGACCCATCCACATAGAGGGCCCAAAAGCGATCAGAGGGATCTGCTTCTTCTTTGGGGGAGTTCGGTTGGGACTTCAGGTCATCAATTTCGCTTTGTTCAGGTTCAGCCTCCTCTGAGATAGTACACTTCACTATGAAATCTGCCAGTATTTGGGCCTTCACTGCTGGCCTGGGTCGATAGTTGATGTCGAATTCTGTGAGCTCGATCGCCCACTTTGCCATCCTCCCAGAGAAGTCCGCCTGGTGCAAAATCGCTTTGATCGGTTGATCGGTGAGCAGCATCACGGTGTGCCCTTGAAAGTAGGGCCGGAGCCTCCGAGCTGCAATCAACAAGGCGTAAGTCAGTTTTTCTAATTTGGTGTACCTAGTCTCGGCATCCCTCAATGCACGACTGACGTAGTAGATTGGCCGTTGGACTTTCACTTCTTCTTTGACAAGGATGGCCGCGAGAGCCATGGGAGAGACCGCCAGGTATAAAAATAGTTCCTCCCCAGGCTCTGGCTTTGCCAACAGCGGGGGTGAGTCGAGGTAGCTCCTTAGTTCTTCGAACGCCTGTTGGCACTCAGAGGTCCAACAGAAGTTCTTTGGCTGCTTGAGGGTTTGAAAGAAGGGTAAGCACCGTTCGGCCGACCTTGCGACGAAGCGATTCAGGGCCGCTATCCTCCCCGTGAGGTGCTGAACCTCTTTTATCGACTTTGAGGTGGCCATCTCCTGGATGGCACGAATTTTCTCTGGATTGGCCTCGATCCCGCACCCCGACACCATGAAGCCCAGGAACTTTCTCGAGATTACTCCGAAAGTGCATTTAGTTGGGTTCAACTTCATTCTATATTTTCGAAGAGCGTCGAAGGTCTCCTCGAGGTCGGCGACGTGATCTCTGGAGGATTTGCTTTTTACGAGCATATCGTCCACGTAGACCTCCATGTTACGGCCGATCTGCTCTTTGAAGATTTTGTTCACCAACCATTGGTAGGTTGCGCCTGTATTTTTTAGGCCGAAAGGTATGACCCTGTAACAGTAAAGGCCACGATTAGTGATGAAAGCTGTCTTTTCTTCATCTTCCGACGCCATTCTGATTTGATTATAGCTGGAGAACGCATCCATGAAGGTGAGGAGCTCATGGCCTGAGGTCGCGTCCATCAGTTGATCGATTCTGGAAAGGAGATAGCTGTCCTTTAGACAGATCTTATTCATCTTTTTGAAGTCTATGCACATCCTCCACTTGCCATTTGCCTTTTTGACTAGGACAACATTGAAAATCCAATCAGGATAATTGACTTCCTTAATGAATCCGGCTTTAAGGAGCTTGTCCACTTCCTCGGCTATCACCTTCTACCTCTCCGGTGCATGACCTCGGATTTTTTCTTTCATCGATCGATGCTTTGGATCGACGGCCAGGCGATGCTCCATGACTTCCGTGTCAATCCCTGGCATGTTGATGCGTAGTCGTTGATAGCACCAAAAGTAACTCTACTCACTACGTAGGTAGGATGAGTCGAGATTGTATCCTCAGGGATCTTGGGCTAAATTGAAATTGCAAGGTAAAAGAAAGAAGTGTTGTTTTTGATTTAGAAAATAAATTATCGTAAAATTGAGGTAATTAAAAAATAAAAAGAGCTCGGGAGTTTTGAATTAATTTGCACTAGCAGAGTTGTATCTCTTTTTTAACTAAATAGATGTGATTAATCTTAGGAAAAATACCTATCTTTCCTCGGCACGCTCCGTACCCGTAGTTCACGGTGCATCTCCGGAAAGACTAGGTACACAACTCTTCTTTCCTCGGCACGCCCCGTATCCGTAGATCACGACGCGTCTCCGGAAAGTAAAAGTTGTTCCTAATATTAATCTAACAAGAAAGCATAAATAAAAGCATATGATAGGGAGCAAGTAAAGAACTCATGACAATTTAAATAAAAAGCATAATCTTTATTGCATATAAAGAAATACAGAAAAGTTTAGAACAATAAACCATCTCTGTGTCGTTACAAAATTTTTTCTCCACTCTCGAGACTGCTAGCCTAGCTGCTCATGAAGTAGTCCCTTTCTATTCCTCTATGCAAGGCTTTAGAAGAATTTCTGGGCTCCCCCTCTAATGGGAGTACAAAAGCCTTTTTATAGATATTAGGGGGGAGGAGTTTTACATGGTTTTCCGATGTGGGACTAAAAAAAAATACAAATCTTTCCACTTGAAATATTTCCAAATAAAAATTTTTTCTTTAATTTGCTCGCCACTGTGTCTGCGGTGCGTGCCTACCCGCGTCCTGCCCGCGTCCGTGCTGCGTCCCGCGTCCGTCCCCGCGTCCGCACCGCGTCCTGCGTCCAAACCGCATCCCGCGTCCGTGCGCCAGCTTCCCGCGTGTTCACGTGCGTTCACGCGCGCCTGGTTCTTCTTTTGAATTCACGCGCGCCATCTTTTTTCTTTTGAATTCATATCACGCGTGCCAGACTTCATGCACCCAGCATTTATTCACGTGAACCTTTATTTGTATATTCCAAAAGGATACAAAAGTTCATTAATAATGACTTCTATATCCTTTTTAGATTCCTTGCATAGTATCTTCATTTTCTATAATACCAGATGTGTCTTTCTTTTATTTTAATTTTATTTTAAGTCCAATTTTCTTCAAACTTGAATCTTTTTGATCTATGAATCGGACTCTTTGTATCAGCGATCACCTTTCCTGTAAAACATCGAAAGAAACATCAAATTCTTAATAAATAAGATAAATTAAATATAATTTCTTAATTTAAAATACTTAAATTAAGTGTTTATCACACCCCCCAACTTGAATTTTGCTCGTCCTCGAGTAAAATATATATATCAACATTGTATACCGACTTGATTTTGAATAAAAAGTAGATTAGGCATCCCAAAAGGTAGATGTTACTTGGTCAGACCATTAAAGAGATATTTCATTGGATTATCAATTTGACCCAATTAGTGGCTGAGTTTTAACTAAAAAAAAATTTCAGAGCTTTTCTTTCACCAACTCCCCACTTTACTCTTTAAATCCTCTAACTTAATGGAAAAGAGGTTTATTATCTTCTTGCAATTTAGTCCCCCCCTTTTTTTTTTCTTTTTTTTTTTTTTCTTTTTTTAACATTGCCTACCTTTTTACGCGAACCACAACGCTTACTTAGGCGAAAGGGCCCGGTTACTCAGTAGGAGACCAATATTTTTTTTTTTTTTTTTTTTTTTTTTTTAAGGAGAATTTTTGCATACCTCGATCTTTCCTTCCAATTTTCCATGAAGCAAATTCTTTATTGAGATCAGTAAGAAGAGGGTTGTAGAATCACTCCTAAAATTTGGTCTAGTTCAAACCCTACCATTCATTGGGTTTTCTTAATAATTTATTCCTCGGTATCTCTAAAATTATCTTGACCGTTAATCATTCATTTATTAGGATGCCTAATTGACTCTTAATCAAAATAAAATTTGAATACACAAAACTAATTATTTCTGACCATACTCGAGGATTTGATTAATTTCCTTCCCCCCCAACTTAATCTACATTGTCCTCAATGGAGTAGGAAAGCAAAGAAAATAAAAGGAGAGAGTTAACCTGGGATAATTTTGCTTCAGAAGTTGAAGATAGCTTCATTGATTAATAGGCTCTTGTTCTAAATTCCTGCAGCTGCGATAAAGTAAAAAAAAATATGAAACCGTTGGGTTGCCTCCCAACAAGCGCTAAGTTTTATGTCTTCAGCCAGACGTCAAGTTTATTAACAGACTCTTCCATACAGAGTGGTCCTTTATTCTTTAAAAAAATGATGATCAGTTAAAACAAAATAGACGAAATTTGGGTTGCCTCCCAAAAAGTGCTAAGTTTTACGTCTTCAGCCAGACGTCATATGCGATAAAACCAACAAAAGATGGGTAATGGCTCATACTTGATTGTCCATGGAGGAGTGGTTTTATCATGTGGTGTATCCAACAATATGTTAACTTCTTTCATATATCCCTTAAAGTCATACACTCCAAAGTGAGCCAAGCAAGTATCTAAAGGTTCAGGTGCTAGAATTGTGGGTGTTGCATCTTCTATAATATCTTCTAGTGTATCTACTTTGAAGCAAATATCCATTGATGGTCCTTGGGAAGCACCAAACACATTCAGTCTCAGTTTCTTATTCCCAAACGATACGTCCATGACTCCTGTCCTACAATTGATGCATGCATTCGCCGTAGCTAGGAAAGGTCGTCCTAAGATAATGGGAATTTGTCTGGGGTTGCCACTTAATTTCATATCGAGAACCAGAAAATCAACTGGAAAGTAAAACTCATCTACCTTGACCAAGACATCCTCAAGCATTCCACGTGGTTTTTTAATTGATCTGTCGGCTAACTGTAATGTGACTGATGTGGGTTTCAGTTCTCCGAATCCAAAAAGTTCATACACCGAACTAGGTAAAAGATTCACACTTGCCCCTAAATCTAGAAGAGCTTTTTCAATGTGATAATCTCCTATAACACAGGAAATGATGGGGGCTCCTGGGTCTTTAAGCTTTGGAGGAGTGGCATGCTGGACGACAGAACTAGCCTGTTCAGTGAGACGTACTTTCTTTGGGATTTGTGATCTAGATTTACGTTTTTGGGTGCACAAATCCTTCAAAAATTTGGCATAAGCAGGGACCTGTTTGATTGCATCTAGAAGGGGAAGATTAATTTGGACTTGCTTAAACAATTCCAACATCTCATCGAGTTTTCCTCCCTTCTTATCTGCAGGAATAGGGGCTTTCAGGGCATCCGGAAATGGGGCTTTAGGCAAGTAAGATAATTCCGGTGCAGTTGGTTCCTTCTCTATTTTCAGGTCCTCCTTATTCCTGGGTGATTTGGATTCGGTTAGAGGTTTAGGGTCAGTCTCATTGGTTTTACTAGTGTGTTCAATGACCTTCCCACTTCTCAGAGTCATGATTGATTTGGCATGTTCAGAAAAAGCTTCTGGAGTATTATAACTCTCAATCACAAATTGCCCTCTTGGGTTGCTCTCGGGTTGGCTAGGTAATTTTCCTTCTTCCCTCCTACTGAATGCAGTCGCTAGTTGACCTATTTGGGTCTCTAGCTTGGCAATGGATTGTGTGTGGGAGTTAAGGATCTGAGTGTTGACTTCTAATCTTTCTAGTGCTTTCAGGACTTTTTCCTCAAAAGCTGAGCTGTGACCAGTAGTAGTCGGTTGAGGAACATTTTGGAATTGATGGTATGGTCCATGCCTATATGTTGGGTCTTGATATTGAGGTCGAGGTGTGGCAGGACCAACCACTGGTTGTGGTCTCCAGGAAAAATTTGGATGGTTTCTCCAGCCGGGGTTATAAGTGTTCGAATATGGATCGTTTCCTGGTCTGCGAGCTTGTTGGACTTGAGCTTGCTGAACCTGCTCATGCACAAACTCAGGAAATTGAGGTGCTGCTGGGCATTCACTAACAAAATGGTTCGGACTTGCACACAATGCACAAACTTCTTGGATTGGATTAGGTGGAATCGGGGATTGTCCAGTATTTAGAAGACGATCTAATTTTTGGGACAGTTCATCTACCTTTTGATGGATATCTATGGCATTTCCTACTTCATATATTCCACCTCTTTTTGAGTTTAACATGGGTTTATCTCTAATAGAGGCAGACATATGATGTAATGAATTTTTACTTAGAATTTCAAACAGTTGCCATGCCTCATCCTCACTTTTCAGCATGAATGTCCCACCGCATGATGCATCGACCATTTGTCGATATCTTTCAAAGAGCCCATCATAAAAACATTGGATTAACTGCCACTTGGGTACAGCATGGTGGGGGCATTTTCTAATAAGGTCTTTTAATCTCTCCCATGTTTCATGAAACATTTCTCCATCTAATTGGGAAAAACTAGTTATGGCTTTCCTTATTTGATTAGTTTTTCCTATGGGAAAATATTTCTTGAGAAACTCTCCTTGCAGCTGGTCCCAGGTTGATATAGTCATGGAATCCAAAGTATGTAGCCAGTATTTGGCTTTGTCCTTAAGTGAGAAAGGGAATAATTTCAACCTAAGAGCATCATCGGAGAAGTTGTGAATTTTGACAGTTGAGCATATCTCAAGAAATTCTTCAAGATGTTTATAAGGGTCTTCATTACTAAGTCCATAAAATGAAGGTAACATTTGGATTATACTGGACTTAATTTCATATTGAGTGGCCTCCACAGGGGGTACTTGAATACAAGGAGAGTAGGTATATGTGGAAGGAGTAAAGTACTCCTTCAATTGCTTGGATGGATCATTCTCCTGATTTCGGTCCATCTTTTTATGTCTGTAGGTTCTAAAGGTTCTTTCTATTTCTGGATCAAAAGGTTGAATTTCTGGTCGTAACGATCTACGGCCAAGCATACACCTTACAATTATACTATAGAGCACACATAGAAAATTTTTTTTTTTTTTTTTAAAATATATATTTTTATAATAAAGTGAGAAAAGAATGAAGAAAATCTAAAGAGAAGAACCTAAGAATCTTAAATCTATGAAAAGGGAGAAATTAATTAATGTTTAGATGTTAATTGCAATCAACTTAAACAATCATATACTCTCTATCCTAGGGTTAACTTAGATCTAGACAGCTCCTAACTTTCAAGATTGCTTTTGAGCACTCCAAGCTCAAGACTGACTAACTGACTCGGCCAGGTAAGCGTAAGATGTGGGAGGTTCCCTGCTCGTTGCTTTCCTTAGACACCAACTAAGTTGGTCAGGTCAGTCAACGGAACCAATTGAAAACCACTTTCTTTAACCACTTGCCTTAGACACCGAGCAATTAACCAATCCGCACTCGGTTCAACTCTAGAGCTTTCTTATCCTATTGAGCTCGAAATTCCTAGGGTTGACGTCTAGTTGATTTTAAATTAAGGTCTAGGTTATGCAAATGCAAGGGAGTGATTTGTGGGCCAAAGAAGGGTGATCAAATCCCCACCTTATCTGGTTAATGGGTTATTGCCCTTAAGATCAATTATGGAGATGCAATGCAAAGAAACAAGGTGTCCAATCAGGTTAGAAATTTTTATATTTGAGGTTACGCTATTTTAGTTAAGTGTTATGAAATGTCAGTGGTTTATTTTTTTTTTTTATATATAATTTTATCTTGTTGTATTTTTTTTTAATTTTTTTTTTTAGTTTTGCAAGAAAATAAATTTAAGTGATTAAGTCTAAAAAGCAATAAATTACTGGGCTATGAAAAGTAGCAAATTATTCTAAGCAGAAAAATTTCTAAGATTAAAAAGTAGTAAAATATTTATGCAAGATAATTATGTAATTATGCAAATAAGATTATCTAGTTAGAAAGCACTGAAAAAAAATTAGAGCGAGAAATAGAAACTGAAAAGCATTTATTTTTTTTTTTAAAAATTTTAAATTTTTTTTTTTTTTTTTTAATTCAACCGTGCCAAGATCCCCGACAACGGTGCCAAAATTTGATGCGTAGTCGTTGATAGCACCAAAAGTAACTCTACTCACTACGTAGGTAGGATGAGTCGAGATCGTATCCTCAGGGATCTTGGGCTAAATTGAAATTGCAAGGTAAAAGAAAGAAGTGTTGTTTTTTATTTAGAAAATAAATTATCGTAAAATTGAGGTAATTAAAAAATAAAAAGAGCTCGGAAGTTTTGAATTAATTTGCACTAGCAGAGTTGTATCTCTTTTTTAACTAAATAGATGTGATTAATCTTAGAAAAAATACCTATCTTTCCTCGGCACGCTCCGTACCAGTAGATCACGGCGCGTCTCCGGAAAGACTAGGTACACAACTCTTCTTTCCTCGGCATGCCCCGTATCCGTAGATCACGACGCATCTCCGGAAAGTAAAAGTTGTTCCTAATATTAATCTAACAAGAAAGCATAAATAAAAGCATATGATAGGGAGCAAGTAAAGAACTCATGACAATTTAAATAAAAAGCATAATCTTTATTGCATATAAAGAAATACAGAAAAGTTTAGAACAATAAACCATCTCTGTGTCGTTACAAAATTTCTTCTCCACTCCCGAGACTGCTAGCCTAGCTGCTCATGAAGTAGTCCCTTTCTATTCCTCTATGCAAGGCTTTAGAAGAATTTCTGGGCTCCCCCTCTAATGGGAGTACAAAAGCCTTTTTATAGATATTAGGGGGGAGGAGTTTTACATGGTTTTCCGATGTGGGACTAAAAAAAAATACAAATCTTTCCACTTGAAATATTTCCAAATAAAAATTTTTTCTTTAATTTGCTCGCCACTGTGTCTGCGGTGCGCGCCTGCCTGCGTCCTGCCCGCGTCCGTGCTGCGTCCCGCGTCCGTCCCCGCGTCCGCGCCGCGTCCTGCATCCAAATCGCATCCCGCGTCCGTGCGCCAGCTTCCCGCGTGTTCACGCGCGTTCACGCGCGCCTGGTTCTTCTTTTGAATTCACGCGCGCCATCTTTTTTCTTTTGAATTCATATCACGCGCGCCAGACTTCATGCGCCCAGCATTTATTCACGTGAACCTTTATTTGTATATTCCAAAAGGATACAAAAGTTCATTAATAATGACTTCTATATCCTTTTTAGATTCCTTGCATAGTATCTTCATTTTCTATAATACCAGATGTGTCTTTCTTTTATTTTAATTTTATTTTAAGTCCAATTTTCTTCAAACTTGAATCTTTTTGATCTATGAATCGGACTCTTTGTATCAGCGATCACCTTTCCTGTAAAATATCGAAAGAAACATCAAATTCTTAATAAATAAGATAAATTAAATATAATTTCTTAATTTAAAATACTTAAATTAAGTGTTTATCACATGTCTGCTGGAACCCAAGCGAAAATGTCCGCATTCCTTCATAGAAAATCAATGAGATGCGTCCGCCCCTCCTCCCCCAGATTGGAGCCGATCATCGCTACATGCTCCACGTTCCCGTCATTCAAAGGGATTGGTACCAGATCTTCAATTGGGGTGCCCCTCTCTTCGGTGAGGTCATCGCGAGCATCCAATCCATCGATGGGATAGGGGTCAAATTGGTCGCTTCTTTGCAAGGCTATGTTGTAGCAGTGTCTCGCCAGGGCTTGGTCTCCCCGGACCTCTCCGATCCCCTGGTTGGTGGGGAATTTCAACTTCAAATGGTAGGTTGATACGATGGCTCGGAGAGCATTAAGGCCAGGTCGGTCGAGGATTGCATTGTAGGCTGACGGTGCCTTCACCACCAAGAAATTCACCAGAGCCCTGGATTGCCTTGGATATCGATCTACGGCCACAGTCAAAGTTATTATTCCTTCCATCGGAACAACGTCGTCGGTAAACCCTACCAGAGGGGAACTAATCGGTCTCAAATGGCCGTCAAGGATGGACATTCTTGAAAAGGCATCATAGAACAAGATGTCGGCCGAGCTTCCATTGTCGACAAGAATGCGACGGACGTCGTAATTTGCTATATTCAGGGAAACTACGACCACGTCGTTATGAGGGAATTGGACTCCCTGACCATCTTCTTCAATAAAGGTTATGGGCTCTTCAATCTTTTGCCGCTTGAGGGGTACGACCGGTATGTTGGTTGCTTCCTGTCGGGATCCTCCCGAGATGGTGTTGGCGAAATCCATCGGAGGCCGATTGTCTGATCACTCCATGCCGGTGACCATTACCAGAGGATGCAGGGCCCGGGAAACCAGAGGCGAGACCGAGGCTCGAGATATGGCTGCGGAGGCCGTGGGTAGCCGTGCGGATGCTTCGCGAGAAGACATCGGGTGAGGATCCAGTGGGGGAAAGGAGGAGCGGGTGTCGGAGAAGATGACCGGAGACGGCTCCGTTGAGCACTCCTTTAAGAACAAGGGTACCGCACGAAGGTTCAGCCCTTCCTTTAGCACCAATCCTGTTGGTGCAAAAATCCGCTTACGTCGGAGAAGCTGGAGTCGCGGTCGCCGCCGGGACCTGCAAAAGAAGTCTAAACCGGAGGTGGGGTTGCTCCGGCAAGACCCTCCGACGCTCAAGTCAGTTCTCTACCTCAACAAGAATGGAGTGCTCGAATGAAAATTTTAGCAAAATTTCTAGGTAAAAATGAGAGCTTATAGAATAACGTATCTGGGGTTCCCCTTTTATAGATGGAGGGGGCAACAAATTGATAGCGACGCCTGTAACCGTCTGGTAGTTGGCCGTCCAGAGTCAGGAAGAATTTATTGCGGAGGGTAGTGGAGTGGGATCGTGGCTATCGCCGTGGCTCGCCACGTGGAATCAGTTATGGGGAGTGGAGCGGCGTCCACTGTCGTGACTCGTCAGGGAGTGGTGGAATCGCACAGGATCCACTGCAGGGAGTGGAGCAGAATCGTGGCCATTAATACAGCCTGCCAGAGAGTAATGGAGCTGCGTATGGTCCACCGCAGGGAGTGGAGCAGTGTTGTCCGTTACTGTGGCCTGCCAGGGGGTCCAGACTTGTCGGCCGAAGTTTGGTTGGAGTCGGTAGCGAGGTCCGGTACCCGTAAAAGTTTGGGTATGGTCTTCCCACAATCGAAATAGAAGACGGAGTCTGACTTTCGTAGGAGTCCGGACGAAGTCTACTCGCAGTTGGGGTCGTGGGCGGAGACCGACTCCCGTAGGAGTCTGGACGAAATCTATCTGCAGCCGTTGGAGTCGAGGACGAAGCCCAGCTCCTGTAGGAATCCGAGCGGAGTCTTCCTGCAATTAAAATCAAAGGCGAAGTCTGGCTCTCATAGGAGTCCAGACAAGGCTTACCAGCAGTTGAGGTTGAGGATGGAGCCCGGCTCCCGTAGGGGTCCGGGCGGAGTCTACTTGCGGTTGAAGTCGTGGGCGGAGTCCGGCTCCCGTAGGAGTCCAGACGAAGTCTGTCCATAGCCGTTGGAGTCGAGGACGAAGCCCGGCTCCCGTAGGAATCCGGGCGGAGCCTTCCTGTAATTAAAATCAAAGGCGAAGTCCGGCTCCCGTAGGAGTTCGGACAAGGCTTACCAGCAGTTGAAGTTGAAAACAGAGCCCGGCTCCCATAGGAGTCCGGGCAGAGTCTACTTGCGGTTAAAGTCATGGGCGGAGTCTGGCTCCCGTAGGAGTCCGGACGAAGTCTGTATGCAGCCGTTGGAGTCGAGGACGAAGCCCGGCTCCCGTAGGAATCCGGGCGGAGCCTTCCTGCAATTAAAATCAAAGGCGAAGTCTGGCTCCCGTAGGAGTCCGGACAAGGCTTACCAGTAGTTGAGGTTGAGGATGGAGCCTGGCTCCCATAGGAGTCCGGGCGGAGTCTACTTGCGGTTGAAGTCGTGGGCGGAGTCCGGCTCCCGTAGGAGTCTAGATGAAGTCTGTTCGCAGCTGTTGGAGTCGAGGATGAAGCCCGGCTCCCGTAGGAATCCGGGCGGAGCCTTCCTGCAATTAAAATCAAAGACGAAGTCCGGCTCCCGTAGGAGTCCGGACAAGGCTTACCAGTATTTGAAGTTGAGGATGGAGCCTGGCTCCCGTAGGAGTCCGGGCGGAGTTTACTTGCGATTAAAGTCATGGACGGAGTTCGGCTCTGGTAGGAGTCCGGACGAAGTCTGTCTGCAGCCATTGGAGTCGAGGATGAAGCCTGGCTCCCGTAGGAATCCGGGCGGAGCCTTCCTGCAATTAAAATCAAAGGCGAAGTCCAACTCCCGTAGGAGTCCAAACAAGGCTTACCAGCAGTTGAAGTTGAGGATGGAGCCTGGCTCCCGTAGGAGTCCGGGCAGAGTCTACTTGCGGTTAAAGTCATGGGCGGAGTCCGGCTCCCGTAGGAGTCCGGATGAAGTCTGTCCGCAGTCGTTGGAGTCAAGGACGAAGCTTGGCTCCCGTAGGAATCCGGGCAGAGCCTTCCTGCTATTAAAATCAAAGGCGAAGTCTGGCTCCCGTAGGAGTTCGGACAAGGCTTACCAGCAGTTGAAGTTGAGGATGGAGCCCGACTCCCGTAGGAGTTCGGGCGGAGTCTACTTGCGGTTAAAGTCGTGGGCGGAGTCCGACTCCCGTAAGAGTCCGGACGAAGTCTGTCCGCAGCCGTTGGAGTCGAGGACGAAGCCCGGCTCCCGTAGGAGTTCGGGCGGAGCGATGGGAGTTCACCAACAGTAGTCGAAAGTCGGAAGAGACTTGCGAGGGTCAATCCCGCCAAGAACTTCGGCCGAGGGTATTTTATACCCAACAGCTGAGTTTTGCCATGGATGGTGAACTGAGATAGGATTTGATCCTGCAGTCTCTTCCTGACTCCTTTTCTTAGTTTGTTATTAATTATCATATGAACAAACTGAACATCAGCTTGTCTGAGCTGCTGAATATGTTAAAAATAGCAGAGAGCCATTTTAAAGGTGAAAAGGCTCAGGTTCTTCATGTTGATAAGATCAGCACAAAGAAGGCAAAGAAGGATTCTAAGAAAAGGCTAAACCCTAAGGCTGGCATCTCCAAGAAGAAGGTGAAGAAGGTCTCCGCCAAAGGTACTTGTTATCACTGTGGTAAGAAGGGTCACTGAAAGAGAAATTATAAGGAGTACCTTGCAACCGTGAAATTAGCAAATGTTGCTAAAGGTTTGTATATGATACAAACTAATTTATCATTAAGTACTTCAATGTTAGATTCTTAGGTGTTGGATACTGCCTGTGGTTCATACCTTTGCAAATCATTACGGGGTCTACAGGAAATAAGAAATCTAAATAAAGGTGACTTCGAGCTGTTCGGCACAAGTGGAGAGTCCATTCAAGTCGAAATCATAGGAACTAAAATTTTAAAGTTGCCTTCGAAAAAAATTTTGCAACTAATGATCTGTTATTACATTCCAAATATTGTTAGCAATATTATTTCTGTACCATTGTTATTGGTGCAAGATTTTGAAATAATTGTAAAGAACAATAGTTGTTCTATATATTTTTCTAATGAACATTATGAAAGTACTTTTATTGATAATGGTCTTATATTTCTTTCACTTAATGATAATGTGCTTCATGTTAATAATATGAAGAAAAAAAAGAGAGAGGATGTGAATATCACATACCTCTGGCACTGTCGACTTTGCCATATAAATGAGTCAAAGATTAACAAATTATACAAAGATAATTTTTTTAATCTTTATGATTATGAATCATATGAAACTTATGAATGTTGCCTCATGAAAAAAATAACTAAGACTCTATTTACTGAATATGGAGATCGGGTGAGTGACATTTTGGACCTTGTACATACTGATGTGTGTGGTCCAACATCGATTCAAGCCAGAGGTGGATACTCTTACTTCATCACATTTACTGATGATATGTCTTGGTTTGGATATGTGTATTTAATAAATATAAATCTGAAGTCTTTGACAAATTTAAAGAGTATCAAAGAATGGTCGAGAAATAAACTGATAAAAGTATTAAAGCTCTTCGATCGGATCGAGGAGGAAAGTACTTATCTAGTGAGTTTCTCAATTATTTGAAACAAAATGGTATACTCTCTCTATGGACACCTTCTTATACTTCATAATTAAATAAAATTATGGAAAGAAAAAATTGCACTTTATTAGATATGGTGCGATCCATGTGTGTTTCATGGATCTTCCATTATCCTTTTGGGGATACGCTCTCAAGACCACAGCATATATTTTAAATAAAGTATCTTCGAAATTTATTTCTAGCACTCCATATGAAATATGGAAAGGAAAAAGACCCAATCTTAAGCATCTTAAGATTTGGGGCTACCTAGCTTATGTGAAAAATATTGATGGACATAAGCTGGATGCTAGATCAGAAAAATACAGGTTTGTAGGCTATCTCAAGGAGAGTATAGGATACTACTTCTATAACCTTACTCAATAAAGAATGTTTGTTGGTAGGCATGCCATTTTCTTGGAGAAAAAGTTTATCCAAGAAGAAGGCAATAGGAGGTCTGTTGAACTTGAGGAAGTTCAAAACCTATAATCCATCCAGGATTCACCAGATGTGCCCAGTATTGAGGCACAACCACTACACACACCTCCTCTTCAAAGGTCGAGTAGAGTGCGTAGTGTACCACTCAGGTATAGGTTTATCATTGAAAATGACAACACAACCCACATCATTGAGAATGATGAGCCTACAACTTATTTAGAAGCTATCATGAGTACTGACTCTAACAAGTGGCTCAATGTCATGAAATCTGAAATAGATTCCATGTATGCCAATCAAGTTTGGACGTTGGTTGATGCACCAGAGGGTATGAACCCAATAGGCTGCAAATGGGTCTTCTAAAAGAAGATTGGAGCAGATGGCCAGGTAGAGACCTATAAGGCCAAGCTTGTGGCAAAAGGTTTCAGACAAAAATAAAGTGTTGATTATGAAGAAACCTTTTCGCCGATAGCCATGCTCAAGTCTATTCAGATAATGCTTGCTATTATAGCATACCATGACTATGAGATCTGACAGATGGGTGCCAAGACTGCCTTCCTCAATAAAAACCTTGAGAAAGAAGTCTATATGACTCAACCAGAGAGATTTGTCTCAAGTGAGAGAGCAAATCAGGTATGCAAGCTGAATAGATCCATATATGGATTAAAGTGAGCATCGAGGAGCTGGAACATCTATTTTGTTGAGATAGTCAAATCATTTGGCTTCATCAAAAATATGGATAAACTTTGTGTGTGCAAGAAGAGTAGTGAGGTGCTATTATCTTTTTGATCTTATATATGGATGATATATGCTCATTGAGAATGATATCCCGATATTGCAATCAGTCAAGACTTGGCTATCACAAAAATTTTCTATGAAAGACTTAGGTGAAGCATCCTATATACTTGGTATAAAGATCTATAAGGATAAATCAAAAAGGATGCTAGGCCTATTCGAGTCTAGGTACATTGACCTTGTGTTGAAGAGGTTCAACATGGAGGGAAGTAAAAGAGATTACTTACCCATAGGTCATGACATACAACTCTCTAAGAAGATGTCTCCTAAGACTCCTAAAGAGAGAATAGAATGAGTTATATTCTTTATGCTTCGGTAATAGGATCAATAATGTATGCTTTGTTATGTATCAGACCTGATGTGCCTTATGCCTTGGGTATTGTTAGCAAATTTCAGACTGATCCTGAGGAAGATCATTGGAAAGCTGTGAAAAACATACTCAAGTACTTGAGAAGAACTAGAGATATTTTTTTAATATATAGTGGATTTGATTTAAAATTAAAAGGTTATACCGATTCTAGTTTTCAATCTGATCCGGATGATAGCAAATCGATATCTGGATATATGTTCACCTTGTATGGTGGTGCAGTAAGTTAAAAAAATTTCAAACAACAAACTATTGCTGACTCAGTCATTGAGACAGAGTATATTACTGCAAGTGAGGCTGCTAAAGAGGCCATCTAAATGAAAAAATTCATCACAAAGTTGGGTGTGGTTCCAGGGATTAAACTAGTGCCTCTTTATTATTATAATACTGGGATAGTTGCTCAAGCAAAAGAATCAAGATCTCATCATAAATCCACGCACATCCTAAGACGGTTCCAGCTCATTCAGGAGATAGTCGAAAGATGCGACGTGATCATAAATCGCATTGACACCAAGAATAATATAGCGGATCCGTTCATTAAGGCCTTGTCAATGCAGCAGTTTGACCGCCACCTTGATAGCATGGGTATCAAGTATAGGGGCGATTGGCTTTAGTGCAAGTGAGAGATTGAAAGAATTATGGGTTGCGATAGGGTGTTCATTGTAATTTATCTTTCAAACTCATATAATTGATATTAATATTATTAATAAAATTGATATTTTTGATTCATTATATGCTGCATCTTATTAATTGTAAGATTATAATAAATCCCATAGGTCTGGGCAATGGTTTTAGGGTATGATGAGATCATACTAGTGAGACCTAAATTCTTGATAATCCTGATCTAAAATATTCTTAGTCGTTAGTATATTGAGTAAGAGATCAATGATATCGATAAGACTGGCATGTCCTATATATGCTCAAAAATGAGGATGGTTGATCTCACAACCACTTATGTGGTGACACTAATACAAAGATATGGGTGCTCATTAGAGAATGAGTTCACTAAGTTGACCTATGAGAGTTTGATCAGATGGAGTCTTATTTACATGTCAACTGATAATTTTATAGTGGGAGTTGTGTAAGTGATCCTTTGACCTGAGGTCACCATGGTACCTTGTGTATATAGATCCATATTTTGGTTCACTACCAAACTTAATTCTCTGATCCTTGTGTGGGGTGTTCTGGATATGATGAAGTGTGCATAGAGATGATGAGTGATCAATAAAGGATCAGTTACTCCTAATAAAGGGAGCGAACATTCTATGTGATCTCATAGGACGGTGATTCTGGAAGTCTTTGGCCAAAGTAGGGTGATAATTAGAAAAAAAAATTTAATATATCATCAACTGAATCATCATCTTCAGATCAAGATACATAAAGATAAGTGATTGGATTTGACATATTTTCATACCCACAGCTCATCTGGGATGTTGTTTGACTGAATGATTGAATTACACGGGAACTTACCACTGAAAGATATTTTGATAATTTTTTATCAAAATTTTAAATCTTTCAGATAGTCATGATATATTACTAGACATCAATCTTGACTTATGACCTTGATAAAAATTAAAAAAATTTGATTCTGAAATTAATTTGGAAGAGTCCAAGTTGATTGGGACTCTTCGAGTGACCTAATCTCATCGGATTAGGATTACGTCGAAAGTCCAAATCCACGCTGGCTAGATTTGGAACTCAATGGGTCACACACTTTGGGATTTAGCTTTGATCTAATTTAACTAGATTTTAATATAAATTTTATAGATTAATTTGATATGCTAGCACATTGTAATAACCCAAGTTTTCAAATTGGTTTGGTTCAAAGTATTTGAGCTAACCTAGACTAATTGGCTTTGACCTAGTGGGATTGGGTCAATTTGGATTGGATCCTTATACAACTTAGACTAATTTCAAGTGGAGAAAGACTCCTCCACGTTCACCAAAAGCCATGCAAAAATATAATTGCTGCTCACCTCAATCAGCATGAGAAATAAAGAGTCCTTCTTAAAGAAGGCTCTTTATTAAATGCATTGCCTTAGAAGATAAATCAGAAATCCTATGTTTTGATGCCAAAATTAGGAAAATTTTTATGACACACAGAGAAGGAAGAGTCCTTCTGCTCCAAGGATCTAAATTGCCAAAAATTCACTCAGTGAATTTATTTGGTGCATGGGAAGTTGGAGTGCCAAAAGTTGGCACCCCTTCATCCCATGTAACATCCCCTGGTCCCCTATTTATAGGGGATGCCCCAGATAGCTTATGTAGGAACCAGATCTAGGGTTTCAGGGTTAGATCTTGAAACTTTTTCAAGATCATACAGCGGAAGACTAAAATAAATTAAAATTTATTTTTTAAGATCAGAAAATCTCTAGATCTAAGATCCTATTATATGATTATTACATAGCATTAAATCAAAAATTAAAATATATATAAATATAGTATGAACTACATGTTGATCATATCAACATGTTTCTATACTAGCTACATCTAATGTATGTATTAAATAATAGATCAGATCTATTACCTTGCAAGTTAGATGCTCTAACCTCGCTGATCCGGGCTTAAGGATGATGTTGCAAGCCGCACATGCGTCCGGCCTCTAGGAGTCATCCACACGAGCCCACGAATCTCGATCAGAAGTCCTGCTTCAGGAAATCAGCACAGTATGCTAGTACTGCGCTGATCCTTCTTTGATGGTTGATCAGGTGCCTCCTTCTTCTTGATTTGGACTCTTTCAAAGATGCAAAGTAGAAGGAGGAGTTTCAAATCGGAGATGCTCTCAGGAAACTCAAGATGGAAGGAGGAAAGATATGAAAATAAAAACCCTAGAAGAAGACCCTCTTCTTCTTCACGTTTTTCTCTCTAGACACCCAAACTTGTGTCTTTTATATCTCCACGACCCAAAGGTATTTCTCTCTAATTTTTGGATGGAAGAAAGGTCTCTCAAATATCTATCTCCCCTTAAAATTTCACAAAGAAACTCATCTTATATAGAGAGATATGATAGAGTCCTTGTCTAGGTCAAACACCTAGTCAAGGCTTATCCAAACATGGCAAGTTAAGGGACGCCCAACTCTTGAGCACCTCCTCCATATTTTTGTGAATGGATCACCAGAAAAGGGTGTACAATGTAAATCCTAAAATCCATGAAAATTTCAAAAAAAATTTGGATAAATTCGGTGCAAAATTGAAAGAGTTTTGGATTTCTAAAACTCTATCTCATAGAATTCGAAATCCAAACTTATTCCTTTTAGATTTGATCCAAATCACCTTCCATGTAAGAAAGAAGAGAGGAGACCTTTTGTGAACGTGGGAGAGATCTGGGAGAGGGATTTTGTCGCACAAAATAAGTGGAGATTGGCGTTGAATAAGAGAGAGGGCGTGGAGAAGGTTTATGTGGCGCAAGGTGGAATCCTAGTCCTACTAGGATTCTGTCTCATAACTTGTTTTAATTTGGTTTCCCAAACCAAATCAAATCAAAATTAGATCAACCCAATTAAAATAGGTCTTAACCCAATTAAAAACCTAATTTAATCAGATTTAAATTAGATTTAAATCTGATTTAATTTTCTAATCAAATTAGAAATTAGATTGACCCAAGTCCTAGTTGAACTAGGAATAGTCTTTCCTTGCACTTGGCTTATCCAATAAACCAATTGGACTTGATCCAATCAAGCCCAAACCAAATCTAATTAAATTATATTTAATTAGACTTAATCTCAGCCCATTGGCTTAATCAAATTAAGTCAATTAGCAATCAAATTGCTAATCGATCCTCCTGCAACACTTGCACTGGGTTAAATGTCAATCGTATTGATTATTTAACCCTATAATGATTCTTAATCATTGATCAACCATCTGATCGGATCATGAACTCTAATTTGTATGACCTCATAGGTCCGAACCTAAGCTGGTAGCACAGGAATAAATTTTTGTACCAATCGAAGTGACCATCTAGCAATGGTACCCGACGACCGGATAGGTCGAATGTGTAGAACAACATCTTTAGAACCCATGCGGATATAGTTTTCATATAATTCATCCTCTTGACCAAAATGATCATAGGACACCCCAGAGTTCAACCGTCAACTCTGATCAGGTTGTCCACATTGTATTTCAAAATATCAAATCCATCTGATGGATTACCCTGGCCAAGGTTTTGCTAAATTGAAATACAGCGACTCATTCTTCTCCAACTCTTGGAGTGGTCAATCCCATCTCGATAACACTCTGACTTCGCAAGTACTTGACTGTGCCCAGAAGCCTTTCATCCCTGAATTAGAAATTCAGTTAGTCCAGTACCAAAGCACAGTGAGTTGCTTGCAAGTCACTGAGGCAATCTCAAGTCTAAGGGACACTTATACCTATATCCCATCAGAGACATTCTCGACAGCAGAATACTCTGGAGTTGGTCACATTCAATGACGATGTACCCTTACATCTCACCTGTATGCCATACCAGTGTCTCCACACTCTTTGGTTAAGACGACAACCAACCCATATGGCCTACAACGACCTATGCTCGATAGAAGCTGTCGTCCTTATTAACAGCCTATCATTTGGTCGTGAATAGTTTTAAAGACTAATCGATAAATCCTCTCTTTATCGAACTTAAATAGTCCTAAGGACTTCATCATAACAACGGAGTTCATTAGAAGATGAAAGCTTATGATAAAGATGCCAAATATATTTTATTTATTAATAAATCAATTACAATACTTGGTTGCTCAACCGTCAACAGCTTGACGATTGGCTTTTTGGGACATATTTTCCAACAACTCCCACTTGTCCTAAAGCCACTCGGCACAGTATCTAATACCCATCTTCAACTTGTGATTGTCGAACTCCTTTATCGCCAGGGCTTTAGTGAAGGGGTCGGCCAGGTTCTCCTTTCTGTCGATCTTCTGGAGGTCGACGTCACCTCGATCCACGATCTCCCAGACCAGGTGGAAGCGGCGCAAGATGTGCTTCGTCCGCTGATGTGCTTTGGATTCCTTCATCTGAGCTATGGCACCAGTGCTGTCGTAGTAGAGCAGGACTGGACCATCGAGGGAGGGTGCTACTCTGAGCTCGGTGATGAATTTCTTTAGCCACACAGCTTCCTTCGCGGCATCCAATGCTACGATGTACTCCGCTTCACAAACAGAGTCTGCCACAGTATGCTGCTTGGAACTCTTCCAGTAGATGGCTCCACCATTCAGATTAAAGATATAATCCGACACGCTCCTGCTGTCATCATGGTCAGATTGGAAGCTGGAGTCTGTGAACCCCACAAGTTTCAAATCTGACTCGCCATAAACCAACCATTGGTCCTTAGTATTTCTCAAATACTTAAGAATGGCTTTAACCACTTTCCAGTGATTCTCTCCAGGATCAGATTGGTATCTACTCACTACTCCTAGTGAGTATGCCACATCCGATCTTGTACATGTCATGGCGTACATGATAGATCCCATGGCTGAAGCATATGGGACTCTACTCATACGCTCTCTCTCTTCAGGAGTTGTCGGACAATCCTTCTTAGAGAGAGAAATTCCTTGGCCTATCAGTAGATAGCCCTTCCTGAAATTCTCCATGCTGAACCTCTTCAGCATAGTGTCTATGTACATGGACTGAGATAACCCAAGCATCCTTTTAGATCTATCCTTATAGATCTTCATCCCTAGGATGTAGATGCTTCACCCAAGTCCTTCAAGGAGAACTGTGATGACAACCAAACTTTTATTCCCTGTAGTGCGGGGATGTCATTCCTGATTAAGAAAATATCATCCACGTACAAGATAAGGAATACCACAACTGGACCATTTGCCCATTTATAGATACAGGGCTCTTCTTCATTCTTAATGAAGCCATACATTTTGATCACCTTATCAAAATGCATGTTCCAACTCCAAGAAGCTTGCTTCAATCCATAAATGGATCTCTGAAGCTTGCACACCTTGGACTCATCTGTGGATGTAAACCCCTCAGGTTGTATCATATACACCTCTTCGGTCAGCTCTCCATTCAAGAAAGCCATCTTTACATCCATCTGCCAGATCTCATAATCCAGATGGACAGCTATTGCAAGCATTATCCGAATGGATTTGAGCATTGCCACAGGAGAAAATGTCTCGTCATAGTCAATACCATAACGTTGACGATACCCCTTGGCGACCAGATGGGCTTTATAAGTCTCCACCTTTCCGTCCGCATCCCTCTTCCTTTTGAAGACCCATTTACACCCAATGGGTTTAACCCCTTCAGGTGGGTCAACCAATGTCCATACATCGTTGACCTTCATGGACTCCATTTCGGATTTCATGGCTTCAAGCTATTTTTCGGAATCAGGTCTCTGCATTGCATACATATAGGTGATCGGATCCTCATTATTCTCATCAAGTTTGATGGGATCACCATCCCGGATCAAGAAACCGTAGTATCTGTCCGGCTGACGCGGTACTCTACCGGATCGCCTTAATGGTGCAGGTATATTGGGCTCCGAATCTGATCTAATCATATCCGACTCAGGTTCAGCTATTGGTATCGGTCCTTCTACCTGTTGAACTTCATCAAGTTCAACCTTAGAGGCAACGGTTCCTTCACCAAGGAACTCCTTTTCTAAAAAGATTGCCTTAAGGCTGACGAACACCTTTTGTTCATCGGCATGGTAGAAAAAATATCCTTTTGTCTCTTTGGGGTACCCTATGAATGAGCATTTGTCAGACCTAGGTCCAAGTTTGTCTGTGACTAATCGTTTGACATAGGCCGGGCACCCCCAGACCCTAAGGTGTGAAAGTACTGGCTTACGCCCTGTCCATATCTCATATGGAGTCTTAATTACAGACTTACTTGGAACCCTATTTAACAGATAACAGGCCAATTCGAGTGCATATCCCCAGAAGAATATCGACAAGCTAGCAAAACCCATCATGGATCGGACCATGTCTAACAGAGTCCGATTCCTCCTTTCAGACACATCATTATGCTGTGGTGTTCCTAGAGGAGTCCATTGGGAGAGAATCCCATTCTCTCCTAGATATGTGAGAAATTCACTAGAAAGGTATTCTCCTCCTCGATCAGATCGAAGAGTTTTAATACTCTTCCCAGTTTATTTTTCTACTTCACTTCAGAATCATTTGAACATTTCAAATGAATCCGACTTATGTTTCATCAGATAGACATATCCATATCGGGATAGGTCATCCGTGAAAGTTATGAAGTAGAAATATCCACCTCTAGCACTGGTGCTCATGGGCCCGCATACATCAGTATGTACTAAGCCCAAGAGCTCAGTAGCTCTCTCACCTTTTCCAGTAAAAGGTGACTTGGTCATTTTACCAAGGAGACAGGACTCACAGGTTGGAAGTGATTCACAATCACTGACTTCGAAGATTTTCTCTTGAGTCAACCTGTTTATTCTATTCTTGTTTATATGACCTAGCCTACAGTACCATAAGTAGATATCTGACACACTATCTAATCTAGGGTGCTTTCCAGTTGAATAGACTCTTATCGGGCTTGATCTTTTTGGTCTGGCTCTGCACTGATGTCCCAGCCTGAACTTGCACCTTCTTCACTTTCTTCTTCTTGTTCTTCTTCCCTTTCTCAAAAGGTCGAAAACCAGAAGACGAACCTCCCACTAAGTTCATCGACTCCTTGTGAAGTTGGTGATCCTTCTCAAAGTTCTGAAGCAACCCCAATAACCCATGGTAGTTCTCTTCAGGCTTTGTCATTCTATAATGAGTGAGGAATGGGAGATAAGACTTGGGTAGCGAGTTCAGTATTGCATCTTGTAGGAACCAGATCTAGGGTTTCAGGGTTAGATCTTGAAACTTTTTCAAGATCATACAGCGGAAGACTAAAATAAATTAAAATTTATTTTCTAAGATCAGAAAATCCCTAGATCTAAGATCCTATTATATGATTATTACATAGCATTAAATCAAAAATTAAAATATATATAAATATAGTATGAACTACATGTTGATCATATCAACATGTTTCTATACTAGCTACATCTAATGTATGTATTAAATAATAGATCAGATCTATTACCTTGCAAGTTAGACGCTCTAACCTCGCTGATCCGGGCTTAAGGATGATGTTGCAAGCCGCACACGCGTCCGGCCTCTAGGAGTCGTCCACACGAGCCCATGAATCTCGATCAGAAGTCCTGCTTCAGGAAATCAGCACAGTATGCTAGTACTGCGCTGATCATTCTTTGATGGTTGATCAGGTGCCCCCTTCTTCTTGATTTGGACTCTTCTAAAGATGCAAAGTAGAAGGAAGAGTTTCAAATCAGAGATGCTCTCAAGAAACTCAAGATGGAAGGAGGAAAGATATGAAAATAAAAACCCTAGAAGAAGACCCTCTTCTTCTTCACATTTTTCTCTCTAGACACCCAAACTTGTGTCTTTTATATCTCTACTACCCAAAGGTATTTCTCTCTGATTTTTGGATGGCAGAAAGGTCTCTCAAATATCTATCTCCCCTTAAAATTTCACGAAGAAACTCATCTTATATAGAGAGATATGATAGAGTCCTTTTCTAGGTCAAACACCTAGTCAAGGCTTATCCAAACATGGCAAGTTAAGGGACGCCCAACTCTTGAGCACCTCCTCCATATTTTCGTGCATGGATCACCAGAAAAGGGTGTACAATGTAAACCCTAAAAGCCATGAAAATTCCAAAAAAAATTTGGATAAATTCGGTGCAAAATTGAAAGAGTTTTGGATTTCTAAAACTCTATCTCATAGAATTCAAAATCCAAACTTATTCCTTTTAGATTTGATCCAAATCACCTTCCATGTAAGAAAGAAGAGAGGAGACCTTTTGTGAACGTGGGAGAGATCTGGGAGAGGGATTTTGTCACACAAAATAAGTGGAGATTGGCGTTGAATAAGAGAGAGGGCGTGGAGAAGGTTTATGTGGCGCAAGGTGGAATCCTAGTCCTACTAGGATTCTATCTCATAACTTGTTTTAATTTGGTTTTCCAAACCAAATCAAATCAAAATTAGATCAACCCAATTAAAATAGATCTTAACCCAATTAAAAACCTAATTTAATCAGATTTAAATCTGATTTAAATCTGATTTAATTTTCTAATCAAATTAGAAATTAGATTGACCCAAGTCCTAGTTGAACTAGGAATAGTCTTTCCTTGCACTTGGCTTATCCAATAAACCAATTGGACTTGATCCAATCAAGCCCAAACCAAATCTAATTAAATCATATTTAATTAGACTTAATCTCAGCCCATTGGCTTAATCAAATTAAGTCAATTAGCAATCAAATTGCTAATCGATCCTCCTGCAACACTTGCACTGGGTTAAATGTCAATCGTATTGATTATTTAACCCTATAATGATTCTTAATCATTGATCAACCATCCGATCGGATCATGAACTCTAATGTGTGTGACCTCATAGGTCCGAACCTAAGCCGGTAGCATAGAAATAAATTCCTATGCCAATCGAAGTGACCATCTAGCAATGGTACCCGACGTCCGGATAGGTCGAATGTGTAGAACAACATCCTTAGAACCCATGCGGATATAGTTTTCATATAATTCATCCCCTTGACCAAAATGATCATAGGACACCCCAGAGCTCAACTGTCAACTCTGATCAGGTTGTCCACATTGTATTTCAAAATATCAAATCCATCTGATGGATTACCCTGGCCAAGGTTTTGCTAAATTGAAATACAGCGACTCATTCTTCTCCAACTCTTGGAGTGGTCAATCCCATCTCGATCATACTCTGACTTTGCAAGTACTTGACTGTGCCCAGAAGCCTTCCGTCCCTGAATTAGAAATTCAGTTAGTCCAGTACCAAAGCACAGTGAGTTGCTTGTAAGTCACTGAGGTGATCTCAAGTCTAAGGGACACTTATACCTATATCCCATCAGAGACATTCTCGACAGCAGAATGCTCTGGAGTTGGTCACGTTCAATGATGATGTACCCTTACATCTCACCTGTATGCCATACCAGTGTCTCCACACTCTTTGGTTAAGAGGACAACCAACCCATATGGCCTACAGCGACCTATGCTCGATAGAAGCTATCGTCCTTATTAACAGCCTATCATTTGGTCGTAAACAGTTTTAAGGACTAATCGATAAATCCTCTCTTTATCGAACCTAAATAGTCCTAAGGACTTCATCATAACAACGGAGTTCATTAGAAGATGAAAGCTTATGATGAAAATGCCAAATATATTTTATTTATTAACAAATCAATTACAATATTTAGTTGCTCAACCGTCAACAGCTTGACGATTGGCTTTTAGGGACACATTTCCCAACAACTCCCACTTGTCCTAAAGCCACTCGGCACAGTATCTAATACCCATCTTCGACTTGTGGTTGTCGAACTCCTTTATTGCCAGGGCTTTAGTGAAGGGGTCGGCTAGGTTCTCCTTTCCGTCGATCTTCTGAAGGTCGACGTCACCTCGATCCACGATCTCTCAGACCATGTGGAAGCGGTGCAAGATGTGCTTCGTCCGCTGATGTGCTTTGGGTTCCTTCACCTGAGCTATGGCACCAGTGCTGTCACAGTAGAGCAGGACTGGACCATCGAGGGAGGGTGCTACTCCGAGCTCGTTGATGAATTTTCTCAGCCACACAGCTTCCTTCGCGGCATCTGATGCTGCGATATACTCCGCTTCACAAACAGAGTCTGCCACAGTATGCTGCTTGGAACTCTTCCAGCGGATGGCTCACCATTCAGAGTAAAGATATAACCCGACACGCTCCTGCTGTCATCATGGTCAGATTGAAAGCTGGAGTCTGTGAACCCCACAAGTTTCAGATTTGACTCACCATAAACCAACCATTGGTCCTTAGTATTTCTCAAATACTTAAGGATGGCTTGAAACACTTTCCAGTGATTTTCTCCAGGATCAGATTGGTATCTACTCACTACTCCTAGTGAGTATGCCACATCTGGTCTTGTACATGTCATGGCGTACATGATAGATCCCACGGCTGAAGCATATGGGACTCTACTCATACGCTCTCTCTCTTCAGGAGTTGTCGGACAATCCTTCTTAGAGAGAGAAATTCCTTGGCCTATCGGTAGATAGCCCTTCTTGGAATTCTCCATGCTGAACCTCTTCAGCACAGTATCTATGTACATGGACTGGGATAACCCAAGCATCCTTTTAGATCTATCCCTATAGATCTTCATCCCTATGATGTAGGATGCTTCACCCAAGTCCTTCATGGAGAATTGTGATGACAACCAAACTTTTATTCCCTGTAGTACGGGGATGTCATTTCGATTAAGAGAATGTCATCCACGTATAAGACAAGGAATACCACAACTGGACCATTTGCCCATTTATAGATGCAGGGCTCTTCTCTATTCTTAATGAAGCCATACATTTTGATCACCTTATCAAAACGCATGTTCCAACTCCGAGAAGCTTGCTTCAATCCATAAATGGATCTCTGAAGCTTGCACACCTTGGACTCATCTGTGGATGTAAACCCTTCAGGTTGTATCATATACACCTCTTCAGTCAGCTCTCCATTCAGGAAAGCTGTCTTTACATCCATCTGCCAGATCTCATAATCCAGATGGGCAGCTATTGCAAGTATTATCCGAATAAAATTTGAGCATTGCCACAGGGGAAAACATCTCGTCATAGTCAATACCATAACGTTGACGATACCCCTTAGCAACCAGACGGACTTTATAGGTCTCCACCTTTCCGTCTGCGCCTCTCTTCCTTTTGAAGACCCATTTACACCCAATGGGTTTAACCCCTTCAGGTGGGTCAACCAATGTCCATACATCGTTGACCTTCATGGACTCCATTTCAGATTTCATGGCTTCAAGCCATTTCTCGGAATCAGGTCTCTGCATAGCATCCATATAGGTGATCAGATCCTCATTATTCTCATCAAGTTCAATGGGATCACCGTCCCGGATCAAGAAATCGTAGTATCTGTCCGGCTGACGCAGTACTCTACCGGATCACCTTAATGGTGCAGGTATATTGGGCTCCGGATCTGATCTAATCATATCCGACTCAGGTTCAGCTATTGGTGTCGGTCCTTCTACCTGTTGAACTTCATCAAGTTCAACCTTAGAGGCAACGGTTCCTTCACCAAGGAACTCCTTTTCTAAAAAGATTGCCTTAACGCTGACGAACACCTTTTGAACATCAGCATGGTAGAAAAAATATCCTTTTATCTCTTTGGGGTACCCTATGAATGAGCATTTGTCAGACCTAGGTCCAAGTTTGTCTGTGACTAATCGTTTGACATAGGTCGGGCACCCCCAAACCCTAAGGTGTGAAAGTACTGGCTTACGTCCCGTCCATATCTCATATGGAGTCTTAATTACAGACTTACTTGGAACCCTATTTAATAGATAACAAGCCGATTCGAGTGCATATCCCCAGAAGGATATCGGCAAGCTAGCAAAACCCATCATGGATCGGACCATGTCTAACAGAGTCCGATTCCTCCTTTCAGACACACCATTATGCTGTGGTGTTCCTGGAGGAGTCCATTGGGAGAGAATCCCATTCTCTCCTAGATATGTGAGAAATTCACTAGAAAGGTATTCTCCTCCTCGATCAGATCGAAGAGTTTTAATACTCTTCCCAGTTTGTTTTTCTACTTCACTTCGGAATCGTTTGAACATTTCAAATGAATCCGACTTATGTTTCATCAGATAGACATATCCATATCGGGATAGGTCATCCGTGAAAGTTATGAAGTAGAAATATCCACCTCTAGCACTGGTGCTCATGGGTCCGCATACATCAGTATGTACTAGGCCCAAGAGCTCAGTAGCTCTCTCACCTTTTCCAGTAAAAGGTGACTTGGTCATTTTACCAAGAAGATAGGACTCACAGGTTGGAAGTGATTCACAATCACTTACTTCGAGGATTCCCTCTTGAGTCAACCTGTTTATTCTGTTCTTGTTTATATGACCTAGCCTACAGTGCCATAAGTAGATATCTGACACACTATCTAATCTAGGGTGCTTGCCAGTTGAATAGACTACATTAACAGGTTGTGATAACATATACACACCATTGTTCAAATGTCCACAAAAAATAGTAACACCATTCTCAATGATATTACAATTTGTTTCTTTATTGAAATTTCATAATTATTTTTGGCCAGAAGGCCTACAGAAATGACATTTAAAAAGAAACTGGGACAGAAATGACAATCATTAAGAACAACGATATGGGATTCAAATACAAGTTTCAAGATTCTTAATGCTAGAACTGGAACTGGTCTTCCATCTCCAACGTTCAGGAACCTCTCACCTTGCTCGAATCTCCTACTGACCTGCAACCCCTGCAACGAATTGCAAATATGGTAAGGGCTACCGGTATCCAATACCCAGTCAGTTATATCACAAATAGAGAAATTGCAAGGAGTTATCATATAAATACCTTGCCCAGCAACAACTTGCTGCTTTCTCTGCCTGTTCGGGTCTAGGGAGGCAATGTACTGGGGACAGTTCCTCTTCCAGTGCCCCCGCTTCTTGCAAAAGAAGCATTCAGCTTGACTCTTATCGGGTTTGATCTTTTTGGTCTGACACTGCACAGTTGTCCTAGCCTGAACTTGCACCTTCTTTACTTTCTTCTTCTTGTTCTTCTTTCTTTCTCAAAGGGTCGAGAACCAGAAGATGAATCTCCCACTGAGTTCACTGAGTTCACCGACTCCTTGAGGAGTTGGTGATCCTTCTCAAAGTTCTGAAGCAACCCCATTAACCCATGGTAGTTTACTTCAGGCTTTGTCATTCTATAATGAGTGAGGAATGGGAGACAAGACTTGGGCAGCGAGTTCAGTATTGCATCTTTTCCAAGCTGCTCATGCAAGGAAAAGCCGAGCTTGCTCAATCGTTCCATCAGCTCGATCATGTACAATACATGATCAGTGACAGAGACTCCAACTCGTATTTTGGCGTTGAAGATGGCACAACTAGTCTTGTGCCTCTCCACGTCATCGGGTGTGCCAAAGGCATCCTCCAACACTTGAAGCATGTCCTTTGGCTGAGCCGTCTCGAATCTGCGACTGAACTCGTCGCTCATGACAGCCAGCATGATACAGCGCACCATGGTCCGGTCACTGAGCCACTTCTGGTAAGTGTCTCTGACTGTTCCATGTGCATTGGCAGCTGGCTCCTCAGGTGCAGGATCCATTATCACATATAGGATCCATTCATGCTCCAGGACTATCTTCAACTTTGGTACCAGCTACCGAAGTTGGGTCCCACCAACTTATCATTGTCCAACAATGATCGGAGCGATAGGGAAGTGGCTATATTTGCACAAAGGAGAACCATAACCTAATTAGTAATTGATTCATTAAACCTAAAGATTTGGACTTTAATCAAAAGGTTTCTCCCACTATTTTATTCGAATTGGTAGCCTCTACCTCCAACTCGAGGAATTACCCTAATTCCTTAGCGGGTACTAGAATCCACTTAGACTGCACAAAGCCCAACTTTGGTTGGCCAACCCATGTACATCTAAGGGTAGGTTCATAACCAATTATTTCTCTAAATAATTTCTAGTAATTTTAATTTTGCCCCAGAAACCTAATCAGTAGGCTTTGGCCTCCACTGTAAGGATCCAGTTAGGTCCACCATTAACATGATCATACTTGGTGTATCTAACCAACGAATGATTAAGCCCAACTTTGGTTGGCTCACCTAACCACCATTAGAGAGACACTTCCAAGTCATCATATGATGAGTGATAATTCCATTAGTCAACAAGCACCAGGCCTTTGGGTCTGCAATGATTATTGAGTTCATGGACTCATTATCAAACACCTTAATGGGAGGCTATGACTCAGTTATCTCCATAACTTTATCATTTTAAGGACCTAATAATTTTAGAGGATTAAATAATATAGAGGATGAGGTCAGATGAACCAGCTTATCATGATCCTCCCACTGACTTCACCAAGTCAGCTTAAGGGAGACCATTAAAAGGGCTGGTCTAGGAGCACCTAAATCAGTCACACTGATTTACCTAGCTGACATGGGTCAGCTCGAATAGTCAAGTGATCCGATCAAAACATAATTTCACCAAGAGGCCAGGTAAGTTCGATCAGTGGGAGGGTCTGCCAAAGCTTGCCTTAGACACCATCATGAATGGCCAGGTAAGCGGGCTCCCAATTAAAAACCACCGGTCTGGTTTACCTTAGACACCAACTGGTTTAATTAGTTTCGATTAGATCAACCTAACAGTTCGTGCTAGACCGCTTAGCCAAGAATCAAGTCCATTTGGTTCTCATTAAAGACATGGACTTGACCAACTACAACTATTGTAATTGATCTAGAGAATCCTTGACCTAATCTAAGATAATAATTGATTAGATTTAGTCAATTCTCTAATTAAGTCCATCTTTAATCTAACCATAGGTCTAACCCAATTAATGGACCTAATTTCCACTAACCCATTAACCCAATGTGTTATGATTTGTGTCTTAGGTTCTTCAATTCACAATCCTAGAACCTAATCAAACAACTTCTTAATTCTTAATTAAGTTTTGGGCTGAGGGTTGGGTTCGGCTTTTCAAAAAATAATTTTCATATTTGTAAAATAATTTTACAATATGATTCTACCAATCATATTGCATGTTTGATTCATAATCAAGATGCAAGTGAAATAAACATGAAACTACTTTAGATCTAATCTAAACAGGTTCATGTAATTGAAACAATTTCAACTTTAAATAATTTCTTTGCATAAAAATTATTAACAAAGAGATTTTATTTCAGATTTAAATATCTTTTAAATCTAATAAATTATAAATTTAATCTAGATCATATCTAACAAATTTATGATTAAAGATAGATCTACACAAACTAGGACAACCTTTGCACTGTAAGGGGTAAACCTTACAGCAGGACAACCTTGCAGTTTGTGATTGATCTAAAATTTTAATTTCAGATTTAATAATCAGATTATAAATTAGATCTAATCTAAAAAATAATCTAAGCATGTATAAATAATCATGTAATAAAGAACCTAGGCTCTGATACCAATTGTAGGAACCAGATCTAGGGTTTCAGGGTTAGATCTTGAAACTTTTTCAAGATCATACAGCGGAAGACTAAAATAAATTAAAATTTATTTTCTAAGATCAGAAAATCTCTAATCTAAGATCCTATTATATGATTATTGCATAGCATTAAATCAAAAATTAAAATATATATAAATATAGTATGAACTACATGTTGATCATATCAACATGTTTCTATACTAGCTACATCTAATGTATGTATTAAATAATAGATTAGATCTATTACCTTGCAAGTTAGATGCTCTAACCTCACTGATCCGGGCTTAAGGATGATGTTGCAAGCTGCACACGCGTCCGGCCTCTAGGAGTCGTCCACACGAGCCCACGAATCTCGATCAGAAGTCCTGCTTCAGGAAATCAGCACAGTATGCTAGTACTGCGCTGATCCTTCTTTGATGGTTGATCAGGTGCCTCCTTCTTCTTGATTTGGACTCTTCCAAAGATGCAAAGTAGAAGGAGGAGTTTCAGATCTGAGATGCTCTCAGGAAACTCAAGATGGAAGGAGGAAAGATATGAAAATAAAAACCCTAGAAGAAGACCCTCTTCTTCTTCACGTTTTTCTCTCTAGACACCCAAACTTGCGTCTTTTATATCTCTACAACCCAAAGGTATTTCTCTCTAATTTTTGGATGGAAGAAATGCCTCTCAAATATCTATCTCTCCTTAAATTTCATGAAGAAACTCATCTTATATAGAGAGATATGATAGGGTCCTTGTCTAGGTCAAACACCTAGTCAAGGCTTATCCAAACATGGCAAGTTAAGGGACGCCCAACTCTTGAGCACCACCTCCATATTTTCGTGCATGGATTATCAGAAAAGGGTGTACAATGTAAACCCTAAAATCCATGAAAATTCCAAAAAAAATTTGGATAAATTCGGTGCAAAATTGAAAGAGTTTTGGATTTCTAAAACTCTATCTCATAGAATTCGAAATCCAAACTTATTCCTTTTAGATTTGATCCAAATCACCTTCCATGTAAGAAAGAAGAGAGGAGACCTTTTGTGAACGTGGGAGAGATCTGGGAGAGGGATTTTGTTGCACAAAATAAGTGGAGATTGGCGTTGAATAAGAGAGAGGGCGTGGAGAAGGTTTATGTGGCGCAAGGTGGAATCCTAGTCCTACTAGGATTCTGTCTCATAACTTGTTTTAATTTGGTTTTCCAAACCAAATCAAATCAAAATTAGATCAACCTAATTAAAATAGGTCTTAACCCAATTAAGAACCTAATTTAATCAGATTTAAATTAGATTTAAATCTGATTTAATTTTCTAATCAAATTAGAAATTAGATTGACCCAAGTCCTAGTTGAACTAGGAATAGTCTTTCCTTGCACTTGGCTTATCCAATAAACCAATTGGACTTGATCCAATCAAGCCCAAACCAAATCTAATTAAATTATATTTAATTAGACTTAATCTCAGCCCATTGGCTTAATCAAATTAAGCCAATTAGCAATCAAATTGCTAATCGATCCTCCTGCAACACTTGCACTGGGTTAAATGTCAATCGTATTGATTATTTAGCACTATAATGATTCTTAATCATTGATCAACCATCCGATCGGATCATGAACTCTAATGTGTGTGACCTCATAGGTCCGAACCTAAGCCGGTAGCATAGAAATAAATTCCTATGCCAATCGAAGTGACCATCTAGCAATGGTACCCGACGTCCGGATAGGTCGAATGTGTAGAACAACATCCTTAGAACCTATGCGGATATAGTTTTCATATAATTCATCCCCTTGACCAAAATGATCATAGGACACCCCAGAGCTCAACTGTCAACTCTGATCAGGTTGTCCACATTGTATTTCAAAATATCAAATCCATCTGATGGATTACCCTGGCCAAGGTTTTGCTAAATTGAAATACAGCGACTCATTCTTCTCCAACTCTTGGAGTGGTCAATCCCATCTCGATCATACTCTGACTTCGCAAGTACTTGACTGTGCCCAGAAGCCTTCCGTCCCTGAATTAGAAATTCAGTTAGTCCAGTACCAAAGCACAGTGAGTTGCTTGTAAGTCACTGAGGTGATCTCAAGTCTAAGGGACACTTATACCTATATCCCATCAGAGACATTCTCGACAGCAGAATGCTCTGGAGTTGGTCACGTTCATTGACGATGTACCCTTACATCTCACCTGTATGCCATACCAGTGTCTCCACACTCTTTGGTTAAGAGGACAACCAACCCATATGGCCTACAGCGACCTATGCTCGATAGAAGCTATCGTCCTTATTAACAGCCTATCATTTGGTCGTGAACAGTTTTAAGGACTAATCGATAAATCCTCTCTTTATCGAACCTAAATAGTCCTAAGAACTTCATCATAACAACGGAGTTCATTAGAAGATGAAAGCTTATGATGAAAATGCCAAATATATTTTATTTATTAACAAATCAATTACAATATTTGGTTGCTCAACCGTCAACAGCTTGATGATTGGCTTTTTGGGATACATTTCCCAACACATCTTTCCCAAGCTGCTCATGCAAGGTAAAGCTGAGCTTGCTCAATCGTTCCATCAGCTCGATCATGTACAATACATGATCAATGATAGAGGCACCATCCCGCATTTTGGCATTGAAGATGGCACAACTAGTCCTGTGCCTCTCGACATCATCGGGTGTGCCAAAGACATCCTCCAACACTTGAAGCATATCCTTTGGCTGAGCCTACTCGAATCTGCGACTGAACTCGTCGGTCATAGCAGCCAGCATGATACAGCGCACCATGGTCCGATGATTGAGCCACTTCTGGTAAGTGTCTCTGACTGTTCCACGTGCATTGACAGCTGGCTCCTCAGGTGTAGGATCCATTATCACATATAGGATCCGTTCATGCTCCAGGACTATCTTCAACTTTCGATACCAGCTACCGAAGTTCAGTCCCACCAACTTATCATTGTCCAACAATGATCGGAGCGAAAGGGAAGTGGCCATATTTACACAAAGGAAAACCATAACCTAATTAGTAATTGATTCATTAAAGCTAAAGATTTGGACTTTAATCAAAAGGTTTCTCCCACTATTTTATTCGAATTGGTAGCCTCTACCTCCAACTCGAGGAATTACCCTAATTCCTTAGCGGGTACTAGAATCCACTTAGACTGCACACAAGCCCAACTTTGGTTGGTCAACCCATGTACATCTAAGGGTAGGTTCATAACCAATTGTTTCTCTAAACAATTTTTAGTAATTTTAATTTTGCCCCAGAAACCTAATTAGTAGGCTTTGGCCTCCACTGTAAGGATCCGGTTAGGTCCAACCATTAACATGATCATACTTGGTGTATCTAGCCAACGAATGATTAGGCCCAACTTTGGTTGGCTCACCTAACCATCATTAGAGAGACACTTTCAAGTCGTCATATGATGAGTGATAATTCCATTAGTCAACAAGCACCAGGCCTTTGGGTCTGCAATGATTATTGAGTTAATGGACTCATTATCAAACACCTTAATGGGAGGCTATGACTCAGTTATCTCCATAACTTTATCATTTTAAGGACTAATAATTTTAGAGGATTTAAATAATATAGAGGATGAGGTCAGATGAACCAGCTTATCATGATCCTCCCACTGGCTTCACCAAGTCAGCTTAAGGGAGACCATTAAAAGGGCTGGTCTAGGAGCACCTAAATCAGTCACACTGATTTACCTAGCTGACATGGGTCAGCTCGAATAGTCAAGTGATCCGATCAAAACATAATTTCACCAAGAGGCCAGGTAAGTTCGATCAGTGGGAGGGTCTGCCAAAGCTTGCCTTAGACACCATCAGAAATGGCCAGGTAAGCGAGCTCCCAATTAAAAACCACCGGTCTAGTTTACCTTAGACACCAACTGATTTAATTAGTTTTGATTAGATCAACCTAACAGTTCATGCTAGACCGCTTAGCCAAGAATCAAGTCCGTTTGGTTCTCGTTAAAGACATGGACTTGACCAACTACAACTATTATAATTGATCTAGAGAATCTTTGACCTAATCTAAGACAACAATTGATTAGATTTAGTCAATTCTCTAATTAAGTCCATCTTTAATCTAACCATAGGTCTAACCCAATTAGTGGACCTAATTCCCACTAACCCATTAACCCAATGTGTTATGATTTGTGTCTTAGGTTCTTCAATTCACAATCCTAGAACCTAATCAAATAACTTTTTCATTCTTAATTAATTTTTGGGCTGAGGGTTGGGTTCGGCTTTTCAAAAAATAATTTTCATATTTGTAAAATAATTTTACAATATGATTCTACCAACCATATTGCATGTTTGATTCATAATCAAGATACAACTGAAATAAACATAAAACTACTTTAGATCTAATCTAAACAAGTTCATGTAATTGAAACAATTTTAACTTTAAACAATTTCTTTGCACAAAAATTATTAACAAAGAGATTTTATTTCAGATTTAAACATCTTTTAAATCTAGTAAATTATAAATTTAATCTAGATCATATCTAACAAATTTATGATTAAAGATAGATCTACACAAACTAGGACAACCTTTGCACTGTAAGGGGTAAACCTTACAGCAGGACAACCTTGCAGTTTGTGATTGATCTAAAATTTTAATTTTAGATTTAATAATCAGATTATAAATTAGATCTAATCTAAAAAATAATCTAAGCATGTATAAATAATCATGTAACAAAGAACCTTGCTCTGATACCAATTGTAGGAACCAGATCTAGGGTTTCAGGGTTAGATCTTGAAACTTTTTTCGAGATCATACAGCGGAAGACTAAAATAAATCAAAATTTATTTTCTAAAACCAGAGAATCCCTAAATCTAATATCCTATTACATAATTATTACATAGCATTAAATTAAAAATTAAAATATATAAATATAGCATGAACTACATGTTGATCATATCAACATGTTTCTATACTACATCTAATGTATGTATTAAACAATAGATCAGATCTATTACCTTGCAAGTTAGATGTTCTAACCTCGCTAATCTGGGCTTGAGGATGATATTGCAAGCCACACATGTGTCCGGCCTGTAGGAGTCGTCCACACGAGCCCACGAATCTCGATCAGAAGTCCTGCTTCAGGAAATCAGCACAGTATGCTAATACTGCACTGATCCTTCTTTGATGGTTGATCAGATGCCTCCTTCTTCTTGATTTGGACTCTTCCAAAGATGGAAAGTAAAAGGAAAAGTTTCAGATCTGAGATGCTCTCAGGAAACTCAAGATGGAGGGAGGAAAGATATGAAAACAAAAAACCCTAGAAGAAGACCCTCTTCTTCTTCACATTTTTTTCTCTAGACACCCTAACTTACATCTTTTATATCTCTACTACCCAAATGTCTTTCTCTCTGATATTTAGATGGCACAAAGGACTCTCAAATCTCTATCTTCTCCTAAAATTTTATGAACAAACTCATTTTATATAGATAGATATGATAGAGTCCTTGTCTAGGTCAAATACCTAGTCAAGGCTTATCCAAACATGGCAAGTTAAGGGGCGCCCAACTCTTGAGCACCTCCTCCATATTTTCATACATAAATCACCAGCAAAGGGTACACAGTATGTACCTTAAAATCCACAAAAATTTCAAAAAAAATTTGGATAAATTCGGTGCAAAATTGAAAGAGTTTTGGATTTCTAAAACTCTATCTCATAGAATTCAAAATCCAAACTTATTCCTTTTTGATTTGATCCAAACCACCTTCCATGTAAGAAAGAAGAGAGAAAACCTTTTGTGAACGTGGGAGAGACCTGGGAGAGGCCTTTTGTCACACAAAATAAGTGGTGATTGGCGTTGAATAAGAGAGAGGGCGTGGGGAAGGCTTATGTGGCGCAAGGTGGAATCCTAGTCTTACTAGGATTCTATATTATGACTTGTTTTAATTTGGTTTTCCAAACTAAATCAAACCAAAATTAGATCAACCTAATTAAAATAGGTCTTAACCCAATTAAGAACCTAATTTAATCAGATTAAATTAGATTTAAATCTGATTTAATTTTCTAATCAAATTAGAAATTAGATTGATCCAAGTCCTAGTTGAACTAGGACTAGTTTTTCCTTGCACTTGGCTTATCCAATAAACCAATTGGACTTGATCCAATCAAGCTCAAAATAAATCTAATTAAATCATATTTAATTAGACTTAATCTCAACTTATTGGCTTAATCAAATTAAGTCAATTAGCAATCGAATTGCTAATCGATCCTCCTGCAATACTTGCACTGGGTTAAATGTCAATCGTATTGATCATTTAACCCTAGAATGATTCTTAATCGTTGATCAACCATCCGATCGGATCATGAACTCTAATGTGTGTGACCTCATAGGTCTAAACCTAAGCTGGTAGTACAAAAATAAATTTCTGTACCAATCGAAGTGACCATCTAGCAATGGTACCCGACGACCGGATAGGTCGAATGTGTAGAACAACATCCTTAGAACCCATGCGGATATAGTTTTCATATAATTCATCCCCTTGATCAAAATGATCATAGGATACCTCAGAGTTCAACTGCCAACTCTGATCAAGTTGTCCACATTATATTTCAAAATATCAAATCCATCTGATGGATTACCCTGGCCAAGGTTTTGCTAAATTGAAATACAGCAACTCATTCTTCTCCAACTCTTGGAGTGGTCAATCCCATCTCGATCACACTCTGATTTCGCAAGTACTTGACTGTGCCCAGAAGCCTTCCATCCCTGAATTAGAAATTTAGTTAGTCCAGTACCAAAGCACAGTGAGTTGCTTGCAAGTCACTGAGGCGATCTCAAGTCTAAGGGACACTTATACCTATATCCCATCAGAGACATTCTCGACAGCAGAATACTCTGGAGTTGGTCATGTTCAATGATGATGTACCCTTACATCTCACCTGTATGCCATACCAATATCTTCATACTCTTTGGTTAAGAGGATAACCAACCCATATGGCCTACAGCGACCTATGCTCGATAGAAGCTGTCGTCCTTATTAACAGCCTATCATTTGGTCATGAACAGTTTTAAGGACTAATCGATAAATCCTCTCTTTATCGAACTTAAATAGTCCTAAAGACTTTATCATAACAACGGAGTTCATTAGAAGATGAAAGCTTATGATAAAGATGCCAAATATATTTTATTTATTAATAAATCAATTACAATACTTGGTTGCTCAACCGTCAACAGTTTGACGATTGGCTTTTTGGGATATATTTTTCAATAGCTTATGGCTGAGATTTTTAGGTGAGCTAGAGAGAAGGGATGTGGAAATCATAAAAAAAAATTTGAAAAAAATTTGAGATAAAAAAGAGAGAAATTTGAGTGGTAAAAGTTGCTACAAGGGTGGTGAGATTTTCAGCAAGTGTTGCTGGAGTGCCCTAGGATTTCATTTTTTTATGTGTTGGAGTCAAAAATTAAATCCTAGGTTATATAACATTTGAAGAGTATCTTCTTGTTGTCATTTTGATGGTAAGATTAAAAGCAACTGGGCTTTAGTGCGATCACAACATAAGTTTGAAACCAACAATATTCTTGAGAAGACAAGACTGTGGCTGCGCACCAGTGGGGAAGGACCTTGGCCAACTTTCATATGGATCACCATTAGTGGATTTCTATCTTGGAGTCTTGTGGAGAACACCAATATGCCACTTTTTTATTTTGGTTAAAGTATAATATTCTATCTCTTTGCATGCTTGAATTTACTTTGATCATGTTTGGCAAGGTGATTCTGGGGTTTTGGGTTCGGCTCGATAGTTTTATTTGATAAAGCTATTGATTTGAGTGTTTTAAAAAATTTTAAAAATTATTTTTCACTGTATTGTCAGAATCCAACACCTCCTTCTTGGATGAATTCATTTTTCAAGAAAATGGCATGCCTACTAATAAATACCTTTTGTTCAATAGGATGGTAGAGATAGTATCCATTAGTTTCCTTAGGATACCCTACAAACCTATACCTGTCTGATCTAGCACTAAACTTATGTCCAAAAATATTTTTGACACAAGCAAGACAGCCCCAAATCTTAAGATATTTAAGATTAGGCTTTCTTCCCTTTCATATCTCATATGGTGTGCTTGCAACAGACTTTGAAGATATTCTGTTTAATATATATATGGCAATCTCTAGGGCATATCCTTAAAAAAATATTGGAAGATTAGTGAAGCACAATATGGACCGCACCATATCCATCAAAGTATGATTCCTCCTTTCTGTTATACCATTTAACTAAGGTGTATAAGAAGGGATCCATTTAGAGAGAATACCTTTACTCTTAAGATAATCAAGAAATTCACTGTACCTCCTCAATCTGATCGAAAAACCTCGATACCTTTTTTAGTTTGTTTCTTGATCATACATTAATACTTCTTGAACTTATCAAAAGCTTCGAATTTATATTTCATAAGATACACAAACCTTGATAGATCATCTATAAAGTTAATAAAATAGGAGTATCCTCCTCTGGCTTGAGTTGTCATTAGTCCATATACATCTTTATGTACTAAAGCTAACAACTCATTCATCCTCTCTCTATGTTCAGAAAATGGAGTCATGGTCATCTTACCTATAAGACAAGATTTATAAGTTTCCAATGATTCATAATCATATGGATCAAAGAATTTTTTTTTGTATAACTTGTTAATCCTTGATTCACTAATATGACCAAGGTGACAATGCCAGAGATATGTGACATTCACATTTTCTCTCTTTCTTTTCATATTTCTTTTAATATGAAAAATATTTTTATTGAGTGTAAGAATTAAAAGATTGTTATCAATATAACCCCTGCTATAAAATTTATTAGAAAAGAAAATGGAGCATCCATTTCCCATTAGCCTTATTTTATAGCCTTGTTTTAACAACAAAGATAAGAAATAATATTTTTAATAATCTTTGGCATGTAATAATAGTCTTTTAATTCTAAAATTTTGTCTGAAGATAAATCAAGCAAACAGGTTCCCACAGCCTCAGCACTAATGGGCACTCCACTTGCACCATAAAGCTCGAGATCACCTCTTTTCAGACCTTTGATATTCTGTAGCCACTGTAATGAATTACAAATATGTGATCTACAGGCGGTATCTAATACCCAAATATCAAAGTCCGAGCCACTCAATAAAAATAGGTCTGTATCATATACATACCTTTCAGTGCTACACTTGCACTCTGCTTCAATCTTGCAAGATTTTTCTTGCAATTAGACTCCCAATGATCAAATTTGCCATGAAATGAATAGATGATATCCATATAGACATCATTGCCTTCTCATTATTATTGACCATCTCAAGGTCAAAAATATTCAGAACATCAGAGTTCTTCTCCGATATAAACCTAATTTACAAGTTTCTCAACCAATCCACATAGTTGGATTGATCAACATATTTTTATCTATGGTATCATGCAGTAAAAATAAAGAAGTCATAATGTAGACTTAAATCTACATAAATAAAAATAATTGTATAAGCAGACCACTTATGTTTGACATACATAACTAGATGAGGTCTTTTAATCTAGTTATGTCTTCCACTATTTTATCAGAAATCATAGCCCTCTCCTATGGTAAACGAAAAATCTTAAACTGATTTCTTAATGGGGTTGAGATCCTAATCCCTCGATGAAGTCTTATGGATATCACAACAAACCTCAATGAGTTCAAAGATAGAACAATTTATCTAATTGCATCTCATGCAACTCTAAACATAAATCTTGCCTCTAAAAATATTCACAACCTTGTGAATACACAACAAACTATAGTATTTTTAATTAAGTCAGACTCTTCATTTCAATACAGCCATATCTAAAAAATACCATCCTTGTGGATATCACAATAAAGCAACATATCTAAATATGCCATAAAGCATATAATATGCACCAAGATAAATCCACATCAATCCCCATAGCAAGCCTTATGGATATCACAACAAGCCTACTATGGTTTTTGATAGGATATTGACTAGGCATGAAAGAAGACATACGTAGTGTTCAAAACACTGAGCTACTTTCATTCAAGATTCGAACTAATCTAATTGGCCAGAAAAGTATTAAGATTGATGGGGGGTCCCTCCGTTGCTTTTCTTAGACACTAATAAAATTGGCTAGAATAGCAACAGAACCAATTAAATAACCACCACACTTGCAACACTCTTTAGACAACTATTGATTAATTAATTTAAAAAATTGGTCAGCTACTAGTTCACAACACTATGACTTAATATAATTTTTATGAGGGCTTTAATGGTCTCAAGCACATCCTAATTCAATCACAATGATGTACTATTATAGTTGTATCTTAATAATCATAATAACTAATCATGGCATCTATTTATATCTCTAAGATATGAAATCATAATCATACAACATGATTATAACTAAGCATCTCAAGCATATCTCATATGCATGAAGTTCTAATAACATACATGAATATAAAACACTATTTTCGTGGTTTATCATCTTGGGACATCACAGTAGCACCCCTACGCGTCATAAGAGTATCTTATTGAATAGGAAGAGAGGGTCTATGAACCTCACTTGCTCTTATTATCAGATGGCTTGATGATGAACTCAATTAGAGTACTAAGCTACTAAGAAAAATTCTATGCATACATGATGCATTTTATATTTAAAACATATCTTTAAGACATATGAGGATTTGGATGTTCAATCGGGTTCAACCCTTGACCCGACTTGAATCAAACCAAAAACCCATACTTGGTCATAATCAAGATAATATTTTAACCTTTGATTATATAGATCAAGGTAGGTTTTGATACCACTGTTGGATTTCAGTGGTGTAGCGAAAGGGTTAGGTGTTTAAAATTTCATTCAAAATATCCGATGCACAGAAAATTTCAATACCCAGAAACCCATGACTATAATAATCAAAGTACAATAAATATAAACTAAGATAAGAAGAACACCTGTAGCACTCATTCTAATTTCTATAAGGTGTCCAAGTGTCTGCCCTCCAATGATGATCCACACGAAAATTGAACGAAAGGCAGCACTCCATCTTCATCTTGCTTCAAGAGTTCTAATCCCTAGAACTTGACTAGCCTCATGCCAGTCAGATTTCTCCAAGAACCTGACTTCACCCTCTCAGAACCTCCTCTGAACTTTTGATTTTTCTTCTTTAGAACCCTTACAACCCTTGTTAGGAGCAGATAAAGCTTTGTCTTAAATCCCAAAGCTTTGTGCTAAAACTAAGATAGGTTGTAAGAAAGAAAGGAGAACAATCGGAGAGAAATTGAAAACCTGAATGCCTCGGACACCCAGCGCCCAGGCCTTTTTATAGCCACTAGAGAGATGCCAAAAGAGAGGGACATGCCTCATCTAAGAGGCCTATCTGATCTGATTATCAGAGATAAGAGTTTTTTCAAGCCGAAGGACTCTTATCAATGATACGTCGATCAGCACTCTGCTCTGCACACGCGATCAGAGAAGGGATATTTTTGCTTCCCTTCTCAAATTAAAAAAAATTATTAAAAATTCATGTGGATAGAAGATTCAATTCTAATCTCACATCACCTAATAAAGAGATAAAAAATTCCATGAAGAGATGTGATCTCATGTTCTTTCATACAAAGTTTGATCACTGTGCGTGTGCACACGCAAGGAAGATTCCAGTGTTCATTTGGCCATCTGATAAGTCTGGAAAAATTTTAAAAAAATTATCAAAAATATCTTATCAAATGTGAAACATTATCATAAAAAATTATTTCAATTTAAAAGTATTGGGTTAGGAGAAGAACTCTCCAAATCATAGAGAGATGCGATGCTTTTGCGCATGCGTGCCAAACATCCTTCTTTTTCTAATTTTTTTTCCACCCCCAAAAAAAATATATATATATCTCATACTTTAAAATGTGAACCAGAGGATGGAGGGTGATATAGGCTACTAGACACATCTGAATCCCATGCCAAAAAGACTCCTTCTACCCACACCAACATTCATGCGCAAAACCTATTTTGCACTAAGAGTCCTTCACAACTTGGACTCTTCATAATTAGAATTAACATGGGATGTAGTAATCTAATTTGAACTACTTCCAGATGGCATGACCTGATCCAAATACCCACCAAATTGGGCTAGCTAATTAGCAAGGTATGAGATCAAATTGATCTTCAAAGGAACAAGGGTTTCCACACATGCTAGCATGCTTATTGGAACCCTGATTGAATCCAAAATTCTAATCAACCTTTTTCAAAAGGATCCTTGGCCAATTTCTATATGTGTGTGACCCATTGAGTTTCACATCTAGCTAGCAATAGATTTGGGTGCATGTTGACCAAATTTGATTAGATTCTAATCTACTCAATTAAGATTCAATTGAGCTAATCCGAGCTCAACAATTAGAATCCTTTCTAATTGGCGATCGAATTAAACTCTTTAATTCAATCAAAAATATATAAGTTAAGATTGACATCTAGCAATATATCATAACTATTCAAAAAATATAAAATTTGATAAAAATATCAAATATACTCTTCAGTGGCAAGTTACCATGTAATTCAATCCTTCAATCATCCCTGCACCCTGAATATGTTCATGAGTATGGAATCATATCAAACTCAAATATATATTCATATCAATTCTCAATTGACCAATGATGACTCTGATAATGAAGCATTAGAAACTCTTTCTAATCTTCTTCCTGCTTTTGGCCAAAAAATTTTTTCTTAGTCATCTAAGATTGAGAATACACAGGTTGCGATCTCTTCTTACTAGGAGCGATCGATTCCATATTGATCTACTCACAATCTCCATACACACTCCACCATATCCAGAACACCCCGTACATGTCTTAATGTCATATCTGGGTATGAACCAAAATATGGGTTCATATGCACAAGATTCTATGATGTTCTCAAGTCTAAGGATTGCTTGCATAACTCCCACTTAGAGAACCATCTTTGACCCATATATGAATCATAAATTAGATCAAATAAAATTTCAGATTTATGCATGCATCTACATATCACATAATTATGAATTAAAAATTATTCTAGAATAAAATTTAGATCTATGCATGCTTTCACATATCAACTATATATTTTATAATTAAATCTAAAATAAATTTAAAATTTAAAATATTTATCTATACATCTCATGTATAAAAAAAAAAATCAGATTTTAAAACTCTTTTCAAAATATGCATGTCAAATTCATGAATATGAAACCTGTGGCTCTGATACCACTGTTGAAATTTTTATGTCGGGGTATGCATATATGTTTCAAATTTTTTTTTTTAAATATGGTAGCAGAATAGATGATTAAAATTTCTTTTAATCTATATCATGCATGCATAAAATATAAACCACAAGAATTTACTTCACATGCTGAAATTGAACATATACTGAAATTGAATATGTGATCGAATCACATAACTATTTTATAATTTTTTTCTTCAAATTTGAATCTAAAAAAGAAGAGACTCTCTCTTAGCCATGAAAGTATCTGGTCTCTATGGGTATCCACTCAGGATCAGCCTAGAATAGTTCTCTTAAAGTTGATTTTTCTTCTCCAAAAAAAATCAGCCTACAAATTTAAATGAAGCCTGGATCGTGATCAACTGTTTGATCCTTTCCTTGATCTTCTTCTTCTTTTCTTCTCTAACTTTTTCTTCTCTAGATTATGGAGCAACTAGAGACTACAAAGCAGCAAATAAGAGGGATGCTCAATAGCCCTTGGGCATGGACGAAAAAGGACACCCAACCTTGGGGCATTGATGCTCCAAGGGAGAAGAGAGGGAGAAGAGAAAAGGGGGCGTGGGACTCTCCAAGAGGGGCGTGGATTGCTAGTTGAAGTTCCTAGGGACCTTAGGGGAGGCACCTTTAAATAGGCATAAGGTTTGAATCCTATTCAAAACCAAACAAGCACTTAATATAAGTCCTACTTGCATTATGTTTCTTTATTCCTTTAGTTATTTGACTTTCTTTAAGAAATTAATTAGGTGCCAACTATTGGAGCTCTTGCACCCACAAAATCACACCCCATTTTGCACCCATGGGATGTCCCATAAATGATCCACATGCCTTCTAATAGATGGGCACGTTCGACTTGATCAAATCAAGTGGCACCCAATCAAAACTATCAAGAAAATTAATTAAAGACTTATACTCTTAATTCATTTGATCCAAAACCTTAGGCATCCAACAATTGGAGCCTAATAAATCTAATTCATTTAGGTTATTAGTAGGTAATTAAGTTTAAATTAATTTTATCAAATAAAAAATTCAAACGTAAAGAGAAAATTGGGTCCAACCATGTGCTAGCAAGGTTACCCTAAACCCAATAGGATTTCACTAAATCCAATTAAGACTTCATAAGCCCCATCACTTATTCTAAATCTAATCTCTTTATTATGTGACCCCATAAGTTCAATTCTATCTGGTAGTAAGATATACAATGATCTCTATCATTATATCATTGAAACTCTTTTCAATGGATCGAAATAATTTCTCTTTAACTCATAAAAAATTATCGATCCTGAGCAATCCTAGTGAGCTCTCACAATCCATCAGTGATACCTAGCAGTATATAGTGATAACTTAGTAGAATCAAAAATGAACCTTAAGGTATAGTTAATGTGTGATTCAGTCCCTCTATTGTGGGTTCCGACTAAATGGTAGGTCATGGATAAATCGTCAAACCTCATCATCAGTCATATGATAAATTTGATCAGCTCAAATCCAATTGTGATCCTTATGAAAAATTTTTTCCATCATTCACACTGCTATGGCCACAAACTCTCAGACTTAGCCTCTCAAATTTTATAAGATTACTTCTTTCTATCAAGGTTGATAGATTTCATCTTGATGTGCATCCTACTTCTATAGTGGACCAACTGTCACCAACATCTACTATAAGGGCTCATTGAGATCATGTTTATGTGTCAATCAAACTCCAACAGCCTCACTGTGAGCAATCATACCATCGCAGGTCAAAGGATCATTCACACAACTACAGCATCGAGACAATCACTGATGATCAAGTAGAAATCTAAGTGATCTCTTATATGGTCATGCTCAGTACTAGTTGTTCTCTAACAATTATCGACACTTATCGCTCAGTGTCTCTACACTATAGACCAAAGAGTCATCTATCCTGAAGAAAGCGATCTGTACATCGATCTATCTAGATCGATCACCATCCTCATGATGATACTATGACTGAAAGTATTTAGGAATTAAATATGTATCTCTAATTCTCAACACTTTGAGAATATGTATCGAAATATTAATTCCATGGACGATTCAAGAACACATCACACCTGAATAAAAAATGAACTTATCTTTTTATTGATCAAATTAATATTTTAAGTATAAAATTATATTCTAACTTTATTACAATGTGTCAGCCATATTGACTTCTAGGACATACATCTAATAAATGCAATAGTTGTAGTTGGTCGAGTCCATATCTTTGATTAGACCCAAATAGATTTTGATATTGAGCTCAGTGGTCGAACCCAAATCCATAAGTAGATCTGATTGCAACTGATTAACCAGTTGGTGTTTAAAGTAAGTTTGGCAGTTTTGACTAGTGGTCATTAATTGAGAGCTACTCGCATAGATTGAGTCTATGATGAGTTAACGGCATATCCCTCGCACCAATCTCACTTACCTAGCTAACATAGTGAATCAAATTTTGGTCAGATCAGTTAATGATTAGGATTGACCCATGCTTACTAAAAAATCTGTTTGACTGATTTAGGTACCCCTAGTTCGACTTGGCTTTATCCTCGACATAACTTGGTGAAGTCAGTGGGAGGATTGATGACTTGTCAGTTGGACTGGCTTATTTCTAGTCCATCCTGATCTGACTTGGTGAAGTCAGTGGAAAGATTGAGATTAGTTGGTCTATGCATTTAATTCTATTAAATTATATTAATCAAATTTTTTAAATTATTAGATCCATAAAATGAGCTAGTTATGGTGATAACTAGATCATAGCCTCCCATTAAGGTGAATGGTAATGGGTCCATTATTTTTAATTGACATTGTAGGTGCCATCCGTCTGGTGTTTCTATGAATGATGAAATTATTATTCATCATATGATGACTCTGTTGTACTATCTAATGAATGGTTGGATTGGCTAAGCCTACTCAGGCCCAATTATTCATTAGTTAGAATCACTGAGTAGGTTCTTGTTCATAGTTGGACCTAATCAGGACTTTCAATGGAGGCCCATCATCTACTGAAATAAAATCTGAGAAAAAATTAATTACTTAAAATTATTTAAAAAAATAATTGATTGAGAACCTATCCATAGATACATATGGATTGGTCGAGCCATACTCGGGCCTGTATGCAGTCTATGTGGATTTTAGTACCCGCTAAGAAATTAAGGTAATTCATCAAATTAGAGTTAGAGGCTATCAATTTGTATAAAATAGTGGCAGAATCTTTAGACTAAAGTCTATATCTTTAGACTTGATTAATTCATATACTAATTAGGTTTGTATTTTTCTTTCTTTTCAAAAATGGCTAGCAATTTATTGCTCCACTCATTGTTTGATAGTGATGAGCTTATTGGATCCAACTTCAATAGCCAGTATCAGAAGTTGAACATTGATCTTAAGCCCAATCTAGCTAAAAAGTTTAGGGTTGAATCGAGTCAAGCAGATTATGACCCAAATAGACTAAAGAGAAATGAGCAATTAGTTGCTGGTCAAGGTGTTTATAAGATAACACCTTATAATTTCTCTATATGTGACACTACTGCTTGAAACTTGGATACCAAAAGTCTAGTTCACATATGTAATTCATTGTAAGGACTTCAAGTTAGTAAAAAATTTGAAAACAACAAGAGATTCCTAAATATGAGAGATGGAAGTCAGGTTTCAATCCTGACTTTAGGAGTCGTCAAGTTTATCTTCAAGTCTAATAGTGTCATTTTGAGTGATTGTCACTATTGTCCATCTTTCTTGATGAATATGATCTCTGTTGGTCTTTTGGCCAAAGATGATTATAGTTTATCAATAAAGAATGATTATTGTGATATCATTATGAATGATGTTACAATAATACGAGAATAATTAAGAAATCGCATCTATATTTTGTTATAGCCTGTGAGTGTAATGTATACTCCAAATAAACATTCAAAGTTAGATAATGTCACAGATGCCTGCATTTGATATTGCAGGCTTGATCACATTAACAAGAGTAGGATAAATAGATTAACATAAGTGAGTATCCTCAATATCAATGATTGTGAATCATTACTGACATGTGATCTTATCTTCTTGAAAAGATGACTAAGTCACCTTTTATTGAAAAAGATGAACGAGCTAGTGAAGTTCTAGGTCTAATACATAGTGATGTATATGGACCTATGAACATTAGTGTCAGAGGAGGGTATAGCTATTTCATTAAATTCATAGACAACCTATCTAGGTATGAATATATCTACTTGATGAAACACAAGTCTGGATCATTTGAAATGTTTAAACGATTTCGTAATGAAGTAGAAAAATAAACTGAAAAAAAATATTAAAACTCTTCAATTTGATCGAGGGGGTGAATAACTTTCCAATGAATTTTTGACATAGCTTGAAAAGAATGAGATTTTCTCACAATGGACTCCTCCAGGAGACACCACAGCATAACGGTATCTCAGAAAGGAGGAATCAAACTTTGTTGGACATGGTTCGGTCCATCATGGGGTTTGCAAGTATGTCGATCTCTTTTTAGAGATATGCACTTGAGACAGCCTATTTTATGCTCAATAATATTCTGAGCAAGCCAGTTAGTAAAACATCATATGAGATATGGTTAGGGCATAGGCCGAACCTCACTTACCTTAAGGTCTGGGGGTGTCCGATTTATGTCAAATGATTACAAATTGACAAGCTTAGACCTAAGACTGATAAGTATAATTTTGTAGGGTATCCCAAGAAAATGATGAGATATTACTTTTATCTCCTTGCTGAACAAAAGGTATTTGTCAGCAGTAAGGCACACTTTTGAAAAAAGAGTTCCTTAGTGAAGGAACAAGTGCCTCTAAAGTCAAGCTTGACGAAGTTCAACAAGTAAAAGAACTGACATCAATGACTGAATCTGAATCGGATTTGATAAGATTAAACTCGAAGCCCAATATACAACACCCTTAAGGCAATCCTATAGAATATCATATCAGTCAGACAAATACTTAGGTTTCTTGATCTGGGATGGGGATCCTATTGAGCTCGATGAGAACAATGAGGACTCAGTCATCTATATGGATGTAATGCAGAGGTCTGACTCTGAAAAATAGCTAGAAGCTATAAAATTCAAAATGGAGTCCATGAAGATCAATAATATGTGGACATTAGTTGATCCACCTAAAGGGATAAAATTCATAGGGTGTAAGTGGATCTTCAAAAGGAAAAGGGGCGTAGACAAGAAGGTGGAGACCTAGAAAGATCGTCTGGTTGCTAAGGAATATCATCAACATTATGGTATTAAATATGATGAGATATTTTTTCTTATGGCAATGCTCAAGTCTATTTAGATCTTGCTTGCGACAGTAGCATACTTGGACTATGAAGTATGACAATGGATGTGAAGATAGTTTTCCTAAATAGAGAACTGAAAGAAGAGGTGTATATGATACAACCTGAAGGATTCACATCCACAGATGAGTCTAAGATGTGCAAGCTTCATAGATCTATTTATAGATTGAAGCAGGCATCCAGGAGTTGGAACATACATTTTGATAAAGTAATCATAATGTATGGTTTCGTTAAGAATGGAGAAGAACCCTGCATATATAAGTGGGCTAATGGTTTAATAATTATATTTTTTATTTTGTATGTGGATGACATTCTCGTAATTGAGAATGATGTTCCTGTATTACAGAGAATAAAAGTATGGCTGTTGTTATAATTTTCTATGAAGGATCTGGGAGAAGCAGCCTATATCATAGGGATGAAGATCTATAGGGATAGATCTAAGAGGCTGCTTGGACTCTCCCAATCTACATAGATAGATACCATGCTGAAACGGTTTAGCATAAAAAATTTTAAGAAAGATTATCTTCCAATAGGTCATGAAATTTCTCTCTCAAAGAAGGATTATCCGACAATCCCTCAAGAGAGAGAGTGTATGAGTAGAATCCCATATGTCTCAGCAGTGAGTTCTATAATGTATGCCATGATATGTATGAGATCAGATGTGGCATACTAATTAGGAGTAGTGAGCAGATACCAATCAGATTCGAGTGAGAACCATTGGAAGGTTGCAAAAACTATCCTTAAGTATTTGAGAAATACTAAGGACTAGTGGCTCATTTATGAAAAATCTAACTTGAAACTCATGGGATGCACTGATTTCAATTTTTAGTTAGATCGTAATGATAGTAAAAGTGTATCGGGATACATCTTTATCTTAAATGGTGGAGCTGTCTACTAAAAAAATTTCAAGCAGCACACTATGGCTGATTCAGTATGCGAAGCGGAGTATATCACAGTATCTGATACTATAAAGAAAGCTATGTAGCTGAGAAAGTTCATCACCGAGCTTGGAGTGGCACCCTCCATTGATGGTCCAATTTTGCTTTATTACGATAGTACTAGAGCCATAGCTCAGGCAAAGGAGCCGAAAGCACATCAGCAGACGAAGCATATTCTGTATTACTACCACCTTGTCTGAGAGATCGTGGATCGAGGTGACATCGACCTTCAGAAGATCGATGAAAAAAAGAATCTGGCTGACCCATTTACTAAAGTCCTTACAGAAAAAGACTTCAAAGATCACAAAATAAAGATGGATATACGATACTATAATGATTGGCTTTAGTACAAGTGAGAGTTGTTGGAAAATATGTCTCAAAGCCCATCGTCAGCTTATTGACGGTTGTGCTATTTGATGTAATTATATATGAATTAATTATTGATAAAATATTTATTTATCAATTTTTATCATAAGCTTGTACATCTTCTATATCAAACTTCTGTGTTAGGATGAAAGTCTTTAGAACTATTTTAAATCGATAAAGGAGGATTTATCATTGAGTCCTTAAATGAGTTCGCAACCAAATGATATACTATTAATTGGATGATAGACATATCAAGTATAGATCATTGTGTACCATATAAGTTAGTTATTCTCTTAACCAACGAGCATGGAGATCCTGGCATAGTATGTGGTGAAATGTAGGAGTATATTTCACTGAACATAACCAACTCTAGAGTACTCTGCTGTCAAGAGTTATTCTGAAGAGATATGGGTATAAGTGTCCCTGCAATCTGAGATCATAATGATGATTTCTAAGCAACTCACTGTGCTTTAGTGCCAGACTACTTAAATTTTTAATTTAAGATCGAAAGGTTTTTGGGCATAGTGAAGTACTTGTGAAGTCGGTGCGTGAGTCAAAATGGAATTAACCACTCCAAAGGATTGAAAAAATTGCTTTGTGTTTCAATTTAATAAGACCTTGACCAGGGCAGTCCTTATGAGGAGTCATAAGATTTATTAGGTTGAGACACATAATGGATGTACTGTTAAGAGTTGATAGTTTACACTCTAAGTCATCCTAGCATCAAGGGTCAAAGGAATGAATTATACGGTAACTGTATCCAAGTAGGTTCTTGAGTGTTGCTTTACATACATTTGGCCTATCCGGACATCGGGTATCATTACTAAATGGTTACTTTGATTGGTACAGTAATCTGTTCCTGTGCTATCATCTTAGATTTAAACTTATAGAGTCACACACATTAGAAGTTTCTCTCCGATCAGATGACTGATCTGAAGAGTCTCATTGGACTAGGACTCTGGTGAAGAGTCCCACTGGATGGGGACTCTACCGAAGAGCCCACTGGATTGTGACTCTGGTGGAGAGTCTCATTAGACTAAAAATCTATCATTAATAGAGGATTAGTTAGTGATTAGATCACTAATTAGCTCAATTTGATTAAGCATTAAAGTTTGGATCAAATCTGATTGAATTGGATTCAATCAGGTCAGGTCTGATTAGGTTATAAGATGACCTAACTAGTAAGGGAGAATTGATCTTGATTTGATCAGGTCTATAGCTCAATTAATTTATTGATTTGATTAAATTTAATTAAGCTTATAGGAGCCTAATTAGATTAGGTTCATCATGTCTTATTTGGGTCTAATTGGATTTGATTTGAAAGAAATTCAATTGGTTAAACTTTAGAGTCCCAGATGAATGGGACTCTCTCCCTTGCGCCACCTAGAAAGACTCACACCTTTTCTCATCACACAAAATTAGTTTGTGTGTGAGAAAACTAAAAGCTGACACTCTTTTTGTGACTCACTTTGAATAGGTATTAGTTGTTTGGGTTTGAATTCAAGTGGGACTTTGAATTTGAATCAAACTTCTTATCCTACTCTACCCACCCGCCGGCCCTTGTGAAGATGCCTATTTTGTGCGACAAAAGGAATAGCTCTAGGTTGTTTTCTATTCCCAAAAACCCTCTTGTTGACTCCTCTTTAAGTCAGATAAGGGTGAGAAAAAGTTGGGGTCAAACTGAAATTCAAAATAGTTTAAATTGCAATAAACTCTGGCTCTTATCCTATCTAATCTGATGAAATCGGCAACCATAAAAAGCTTATGTTTTTGTGTGCCAACCACTCTCTTATTTTTACTATGAGATACTAGAGGGAAAGAGAGGCCAAACATCATTCTTGGGGCATGAGGTTTGGGATGGGTTCATACCATCTTGGTGTGTGCAAAGGAGGAGATCGATCTTCTCTCGGGTGAGAGACCTAGAATCATTCTATGATTTTTGGATAAGAAAAAATCAAAAAGAAGAGAGTCTTCATATAATTTTTCTCACTATCCAACATCCTTCTTTAATCTACTTTCAATATCAAAAAAGTTCAAGGTGATCAAAGAAGGAGGTCAAATCAGATCTGCTATCAGAAGCCGACTGCGTGAGCTAGCACTCCCGTGAAGGGCTGATCAGTCCGAGGGCTTTGTGTGGACCATCCGTAGAGGTCGGACGCTTGTGCGACTATGAGCGATCAGAGAAAACTTTTAAATTCATGTTCTCAATCATAGAGTTTAACTATCCATACTCAAATATTAGGTTTGAAATCCTAGTAGTAGTAGATTAGATCTATTGCTGAATGCTAATTTTTGGTTCATATGCTTATTATTTTAGATTCAGATTTTTATATATATAAATTCATATCATAGATATGTTTGTAAAAGTTTTAAGATTAGATCTTATGTATGTATTTGTAGATTAAATAGTTTAATCTAATATTCTTCCATTATAAAATATTTGAAATGCATGCATGAAACTCTTGTGCCCAACATCTTTGATAATCTTTAAACTTGTCACAGGCTTCGGATTTGTATTTCATTAAATACATATATCCAAATCTTGATTTATCATCAGTGAATGTGATAAAGTAGGAGTATCTTCTTCTAGCCTGAGTCAACATTGGATCATAAATATCAGTATGTACCAGATCCAAAATATCACTCGTCCTTTCTCCATGTCCAGTAAATGGAGTCTTGGTCATCTTATCCATGAGACAAGATTCACAAATTTCATATGATTCAAAATCATAAGAATCAAAGAATTTATCTTTGTATAACCTTGACTCATTTATATGACCAAATTGGCAGTGCCAGAGGTATGTGACATTCACATCTTCTCTCTTTTTTTTCTTCATATTATCAACATTAAGTACATTATCATGAAATGATAAGAATAAAAAATTATTATTAATATAAGTATTTTCATAAAATTTGTTACAAAAATAAACAGAACAACCATTGTTCTTAGCTTTATTTCAAAATCTTATTCTAATAACAATGAGATAGAAATAATATTTCTAATAATTTTTGAAATATAATAATAAATTTTTAGTTCCAAAACTTTGCCTGTAGGCATCTTCAATACCTTGGTTCCTACGACTTCGGCCTAGATGGACTCTCCACTAGCATCGAATAGTATGAAGTCACCTTCATTCAGACTCCTTATTTTCTACAGACTCTGCAATGATTTATAAAGGTATGAGCCACAGGCAGTATCCCATACCCAAAAATCTGAAGTTGAAGTACTTAACAATAAGTTTGTTTGTATTATATATAAATCTTTAGCAACATTTGCCACCTTGTGCTTCAAAGTTGCAAGGTATTCCTCATAATTTTTCTTCTAATGCCTATCCTTGTCACAATGATAGCAAGTACCTTTGGCGGAGACCTTCTTTGCCTTCTTCTTCAAGATGCTAGCCTTAAGATTCATCTGTTCCTTAGAACCCTTCTTACCTTTCTTCTCGAAAATCTTATCTACAGAAAGAACTGGAGCCTTTTCATCTTTGAAATAGCTCTTTGTTGTTTTAAGCATATTCAGTAGTTCAAGCAAGCTAATATTTAGTTTATTCATATGGTAGTTAATGACAAACTATGAGAAAAAATCAGAGAGTGATTGCAGGATCAAATCCTGACTAAGCTTACCATCCATGGCAAAATCTAATTATCCTAGACAAGTGATCAAATCAATCATTTTAAAGACATGAGTTTGCATGGATGTGTCTTCAATCATTCTGTCATGGAACAACTACTTAGACATCTCATATCTAGCAGTTCGGCTTTGTTCTCTATATAACTCTTTTAGATTAAGGAGTATAGAAGGAATATTCATGCCTTCATGCTATCATTGAAGCTTTTGTTCATTGAGGCAAGCATGATGTATTTGATAGTCACACAATCATCCTTTCACATTTTATATATGGCCCATTCCTTCTATGATACAGCTTCTTTGATCGAATGGGGTGCAGGGGTATCCAATATATAGGAGACTTTCTCCTGTGTAAGAATAATTCTCAAATTTCTCAATCAGTTCACATAATTGGATCCAATCAGTTTGTTTACATCTAGTATGCCTCGAAGTGATAGTGAAGATATCATTTATGCAATTAATCTATAATAACAAGAACACTATATAAGAAGACAACTCATGATGATATACGCAACTATATTAGGACTTTTATCTAATTGTATCTTTCACTATTTTAATAAATTTTATAGCCCTCAAGTATGAAAAATCAGTATGACTGATTTAGGTGCTCCTAGACCAGCCATTTTAATGGTCTCCCTTAAGCTGACTTGGTAAAGTCAGTGGGAGGATCATGATAAGCTGGTTCATCTGACCTCATCCTCTAAATCATTTAAACCTTCTAAAATTATTAGGTCCTTAAAATGATAAAATTATGAAGATAACTAAGTCATAGCCTCCCATTAAGGAGTTTGATAATAAGTCCATTAACTCAATAATCATTACAGACCCAAAGGCCTGGTGCTTGTTGACTAATGGAATTATCACTCATCATATGATGACTTGAATATGTCTCTCTAATGGTGGTTAGGTGAGCCAACCAAAATTGGGCTTAATCATTCATTGGTTAGATGCACCAAGTATGGTCATGTTAATGGTTGGACCTAACCAGATCCTTACAGTGGAAGCCAAAGCCTACTGATTAGATTTTTGAGGTAAAATTAAAATTATTAGAAATTATTTAGAGAAATAATTGATTATGAACCTACCCTTTGATGTACATGAGTTTGCCAACCAAAGTTGGGCTTGTGTGCAGTCTAAGTGGATTCTAGTACCCACTGAGAAATTAGGATAATTCTTCGAATTGGAGGTAGAGACTACCAATTCGAATAAAATAGTGAGAAAAACCTTTTGATTAAAGTTCAAATCTTTAGGTTTAATGAATCAATTACTAATTAGGTTATGATTTTTCTTTGAGCAGATATGTCCACTTCCCTATCGCTCCGATCATTGTTGGACAATGATAAGTTGGTGGGACCCAACTTTGGTAGCTGGTACCAAAAGTTGAAGATAGTCCTGGAGCATGAATGGATCCTATATGTGATAATGGATCCTGCACCTGAGGAGCCAACTGCCAATGCATATGGAACAGTCAGAGACACTTACCAGAAGTGGCTCAGTGACCGGATCATGGTGCGCTGTATCATGCTGGCTGCCATGAGCAATGAGTTCAGTTGCAGATTCGAGACGGCTTAGCCAAAGGACATGCTTCAAGTGTTGGAGGATGCCTTTGGCACACTCGATGATATGGAGAGGTACAAGACTAGTTGTGCCATCTTCAACACCAAAATACGGGATGATGCCTCTGTCACTGATCATGTATTGTACATGATCGAGCTGATGGAATGATTGAGCAAGCTTGACTTTCTCTTGCATGAGCAGCTTGGGAAAGTTGCAATACTAAACTCACTGCCCAAGTCTTATCTCCCATTCCTCACTCATTATAGAATGACAAAGCCTGAAGTAAACTACCACGAGTTATTGGGGTTGCTTCAAAACTTTGAGAAGGATCACCAACTCCATAAGGAGTCGGTGAACTTAGTAGGAGGTTTGTCTTTTGATTCTCGACCCTTTAAAAAAGGAAAGAAGAACAAGAAGAAGAAAGTGAAGAAGGTGCAAGTTTAGGCTGGGACATCAGTGCAGAGCCAGACCAAAAAGATCAAGCCCGATAAGAGTCTATTCTACTGGCAAGCACCCTAGATTAGATAGTGTGTCAGATATCTACTTATGGCACTGTAGGCTAGGTCATATAAACAAGAACAGAATAAACAGGTTAACTCAAGAGGGAATCTTCGAAGTCAGTGATTGTGAATCACTTCCAACCTGTGAGTCCTGTCTTCTTGGTAAAATGACCAAGTCACCTTTTATAGGAAAAGATGAGAGAGCTACTGAGCTCTTGGATCTAGTACATACTGATGTATGTGGGCCCATGAGCACAAGTGCTAGAGGTGGATATTTCTACTTCATAACTTTCATGGATGATCTATCCAGATATGGATATGTCTATCTGATGAAACATAAGTCAGATTTATTTGAAATGTTCAAACGATTCCGAAGTGAAGTAGAAAAATAAACTGGGAAGAGTATTAAAACTCTTCGATCTGACCAAGGAGGAGAATATTTTTCTAGTGAGTTTTTCACATATCTAGGAGAGAATGGGATTCTCTCCCAATGGACTCCTCCAAGAACATCATAGCATAATGGTGTGTCTGAAAGGAGAAATTAGACTCTATTAGACATGGTCCGATCCATGATGGGTTTTGCCAGCTTGCCGATATCCTTCGGGGGATATGCACTCGAATCGATCTGTTATCTGTTAAATAGGGTTTGAAGTAAGTCTATAATTAAGACTCCATATGAGATATGGACAGGACGTAAGCCAGCACTTTCACACCTTAGGGTCTGGGGGTGCCCGGCCTATGTCAAACGATTAGTCACAGACAAACTTGAACCTAGGTCTGACAAATGCACATTCATAGGATACCCCAAAGACCAAAGGATATTTTTTCTACCATGCTGATGAACAAAAGGTGTTCGTCAGTCTTAAGGCAATCTTTTTAGAAAAAAAATTCCTTGGTGAAGGAACCATTGCCTCTAAGGTTGAGCTTGATGAAGTTCAACAGGTAAAAGGACCGACACCAATAGCTGAACCTGAGTCGAATTTGATTAGATCAGATCCAGAGTCCAATGTACTTGCATCATTAAGATGATCTAGTAGAGTACTGCATCAGCCGGACAGATACTATAATTTCTTGGTTCAGGATGGTGATCCCATCAAACTCGATGAGAATGATGAGGATCCGATCACCTATATGGATGCAATGCAGAGACCTGATTCTGAGAAATAACTTGAAGCCATGAAATTTGAAATGGAGTCCATGAAGGTCAATAATGTATGGACATTGGTTGATCCACCTGAAGGGGTTAAACCCATTAGGTGTAAATGGATGTTCAAAAGGAAAAGGGGCACAGACAGAAAGGTGGAGACCTATAAAGTCCATCTGGTTGCCAAGGGGTATCGTCAACGTTATGATATTGACTATGACGAGATGTTTTTCCCTGTGGCAATGCTCAAATCCATTCAAATAATGCTTGCAATAGCTGTCCATCTGAATATGAGATCTGGCAAATAGATGTAAAGACAGTTTTTTTAAATAGAGAGCTGATCGAAGAGGTGTATATGATACAATCTGAGGAGTTTACATCCACAGATGAGTCCAAGGTGTGCAAGCTTCAGAGATCCATTTATGGATTGAAGCAAGCTTCTCAGAGTTGGAACATACATTTTGATAAAGTGATCAAAATGTATGACTTCGTTAAGAATGGAGAAGAGCCCTGTATCTATAAATGGCTTCGTTAGAAAATAAATTTTGATTTATTTTAGTCTTCTGCTGCCTGATCTTGAAAAAGTTTCAAGATCTAACCCTGAAATCCTAGATCTGGTTCCTACATTTTCAAGTTATAATATCATTCATATTATCATGCCAAAAATGATTACAATAATCACAAAAGGGTGTACTAATGATTTTTGACTTAACATATAACAAGTTGAGTCAACTTAACAAAACCCTAATCGAATTAGGCATGTAAATATAAAACACCCTTAATCAAAATGATTTAAGTATCAAACAACCATGAACCATTAAATTTTATATTATTATAAATTCTAAATTTAATAACTAAAATTTAAATTTATAGTTCGAACAAAGTCAAAAATAATTTTTGATTTTAAAGCTGATGCTAGAAATTGATACAGCATATTGACAAAACTATGAATCAGATAAAGTTTATACTACAACTTTGGCACTTATTTAATCAAATCTAATAAGGGTGGCTCTGATACCACTATTGGGTTTTAGTTATGTAGTAGAATATAAATTTTAAAAATTTTTACATGCAAATTGAAAGCTTCAATGATTAAAATTATCGAACCAGAACTCAAATCTTAGAATCACCTTGTAGATATCGAACAAACCCAAACCAAGCATGCAAAGAGTTTGAAACTTATAGTTGCTGAAATTAGAAAAATTATAAGAAGGTGATCTTCATGAGACTTCAAAGTAAAAATTCTCCAATGGTGATCCACATGGAAGATGATCAAGTCCTTCCCAACCGATACAGCACCGTAGCCTTTTCTTCATAAGAACACTGCCAGTTTTCTTCTCAAAGAACGATCACACCAACACACTTTTGCCTTTGATTTCTCTACTAGGATCATGTCAAGAGAATTCTCTCTAAAAATCTCACAACCTAAGATTCATGTTTGTACTCTAACTCATGAAAAAATCAAACCCTAGGACAAGCACACCACACTTGCCTTTTTTTTCACCTCTCTTCTTTCTATTTTTTCTTCTCAATTTTCTTATCTTTTTTTCCTAATGTTTTTCTGGCTCTTTCCTCTCTTATCACATGCCAAAACCTCAAAATTTTTCAGCCCCTATCCCATAGGTGGCATCCCATTGAAATAGGGAAAGAAGGGACGGTAAGGAGTTCCAAGGGGCACCAACTCTTGGTGCTCCACTTTCTTATGTGGAGAAATAATTTTTCAATAAATTAAGTGGCACATAAGAGCCTTAACATAGAAGGACTCCTTCTCTTTTGTGCCCCATAAATTTTTCATATTTATTTGGTGTGTGATAATAAAAGAAATCGATGGAAATGAAGAGATAGGTAAGAAACTTAAAAAAGAAGGACTCTCCATCTTCCTTAACGCTAAAAAGGAGTGGGCAGCATTTATTTTTGGCATGGAAACCAAGGGGCATGGAGGAGTCCTTCCACAATTATAATACTTCCAAGTTAGATAGAAATCCAATTAAAACAAACCTAATCCAATTAGGTCAAAGGCAACAAGTTTGGTTTAGCTCAAACACTTTGAACTTAACTTAATTGAAAACTTGAGTTAATAAAATGTGCTAGCACATCAAATTAACTCCTAAAATTTATAATAAATTTTAATTAAATTAGATCAAGATCAAATGTTAAAATATGTGATCTATTGAATTTTAAATCTAGCTAGTAGTGGACTCAGATTCTTGATCAAATCCTAATCTGATTAGACTAGGTCAACCCAAGTGCCCCAATTTGTTAGATATATATCCTAGAAGCCAATATGGTTGATACATTATAATAACTCTAGGACATAATTTTATACTTAATACATTGATTTGATTAATAAAAGGATAAATTTATTATTCATTCAAGTGTAATGTGTCCTTGAATCGTTCATGGAATTAGTTTCGATACATATTCTTAAGGTGTTGAGAATTAAAGAAATATATTTAATTTCTAAATACTTTCGATCATAGGATCATCATGAGGATGGTGATCAATCTGGATAGACTGACACACAGATCACTTCCTTCGAGATAGATGAGTCTCTGATCTACAATATAGGGACATTGGGCGACGAGTGCGAGTAGTTGTTAGAGAACAACTAGTACTGAGTATGACCATACGAGAGATCACTTGAATTTCTACTCGATCGTCAGTGATCATCTCGATGCTATAATTGTGTGAATGGTCTTTTAATCTGAGATTGTACTACTGCCTGTAGTGAGGCTACTGAAGTTTGACTGACACATAAATATGGGTCTCAATGAGCCCTTGTAGTGGATGTTGATGATAGCTGGTCCACTATAGGGATAGGACGTATATCAAGATGGGATCTATCAATCTTGGTAGAAAAGAATAGTCCTATGAGATTTGAGAAGCTAAGTTCGAGAATCTATGGCCACAGTAGTGTGATTGATGGAAAAGAATTTCTATAGAAGTTACAACTAGACTTGAGCTAATCGAATCTATCATATGACTGATATTGAGGTTTAACGATTTATCCATAACCTACCATCAAGTCAGAACTCACGATAGAGGGACTGAAGCATACGTTAACTACATCTAAAGGTTTATTTCAGTTCTACTGAATTATCAATACATACTACTAGATGTCACTGATGGATTGTGAGAGCTCACTAGCATTGTTCTGAATCGACAATCCTTAATGAGTTAGAGTGAAATTATTCTGACCCATTGAAAAGAATTTCAATGATAATTTAATAAAGATCATTGAATATCTTACTACCAGATAAAATTGAATCTATAAGGTCACACAACAAAGAGATTAGGCCTGAAATTAGTAATTGAGCTTATGAAGTGTCAATTGAATTTGAGAAATCCGATTGGGTTCATGGTAACCTTGCTAGCACATGGTTGGATCCAATTTCTTTTTCTGTTAAGATTTTTTATTTGATAAAATAATTCAAACTTAATTATCTACTAAATCTACATGAATAAGATTCATAAAACTTTAATTATTGGGTGTCTAAGGTTATGGATTAATTAAATTAAATTAAAATTTTTAATTAATTTTTTTTGATAGTTATTAGGGGGCACCACCTTGATTTGATCAAATTGGGCATGTCCTATGATTAGAGGGCCTATTAATCTGATTTGGGGCATCCTTTGGGTGCAAAAGAGGATGTATTTAATTAGGTATAAGGGCTCCAAGAGTTAGCACCTAATAGGATTCTTAATGTAAGTTAAATAACTTAAGTTATTAGAAAATCCAATACAAGTAGGACTTGTATTATGAGATTGAATAAGATTCAATTCTTATGCCTATTTAAAAGAACCTCCCTTAAGGTTCCTAGAGCATCCAAACCAATAGCCCCTCATGCTTAGAAGGTTTACCCACACCCTCTCTTCCTCTCCCTTTCTCTTCTTCTCCTTTGGGTGTCCACACGCCCCATCTTGGGCGTCCCTTCTTCCTCACGCCAAGGACTGGTTGGGTGTCCTCTTGCTACTATTTTCTAGTGTGTGGTGGTAGTACAAAGCAAGAAAAAAAGTTATAGAAGAGGAGAAGAAAAAGATCAAGGAAAGAAATCAAGCATTGATTGCAATCCAGGCTTCATTCAGATTTAGCAGGCTAATTTTTTTTAAAGAAAAAAATTTAAATTCTAGAAGACTATTCCAGACTGATCTTGAGTGGATACCCATAGAGACTGGATACTTATGTGACTAGAAAAAAATCTTTTCTCTTTCAAATCCAAATTCAAAAAAAAAGATTGTGAAACAAGTATGTGATTGATCACAATCTGAATTTCAGCATATGTCAATTTCAGCATATGAACTAGATCTTTGTGGTTTTATATTTTTATACATGCATGATTCAGATTAAAAATATTTTAATCTTGTATTCTACTATGATATTTAAAAAATAAAGTTTTGAAATACACATGCATGCCTCAAAGCTCGAATTCTAACAGTGATATCAGAGCCACTGGTTTCATATTGCTGAAATTGTCATATATTTTTTTAAAAAAATTTAAATTTTGATTTTTTTTTTAATACATGAGATGTATAGATAAATTTTAAAATCTAAAATTTAATTTTAAATTTAATTTTAGAATATATATTTGATATATGAAAGCATGCATAAATCTGAATTTTGATCTAGAAAGAGTTCTAGTTCATGTTTATATGATACATAGATGCATGCATGAAACCTGAAATTTTATATGATCTGAATTTTAATTCATATATGTAATATATAATTACTTATTTACATCATTTTTTTTTTGATATGATCCATGATTAGTATATGAGATATATGACATCATATAGTAGATCTGAATTTTATTGAGATCTGAATTTTACATGCATATATGTGATATATGTTTGTATGTTAAATCTAAAAATTATTTTTATGATTTAAAATTTACTTTCATGTAAAGAATTTAGATCTAAAATTTGATTTTAGAATCTAAAATTTATATTTGTGCATGAGAATTTTGGTTATAGAAAAATTATAAATTAGATCATGTAATAGGATTACATCTAAGATTTTTGATTTGAGTCATATGGGTCTAATTCTATTAAGTAATTAATCTAATCGAGTCAAATATTGATTAGGATTAGATCAATTAAGTTATATGATCATGTAATTATTGTTGCTCAAATTGATTAAGTCTCATATGTAGAATCGATTAACCTAAGGACCTAATTAACTCGATGGTTTGAGCCTGATTCGCTAGAGTTAACCTATTTGGACTAATTGACCTATTGGTGTTTAAGGCAAGTTAATGAGATATGATTATTTAATTGGTTTTGTTCACTTATCTGACTAATTTATTAGTGTATAAGAAAAGCTATGGAGGGACCCCCACCGATCTCGACTTACCTAGTTAATTTGAAAGATTGGGTCTTAAACTGAATTGCTTAGCAGTTTGGTTTAGCCCATGCCAATTAGATGAGTCATGTGATGATTGATTAGATAAGACTTAAATATAAATCTCTCCATAAATATTAAGTCCATAGGTCTTCCACCATTGTACATGTGCAGGCGTACTACCGACGTTGATTGTTCTCAGCTAGTTACAGTGGTTCAGTTGCATCAAAAATATGCAACCACTCTATTAGCAAAGAGTTGCTCCAAGGTAAGGATGGAGTTAGGCCTAATAACTGTTAGGTGAGGGATCCAATGGCTTTGCATCTGCTATGAATGGTGGGTCGAGCTTAACTAAAAAATATGGACAATAACTATTTGGTGAGCCCACATGACTTAGAGATCAAGTCGCTGCAACATGCTTAGAGAAGTATCTGGGCAAAGAGTTGCCTATGCATCATGTGCATATTACCAATAACTGTTGGTGAGGTGCATGGCATTGGTGGGACCACAGTACCCACTAGAAATTTTTTGTCGCATTAGAATTTTTATTTTTTTTTTGGAGAGTGGAGGGATCTGATAAATTAGTAAGAGTCATTATTTGCATCTTAAAGTCCCTAGAAGTAAATATAATAATTAAGTACAAAAGTCTAACTTGAATCTCTACCTTCGTAGTTAAATAATGTCAGCCTCAAACATTCTAGCCCACATCCTTGAAACTAATCATTTGACCGGTACCAATTATAAAGACTAGCTTAGAAACCTCAAAATTGTCCTGACTTTTAAAAAACTAAATCATGTACTCGACTAGAAATTCATAGTGCTATCAAACCATCCTATTGCTGAGCAAAGGATTGCTTTTGAGAAGTGGATGGCTGAAAATAGTCGGGTTAAGTGTTATGTGCCTTGAATCATCCATGAAATTAGTTTTGATATTGTTGCCCAGCTATGCAACCCAAGAGGGGGGGTGAATTGGATTTTTAAAATTTTAAAGTTAATTTAAAACCACAAGGATTAAGTAATACTAAGCATGGTATATATAGTGAGTGATTTAAGCAAGGTGTAGCAATAAGATGCAAGAATGCAAGAAAGTAAATAAATTTAGGAAGAGAGCAAGAAAGCATGCCACAAACAATCAAAATTTATATTGGTTCGGTGCCAACCTTGCACCTACATCTACTCCTTAAGCTCCTATTTGGGAATTTAAATCCACTAAATCGTATTCAACAAGAATACAACATCGGTATCTCTGACTCTAACTATCTCAAGCTTAGACACTTATTTTTTGGGTACAAACCAATCCAATATAATTTGATTTAAGGTTCGAACCAATCTTTTCAAGTTTTGGAATCCTTCCAAAACTCAAAAACAAGACAAAATAGAGTATATGAGTTAAAGATAATGAAATACAAGTTTATCTCCTTTAATAAGCAAATAAAACTTTAAATATACTTTACACAACAAGGAAGAAGCTTTTCTGATTATCCTCAAGGTTGTTGAAGATATGAATGAGCTCTTGAGGGGTTGGTGAACTTGAAATAAAAGCTTCTTTTTCTTGAAGAGGGCTTTTTGCTTAGGGCTCAAATGAATGCTTGAATCTCTTACTTTTTTCCTCCTTTAAGTGTCTTTATATCTTCAATGGATGGTGAAGAGTAATCTGGGCTGAAAATAGAGCTGTTAGAGATTATTAAAAGAGCATTAAATGCTGTCAAAAAAAATTAAAAACTAGTCGTTACGAAAGTTTTCGTTACAGGGGGTCGACTCATGGAGTCGATCTCTGTGGCACAAAATAGAAACTGACTGTTTTGCAACTTTGGCTTGCACAGCAATAGAGATCGACTCATGGGGTCATCCCTTTTGGATGTGCTAGCCCAAAATGGTATGCCGTTCAGCCCCTTTTGACAGGAGTCAACCCAAAGGGTCGACTCAATTCTTTAAACTTGAATTTTTCTCAACATATCCATCCAAAAAGTATGAAATTATCTCCAATAGATCATAAATCTTCTGTTCTTGCTCTTGAGGCTTTCGAATCAGAACTTGATTAAATTATGATTTTATCCCTAAAATACAATAAATCTTTTTTCAAGTCAAAATCATTAGTAATCCCCTCAAATATTTTGTAATCATCAAAATCAATTCAAGGCACAATAGATATATATTCTCAAGGTGTCAAAAATTAAAGATATATATTTTATTCTTAAATGCTTCTGATCATAGGATCATCATGAGGACGTTGATCGATCTGGATAGATTGATGTATAGATCACATCCTTCGAGATAGATGAGTCTCTGATCTACAGTGTAGGGACATTGGATGATGAGTGTGGATAGTTGTTAAAGAATAACTAGTATTGAGCATGATCATATGAGAGATCACTTAGATTTTTACTCGATCATCAGTGATCATCTTGATACTGTAGTTGTATGAATGATCTTTTGATCTGAGATTGTACTACTACCCACAATGAGACTGTTGGAGTTTGACTGAGACATAAATATGGATCTCAATGAGCCCTTATAGTGGATGTTGGTGATAGTTGGTCCACTGTAGGGGTAGAGTGCACATCAAGATGGGATCTATCAACCTTGGTAGAAAAAAGTAGTGCTATGGGATTTAAGAAGCTAAGTCCAAGAATCTATGACTACAGTAGTATAATTGACAGAAAAGAATTTCCATAGAAGTCACAACGGACTTGAGCTAATCGAATCTATCATATGACTGATGTTGAGGTTTGATGATTTATCCATGATCTGAAAGAATAGTGCCCTACAAGCCAATCGCATAGGGATGCGAAGGGATTTTTTTTTATTTTCTTTCTACTCATTTACATGACATTAGTTATTTTTATTATAAGATATTATGTTTTATCATTTGCTGCATCATATTTTTATGATTATGATAAATCTCATAGATTAGGACAATGATTTTAGAGCCATGATGAGAACATGCCAGTGAGACCTAAAATCTTGATAGTCTCGATCTAAAATATTTTCAGTCATTGGATCATCGAGTTAGAGATCGATGATACCGGTAAGACTGGTACATCCTATGTATGCTTGATGGAGAGGGTAGTTGATCTCACAATCATTTGTGTGGTGACACTAATACAAGGATATAGGTGCTCATTAAAGAATGAGTTCACTGAACTGATCTGTAAAAGAACATCTGATGGAGCCTTACAGTATGTCAACAGATGGTTCTTCAGTGAGAATGGTGCGTGTGATCTTTTGACCTGAGATCACCATGGTACCTTATGTACATGGACCCTTACTTTGATTTATTTCCTAGCACACCACTTTGAGATGTGTGTGGGATATTCTGGGTATGGTGAAGTATGCATGGAGGTTATGAATGATCAATAAAGAATCGGTTACTCCTTGTAGGAGGAGAGAACATCCTATGTGATCTCATAAGATGATGACTTTGAGAGTCTCTGGCCAGAGCAGGGATGAACAGTAGAAAAGATTTTACTGGTTCATTAATCAAGTTATCATCATCAAATCAAGATACATATAGATAGATATTTAGATTTGATATATTTTCATACCCATGGCCTTTTCGGGATGTTGTGTGATCGAAAGATTGAATTGCATGGTAACTCGCCATGAAAGGATAATTTTGATATTTCTATCAAATTTTAAATCCTTTGGATAGTCATGATATGTTTCTAGATGTGAATCTTAACTTGTAGACTCATCAAAATTAAAAAAATTTAATTCAAAAATCAATTAGGAAGAGTCCTAGTTGATTGAGACTCATGAGCTGACCTAATCCAATTGGATTAGGGTTACGTCGAGAATCTTGATCCACTTCTGGCTAGATTTAGAACTTAATGTGTCACACACAATAGAATTTTAGTCTTTATCTAATCTATTTGAAGTTTTTATAAATTCAATGGGTTAATTGAATTGCTACCACATGAATTAACCCAAGTTCCCAATTGGGTTCAGTGCAAATATGTTTGTGCTAACCCTTTGCTTGTTGTCTTGACTTAATGTGATTGGGTTTGAACCATCTATTTATTAGTTGGTTTATCTAGATTTTAAGGAAGAGTTTCATGTGAATCCACCACCTCCACACCATTCACCATGCCAAAGAAAATATGTGGTGTCTTTTATTTTGGGTTTAAGGAAGGAGAGTTCTTCTTTCATACTTATCTTAATTCTCTTACATCTTCCACACATCCCTTAATTCTGTGTGCCATCATATGGTGCCTTGGGACTTGTGGGCATGGAAGAGAAGAAGGAGTCCTTCTTTAGGAAGGAACTCCACACCAAAATAAAATTAGGATGCCCACTTTTTGTGCGTTGAAATGGAAGAGTCCATTTCACATTGGACTCTTAATTCTTTTCTTTAATTCTCCATGCTTTTCTTAATTCCTCGTGATGTGAGATGCTTCTTGGGATTATGGGCATAGAAGAGAAGGAAGAGTCATTCTTTGACAAGGAGTTTGATCATCAAAATTTAATTGGTTCCTCTATTATATGCATTGAGTTTATGGAAGAGTTCTTAGTGGTATGGACTCTTTGTTTCTCATGTTAAATCATTTTTCCACACACCATATGATGGTGTATTAATTTTTCTTAGTAGAGGAAGAGTCCTTCTACTAGTTAATCACCTTTTATTCCATGCCATCCCCTTGTGTTCCATGCTGAAAATTAAATCATAGCATGTAAGGATTAAGGGATGCCAAGAGTTGGCATCCCATGGTATCCCCCCTTGTTTCCTATTTAAAGGGGGCACTACAATCAGGTTGGTGTGCCAATTTTGGGTGGGTGTGGGCATGGAAATGAGAAGAAAATGATGGAAAAAATTTGAGAAAAAGATAAGAAAAAGAGGGAGAGAAAAATAGAAAGAAAGGAAAGAGAGAAAATGGAAAGCATGAGATACTTGTCAAAAGTTAGATTGTTCATGTGTTAAACATAAAATCTAATTTGTGTGGTATGATCTTTTGAGAAAGGGTTCCTATAGAGGTCCTAGTGGAGGTCATAAAGACATATAAGTGATGGTACAACCAGTTCTTATGAAGGACAATCGGTAGCGCACTTGCAAAGAAGGCTGCTGCATCTTGACGAATTGGGAAGGGCCCTGATCAATCCTGTATGGATCACCGTTGGAGGGCTTCTACTTTAGAGTCTCATGGAGGTCTCAAAATTATCAGTTCATGATCTTCATGATGGTATATGACTTCTAATCTTTTCTTGTTATGCATACTTTTGATATTTGATTGTAATCATCAAGGGGTTCCTAGGACTTTTGTGTTTCGGTAGACTAATTTAAATGTTAAACTTCATTTTCAATTGTTGAATGTATATAAAAATATTTAAAATTTATATTTTATTGTATCACTAAAATTCAACAGTGGTATCAGAGCTACTTTGATTGATTCAATCAAATATCATGTTATTTTTGTGATATGGATTAGATCCAGTTTAAACTTTGTCAAAATCAGATTTTCTGATTGATGTTTACTTGATGTTCTTGATGCTTTTTTTTTTTTGATAAAGTGTTATCAATCCATGTTCAAATCTTGGATATGAAATTTCATGGTCTTTAGATTTGTATAACAAGTTTAAGTTAGATCGTATGATCTAATTTTTTGTTAGAATTTAAATCCAGTAAATGTGATGCGCGGAGTCTTGGAATACTACATATGGATGTAGATAGTCAAGACTTAGGATTTTTGTATTTGATGCATTTACCTAAGATTTGAAGACCGACCACCATGTTATTAGGCACTCACCATTTTGGGTTGACGATCTTGTTTGTTGTCTGAGGTATGTGTGGGGTCAGAAATTTTTTTTTGGTCATGGAAAGGATGCATCAAACATGGATTAGGATTTTTGCCGATGGATTGGTTTAACAATAATTTATTCTTCTAATGTGATTAGAATTGATGATTATAGATTAAATCAAATTCATGGTTCTAATTTGATTAGAATTCATATTTAAAATTAGGTTGATCAAATTGTCATTTACCTAATTTGATTAGGATTTGAGTCATGGTTGAACGAATCTATGCAACCTAATTGGATTAGGATTAACCTAAGAATTGATCAACTTAACTCAAATTGATGATAAATGATTGACTTGAAATTAATATTGGGTCAAGTGTTGAACCCAAATCAAAAATTCTAGATGAGTCCAATGCCCTTAAATTTGAACATCTTAATTGACATGTGTATGAATGATATCATAATGAAAATAACATGAGTAGTTTGTTATGATATAATTATTATAAAATACATGTTGATTCGTTATGGACTATAGTACATCAATGTGATGGATGTATGCATGAATGCTTCCATGTTAGCTAATTATGTAAATGTATCTACAAGAGTTGCAATAGGGGCTGGATGTCCCTGATGCATTGTATTATCAGCTGAACCTTTTCTTTTCTATATTTGCCCTTGATGCATTGTATTATCAGCTGAACCTTTTCTTTTCTATATTTCCAACCGTAGATTGAGATTTTTACATGTTAATATAAAATAATAAAAAAAAATTATTTGAGAATAAATAGAAATTATTTTTCTCTATTTTTAAATTTAGATCAAGCATTCATGATAGACTTCATGGAGATGAAGACTAGACTACCAAGCTTTTGGAGAGCTGAGATGTATTAAGATTGACTATGAGATGGTTCAATCTATAATGCACCTAGGTTAGACCCATAGATCATCCTGTGGCTCAGATGATTTTTTCAAAAGTCCATAACTATTTGTCTTCTTTTTTATATGTTCTTACATGCTGGTAGTTACAAATTAGAATTTACATAGCATATGATGTATGTATATATTTAGGATGTGCTTGAGACCTAAGTCCCTCATTCAAATAATATTAAGTCATAATGGTGAAGTGTCAAGAACACTATCCATACCTTCCTTTATGCTAAGCCTGTATTATCTCAAGAACTATAGTAAGCTTGTTGTACTATCCACAAGGCTTGCTGTGGGGACTGATTTGATACTGTCTTGATGCATTATGAAGCTAATTGTACTTAGCTCATACTAGGTCAATAGAGTATATCAAAAACTATAATGAGTGTGTTGTGCTATCCACAAGACTTGCTATAGTGATTGGTATGGTGTTGACTTAGTGATGCTTATGGCATATTCTGGTAGTGCTGCCTTATTGTGCTATCCACAAGGATAGTATTATTCAAATATAACCATATAAGATTGAAAGGTATGACTTAAATAAAATACTATAGTTTTTTATGCTATCCACAAGACTATCAGTATTTTAGAGATAAAAATTATGTTGAGAGTTGCATGAGAGGCAATTAGTGAAGAGTTACTTACCTTTGAACTCATAGGAGCTTATTGTGCTATCCATAAGGCTTTTTATGAGGAATTGGGATCTCAACCCTACTAAAAAACTTTATGATAAAATTTTTCGATTTCATACTTGAGGGCTATCAAATTTATTAAAATAGTGAGAGACACAATTAGATAAAATTCTCATCTAACTTGTGCATATCATCATGAGTAGTCTTTTAATGTTCTTATTAATAAGTGATATATTTTATATTTATTAAAGATATTTTTGATAATTTATGATGCTAACATCTTCTTAAAAATCTAATTTCATAAATAAATTAGATTTTTTTCTAAAAATAAATAATTTTAAAAAAATATAAAATTAGAGCATATTTATGAAAAATAGATGTTGACTTAATTGAGCAATTTAAGAACCAAAATAATAAAAAATTATTAAGAAATTTAATATATTTTTTTTCTTATTTTTCAGGCAAAAATCGAAGCAAAAATATCCTTTAAAATATTTTTTATAGCCTTTGGTGCATTGTGGACCGATCGCTCGATCCACAAATTCAAGGGTGCAGTCCAATGAAATAATTTCATGGTGTATGGCGTGGTCCACGATGGACAGAAGCTTTTTCACATGATCCGACGGTCCAAATCAATCTTAAACTTGATCCGATGGCTGCTGTTCATTATCGATTGAAAAGGAGAGATTTTATGCCATCCGATGGCTGAAAATCTATCTAGACTGAGATCGGATGGTTGTTATCACCTCCGACTGAGAATAAAAAATCCAATGCATAATCCAACGACTAAAATTCAAACTGGAGTTTGATCCAACAACTGCTGTTCGTTCCGACGGTGGATAGGAGATAACAAGCACTGATCAATGGCCGAAAATTCATCAGATGCACAATCGAACGGTTGTGGTGGTTCTCAATCCTGTTAAGGAGTTGATTAATGATTTTTGAGCTAATTTGGGTGGTCCAAATGCAATCTAACAGTCTGAAATTAAACATACGAGTATTATATGAATTCTAAGGGTTTTAGGACTCATTTTGTGACCAGAAAAAGATAAAAAATTCACCTATAAATAGGGGGTCCAGAAATAAGCATAGGGAGGAGAAAAAAATAGTGAAAAAGCAAGAAAAAATTAGAGAAAAAAATAAGGAACATTTAGGGATCCAAGAGGGGAGAATATGGAGCTAAAGATCTTGATGCGTGGCTAAATCTCTTTAATCTAGGAATATGATAAAGCCTGTAAACGAATTTTGATTTTATTTCATGTATTTAATTTTTATGCAATAAAATCATATTTTTATTTCATATTTTTTTATTCTGAGGTATTGATCTAGCCTACATGGCTTACACCATTCACTGACGTGCCGTGATTCTTGGATACGGTACGTGCTTAGGAGAGATAGATCATGATATGTTAGATTAAACTTTATATCTTGTAATTGAATTTAGATAGTTTATACTCTAATAGAATGAGCTATGATCTACTAATACAGTCTGTACCCCTTAAAGATAAGCTATACTAATATCCTAATCACAAGAATTAATATTGCAACATAAAAAAAAAAAATCTAATTTGCATGATGGATTCAAAATTTTTGGATTACTTTTCTGACTTATTTTTTACAAATTAATTTATATTTTTAATTTAATTTTTGATATTTTATTTTTTTTTAATCTTTCTACAATCAATTCTCTTTTATTTTTTCTTAAAAAAAAATAATCACCTTGGGTCCTCGTAAAAATGATCCCGACTCACCCTATCTATATAGTTTGAATTGATTTTTATTCTTGACCACCTACAACAGTGATCAAATTTTGACATCATTGTTGGAGATCTAGGCATAATTTTTTTTATTAAAATTTTTTTTATCTTATTCTTAGTTTCTTTTTATTTGCTTTCTAACTTGCTTAATTCCTTAGTCAAACTTACTTTCTTCCAAAAAAAAATCTCTACATTGACACCTCATAATCTACTTAAGGAATTAGATACTTAATCATAAAACCTAAAAAATAAAACAAATCAATTTACTCTTGACTAACTACCAAATTTGGCTACCTTTTCTTCTTACATTGCATAATTCTATAAAATATTTTAAAGGCACAAATCCTAAATAAGATAAGGTGGAGATTTCATCACCCTTTCTTGGCCCACAAACCACCATCCTACATATTGTATTGACCTAAATCTTAACCTAAAATCAATTAGACGTTGGCCCCTAAGGACTCTTGAGCTCAGTAGGATAAGAGATCCTGAGAGTTGGATCGGGTTAGGATTAGTCAGATTGACTGGCGTCTAAAAAAGTAGTTCAGAAACTATATCCTGAAGGAAGATAGTTATTTAATTAGTTCATTCGCTTACTGGACCAACTCAGTTGGTGTCTAAGAAAAGCAGCAGGGGGACCCCCACCAACCTTACACTTACCTGGCCAGTTGAGTAGCTAGTCTTTTACCGAGAGTGCTCAAAGGCAACCTTGGCAGTTAGGAGCTATCTAGATCTAGGGTTATCCTTAGCTAGGATTGACTGCATAGCTTGATTTTTAACCTACAAACTTTAACCCTAATTAAAACACTCTTCTTTATCATCTCTAGTTTTAAGACTCTTTAGGTTCTCATTTTAGAATTTTCTTCTCATCTATCTCTCTTTCCTCTTCTCTTTAAAAAAAATTATAAAAATAATCAAAAATTCTTAAATTTTTTTTTGGACAAGGATATCTGATCGATTAGTTAGAATAAATCTAAAATTTGCATCAAGTCTAGTAGACCTTAAGCCCACCATGGGTGAACCCGAACATGAACCTCGGGTCCTGAAAGATCTTTGCTATCCAGTTGGGTCAGCCCAACCCTCATGTATCCGACTACCACAAACTGATGTCAATTTTAAAATTAAATCTCAGATCATAAACATGCTTCTCAAATTCACTGGAATCGAGGATGTATACTTTTTTATGAAGAAATTTGAGGAAGTATGTGCCACGATGCAGCTCTAACAGCTCACTGAGGATACTATAAAACTTAGGTTGATCAATTTTGCCCTCAAGGATAGTACCAAAAAATGGTTATACAATCTTCCTAACCAATCCATAGCATCATGGGAGGGTTTTGTTAAAGTATTTTTGAAAAAAAAAATTCACACCATAAGACTGCCAAATTTAGAAATGAAATTAATTAATTTTATCAATTACCCGGTGAGTTTTTCTAGAAGTGCTTTGATCATTTTAAGAATCTTTTAAGTTAATGCCAACACTATGGAATAGAAACTTAGAGGCTGTACCAAATCATTTATGAAGAACTAGACCCAAACTTTAGAACCATGTTAGAATCAATGTGCCAAGATCAATTCATGAACAAAGAGCCTATAGAAGACTGGCAATTTTTAGAGAACCTAGCAGAAAAGAGCCTACAATAAAAAATTACTAGAGAACTCAATAGACTCATACCTTCAAGAGGGAGTGTATATCAAGTTCAACCTTCCCTAGCTGAAGAGACTAAATTTGCATCTTTGATCTGTAGGATAGAAGCCCTAGAACTCAAGGGACACACCCATGTGAACCAAGTTGTAACATCCACCTGCAATGGGTGTAATGCCACAGACCACACAATGGAAGGATGACTTTTCTTGATAGATCCAACCGAGAACAAAGTAGCACAGATGAACATAGCATATCAAAGACCCACAAATGACCCCTAGCACCAACGTACAATACAGGATGGAGGAATTATCTCAATTTTTCTTGGTCACAAGGGTCAAACTCAAATAAACCTGCCTTCACGTAGTCCAACCCCAGATTCACTCAGTCATCAAATGACCCACCAGGTTTCAGTAATGATCAAAGGCTTAACTCGCTAGAAAAGAGTCTAAAAATCCTAGCAAAATCAACTGCTAGCACCAATACTACACTAAACAACTTCATGCAGACCATGGGCTAGCTTTTAACTTCCAACACCCAGGCTATTGCCTGTTTAGAGATGCAGTTAGGTCAATTAGCCACGATTGTGAGTAAAAAAAAAAAAAGATAAACTACTGAGTCAACCCGAGACTAATCCTAGAACTCAGAACAATCAAAGACCACAACAAGGAGCCCAGATCAACCAATTAAATGCAATTCACCTTAAGGTTTGAAAAATAAATAAACAACCATGTCCGTATAGCTAAAGATCAAGATGACCCATTGTTTAAACCATCTCATGAGCAAATGACCAATCAGATTGAGTCTAAGGAGCCAAATAAATCTAAGAAGTTAACAAAGATTAACAAACCACCCAAGCCACTTGTAGAATCCACCTCAAGGTTTAAGCAATTCAAGACATCACCTACCAATCCTGTAGCTCCTTTTCTAAATAGACTTAGGTCTAATAGACACTCAGCCCATATGGATCAAATTTTAGAGATGTTTAAACAAGTGAAAGTAAATATCCCTCTACTAGACATGATCCAACAAGTTTTCACATACGCCAAATTTCTCAAAGACCAATGCACAAAGAAGAAGACCACCAATATTTTCAAAAAAAACCTTCTTTGCAGCCAATGTAAGCTCATATCTGTCGAGCCACATGCCTGTTAAGTATAAAGATCTAGAGTCTCCGACAATCTCTTGTGTCATTGGAGAAACCATCATTGATATGGCCTTATTAGACTTAGGGGCTAGTGTGAACATCTTACCTTATTCAGTCTATGAAAAATTAGAGATAGGAGAATTAAAGCCTATAGCAATCATATTACAATTGGCAGATCGATCAGTGAAAGTCCCTAAAGGAGTTGTGGAGGATGCGTTAATCAAGATCGGTAATTTCATTTATCTTGTGGATTTTGTGATCCTCAAAACTGAACCAGTGTCTAATCCAAAAGGTCACATCTCAATAATCTTAGAAAGATCATTCTTAGCAACCACCAATGCCCTAACCAATTGTCACAATGGACTTATGAAGCTCTCATTTGGAAATATTACCATTGATCTTAATATTTTTAATCTTAAAAATAAAAAGGACCAATTCATTGATGTAAACCTGATTCAGGATAAAATCTATGAGACCATTGACTTAGGAGAAGAAGATTTTGACTGTAATCTCTGATCAGATCAAGAATTTAAAATAGCTTATAAAATTTCTTTATCTAGTGATCAGAGAGTTCATCCACAATAGCAATCACATGTCGAACCACTTGTAAGGATAAATGAACCAATACATAATCTATTGATTGATGAAGCACCAAAATTAAAACTCAAAACACTCCTTGAGCACCTCAAATATATGTATCTAGGTCTATCAAAAACCCTACCCATAATCATCGCATCAGATCGAGATCAAATCCAAGAGAAAAAACTTTTAGCTATCTGTTGGGTGTAAAACCCCCCCAGCCGAAGTTCGTGTCTGGAGTGACCCCTCGGAGATTCTGCAGACAAACTTAGTCCGGACTCCTACGGGAGCCGGACTCTGTCTCTAACTTCAGCTGCAGACAAGCTCCGTCCGGACTCCTACGGGAGCCAGACTCTATCTCCAACTTCGGCTGCAGACAAGCTCCGTCCGGACTCCTACGGGAGCCGGACTCCGTCTCCAACTCCGGTTGTAGACAAGCTTAGTCCGGACTCCTACGGGAGCCGGACTCCATCTCCAACTCCGGTTGCAGACAAACTTAGTCCGGACTCCTACGGGAGCCGGACTCCATCTCCAACTTTGGCTGCAGACAAGCTCCGTCCGGACTCCTACGGGAGCCAGACTCCGTCTCCAACTTTGGCTGTAGGCAAGCTCCGTCCGGACTCCTACGGGAGCCGGACTCCGTCTCCAACTCCGGTTGCAGACAAGCTTAGTTCGGACTCCTACGGGAGCTGGACTCCGTCTCCAACTCTGACTGCAGACAAGCTTAGTCCGGACTCTTACGGGAGCCGGACTCCATCTCCAACTTTGGCTGCAGACAAGCTCCGTCCGGACTCCTACGGGAGCCAAACTCCATCTCCAACTTCGGCTGCAGACAAGCTTAGTCCAGACTCATACGGGAGCCGGACTCCGTCTCCAACTCTGGTTGTAGACAAGCTTAGTCCGGACTCCTACGGGAGCCGGACTCCGTCTCCAACTCCGGCTGCAGACAAGCTTAGTCCGGACTCCTACGGGAGCCAGACTCCGTCTCCAACTTCGACTGCAGACAAGCGCCGTCCAGACTCCTATGGGAGCCGAACTCTGTCTCCAACTCCGGCTGTAGACAAGCTTAGTCCGGACTCCTACGAGAGCCAGACTCTGTCTCCAACTTCGATTGCAGACAAGCTCCGTCCGGACTCCTACGGGAGCCAGACTCCGTCCCCAACTCCAGCTGCAGACATGCTTAGTCCGGACTCCTATGGGAGCCGGACTCCGTCTCCAACTCCGGCTGCAGACAAGCTTAGTCCGGACTCCTACAGGAGCCGGACTCTGTCTCCAACTCTGGCTACAGACAAGCTTAGTCTGGACTCCTACAGGAGCCAGACTCCATCTCCAATTTCGACTGCAGACAAGCTCCGTCTGGACTCCTACGGGAGCCGGACTCTATCTCCAACTCCGACTGCAGACAAGCTCCGTCCGGACTCCTACAGGAGCCGGACTCCATCTCCAACTTCGGCTGCGACAAGCTCCATCCAGACTCTTACGGGAGTCAGACTCCGTCTCCAACTCCGGTTGCAGACAAGCTTAGTCTGGACTCCTACGGGAGCCGGACTCCGTCTCCAACTCCGGCTGCAAACAAGATTAGTCCGAACTCCTACGGGAGCCGGACTCCATCTCCAACTTCGACTGCAGACAAGCTCCATCCAGACTCCTACGGGAGCCGGACTCCATCTCCAACCCTAGCTACAGAAGCTTAGTCCAGACTCCTACGGGAGTCGGACTCCGTCTCCAACTTCGGCTGCAGACAAGCTCCGTCCGGACTCCTACGGGAGCCAGACTCTATCTCCAACTTCAACTATAGACAAGCTCCGTCCGGACTCCTACGAGAGCCAGACTCCGTCTTCGACTTTGATCAAAAGAAGACTCCATCCGGGCTCCTACGGGAGCCGAACTTCATCCTCGACTTCGAATGCTAGTAAGCTCCGTCTGAACTCCTACAAGAACCAGATTTCACCTCTGACTTCAACTACAGGTAAACTTCGTCCGGACTCCTATGTGAGCTGGACTTCATCCCCCAACTTCGACTGCAGGAAGACCTCGTCTGAGCTCCTACGGGAGTCAGACTTCGCCCCCAACTCTAGCTACAGACTCCAATCAAACTTCAGCCGACAAGTCTGGACCCCTTGGCAGGCCACAGTAACGGCCACGATTCTTCTCCACTCCCTGCGGTAGGTCCTATGCGGCCCAATTACTCCCTGGCAGGCCACAGTAACGGTGATGATTCTGCTTCACTCCCTGCGACGGGTCCTACGCGGCCCCATTACTCCCTGACAGGCCGCAGTAACGGCCACGATTCTGCTCCACTCCCTGACGAGTCACGACAACGGACGTCGTTCCACTCCCCGCAACTGATTCCACGTGGCGAGCCTTGGTGACAGCCACGACTCCACCCCATTACTCTTGATGATAAATCCCTCCTGGCCCCATAAGGCCCACGAAGAGGCAATCATGAACAGTCGCTATCAATCCTTTGCTCCCCCATCTATAAAAGGGGGGACCCCAGATACGTTATTCTCTAAGCTCTATTTTCTATCCCAAAACTCTACTAAAATTTTTGTTCGAGCACTCCATTCTTGTTGAGGCAGAGAACTGACTTGAGCATTGGAGGGTCTTGCCAGAGCAACCCCACCTCCGGTTTAGACTTCTTTTGCAGGTCCTGGCGGCGACCACGACCCCCATAACTGCAGCTTCCCCGGCGCAGGTGGATTTTTACACCAACAGGATTGGCGCTAGAGGAAGGGCTGAACGTTCGCAGTACCCTTGTTCTTAAAGGAGCGCTCAACGAGGCTACCCTCGGGCATCTTTTCCGGCATCCTCTCCTCCTTCCTCCACTTGGTCTTTGCTCGATGCCTCCCCGTAAGACGTCCACGCGACGATCCATGGCCTCCACGGCCAGATCTCAGGCTCCGACCTTGCCTCCAGTTTCCTAGGTCTCGCATCCTCCGACAACGGTGGCCGGCATGGAGCGGTCGGACAATCGGCCTCCGACGGATTTCGCCAACACCATCTTCGGAGAATCCTGGCGGGAAGCGACCAACGTATTACCCGTACCCTCCAAGCGACAAAAGATTGAGGAGCCCATAACCTTTACTGAAGAAGATGCTCAGGGTGTTCAATTCGCTCATAACGATGCGGTTGTAGTTTCCTTGAATATAGTAAATTACGACATCCGCCGCATTCTTGTCGACAATGGAAGCTCGACCGATATTTTGTTCCACGATGCCTTCTCAAGAATGTCCACCCTTGACGGCCATTTGGGGCCGATTAGCTCCCCTCTGGTAGGGTTTACCGACGATGCTGTCCCGGTGGAGGGAGTGGTAACTTTGACTGTAGCTGCAGGTCGATATCCAAGGTAAACCAGGGCTCTGGTGAATTTCCTGGTGGTGAAGGCACCGTCGGCCTACAACGCAATCCTCGACCGACCTGGCCTCAATACTCTCTGAGCCATCGTGTCAACTTACCATTTGAAGTTAAAATTTCCTACCAGCCAGGGGATCAGAGAGGTCAGAGGAGACCAAGCCCTGGCCAGACACTGCTACAACATAGCCTTGCAAAGAAGCGACCAATCCGACCCCTGTCCAGTTGATGGGCTGGATGCTCGAGATGACCTCACTGAAGAAAGGGGTGGCCCAATCGAAGATCTGGTACCTATCCCTTTGAACGACGGGAATGCTGAGCATGTGGCGATGATCGGCTCCAACCTGAGGAAAGAGGTGCGGATGCGTCTCATCAATTTTCTATGAAAGAATGCGGATGTCTTCGCTTGGGTTCCGACGGACATGCCAGGGATCGATATGGATGTCATGGAACACCGACTAACCGTCGATCCAAAACATCGACCGACGAAAGAAAAAATCCGAGATCATGCACCAGAGAGGCAGAAGGCGATAGCCGAGAAAGTGGATAAACTCCTGAAAGCCGGATTCATTAGAGAAATCAATTATCCTGATTGGATTTCCAACGTTGTCCTAGTCAAAAAGGCAAACGGCAAGTGGAGGATGTGCATAGACTTCAAAAAACTGAATAAAGCCTGCCCAAAGGACAGCTACCCCCTTCTCAGAATCGATCAACTGGTGGATGCGACCTCGGGCCATGAGCTCCTCACCTTCATGGATGCATTCTCCGACTATAATCAAATCAGGATGGCACCAGAAGATGAAAAAAAGATCGCTTTCATTACTAACCGTGGCCTTTACTGTTACAGGGTCATGCCTTTCGGCCTCAAAAATGCAGGTGCAACCTACCAGCGGTTGGTGAACAAAATTTTCAAGGGGCAGATCGGACACAACATCGAGGTCTACACGGACGACATGCTCGTAAAAAGCAAATCTTCCATGGACCATGTCACCGACCTCGAGGAGACCTTCTACGCCCTCCGAAAATATAAAATGAAGCTGAACCCAACTAAATGCGCTTTCGGAGTAACCTCGGGAAAGTTTCTGGGCTTCATGGTGTCGGGGCACGGGATTGAGGCCAATCCGAAAAAAATTCATGCCATCCAGGAGATGGCTGCCCCAAAGTCGATAAAAGAGGTTCAGCACCTTACAGAGAGGGTAGCAGCCCTGAATCGCTTCATCACCAGGTCGGCCAAACGGTGCTTACCCTTCTTCCAAACCCTCAAGCAGCCGAAGAACTTCTGTTGGACCCCTAAGTGTCAACAGGCATTCGAAGAACTAAGGAACTACCTCGGCTCACCTCCACTGTTGGCGAAGCCAAAGCGTGGAGAAGAACTATTTTTATACCTGGCAGTCTCTCCCATGGCTCTCGCGGTAGTCCTTGTCAAAGAAGAAGCAAAAGTCCAACGGCCAATCTACTACGTCAGTCGCGCATTGAGAGACGTCGAGACCAGGTATACTAAATTAGAAAAACTGACTTACGCCCTGTTGATTGCTGCCCGGAGGCTCCGACCCTACTTTCAAGGGCACACCATAACGCTGCTCACCGACCAACTGATCAAGGCGATTCTACACCGGGGGATGCCTCGGAAGGATGGCAAAATGGGCGATCGAGCTCACAGAATTCGACATCAACTATCGGCCCATGCCAGTAGTGAAGGCCCAGATATTGGCAGATTTCATAGTGGAGTGTACTATCCCAGAGGAGGCCGAACCTGAACAAGGCAAAATTGATGGCCTGAAGCCCCGACCGAACTCCCCCAAAGAAGAAGCAGATTCCTCCAATTGCTTTTGGACCCTCTACGTGGATGGGTCTTCCAACATGTCAGGCGCAGGTGCGGGCCTGATCTTGATCAGTCCGGAGGGAATCATCGTGGAGTATGCTCTGCACTTCGAGTTTCCCGCAACAAACAACAGAGCGGAATATGAAGCTCTGATCGTAGGACTGAGGATCGCCAAAGAGTTGGGAATAGATCGGCTCCAGGTCCACAGTGACTCTCAACTAGTAGTGGGACAAGTCAACGAAAACTACGAAGTGCGGGAGGTAGCTCAAGTTCGGATGGCAGCCTACAGACAGAAAGTTGCTCGCTATTACAATTTTCGGGTCAGGAATAAAGTCTTTAGAGTGGGAGATCTAGTGCTTCGATGAGCCACTGTCTCGCAACCTCAGGATCGAGGGAAGCTCACCCCAAACTGGGAAGGTCCGTATGAGGTCAAAGAGGTGGTCCGGCCAGGAACCTATTACCTCAAGGAGCTCGGAGGAGCAGACCTCCCACGACCATGGAGCTCGAAAAACCTACGAATGTATTATCGATAACTTTGTTTTAAATAAAAGTTGCATATCTATATATCTCCTCCCTTGGCACAAGCTTATATCGACAGAGCAATCAAAACAAACCATGTTGGAAGCAGAAGGGGAACCTCATCTCGACAAAGTCGAAGGCCCAGTTCACTCTAGACCGGATGGGGGGAGAGGCCTTGCAACACCCATATGCGCCCCCACAGTCCTGTTAGGGACAGGAGGAGAACCTCGCCCTGACTTGAGCAAAGTCGAAGGCCCGGTTCTCTCTAGACCGGATGGGGGGAGAGGCCTCGCAACGCCCATATGCGCCCCCACAGCCCTGTTAGGGACAGGAGGAGAACCTTGCCCTAACTTGAGCAAAGTCGAAGGCTCGATTCTCTCTAGACCGGATGGGGGGAGAGGCCTCGCAACGCCCATATGCGCCCCCATGGCCCTGTTAGGGATAGGAGGAGAACCTCGCCCTAACTTGAGCAAAGTCGAAGGCCCAGTTCTCTCTAGATCGGATGGGGGGAGAGGCCCTGCAACGCCCATATGCGCCCCCACAGCCCTGCTAGGGACAGGAGGAGAACCTCGCCCTAACTTGAGCAAAGTCGAAGGCCCGGTTCTCCTTAGATCGGACAGGGGGAAGGGCCCAGCAACGCCCATATGTGCCCCTACAGCCGCGTTAGAGACAAGAGGCGAACCTCATCCTAACCGGAGCTGAAACCTGTTACGACAGAAATAGGGAAAGAACCTCGCCCCGACATCAATTAAGGTCTGGTCATTCAAGACCAGATGAGAAAAAGGGGGACCTTCCCCAGCGGCCCCTTCACGATAAAATTTCATCCGGACTCCTACGGGAGCCAGACTTCACCCTCGACTATTGATCGAAAGAAGACTCCGTCTCCAATTTCGACTACAGACAAGCTTCTTCCGGACTCCTACGGGAGCCAGACTTCATCCCCGACTTCAACTGCTGGTAAGCTCCACCCGGACTCCTACGGGAGCCAAATTTTGCCTCTGACTTCAATCGCAGGTAGACTCCGTTCGGACTCCCACGGGAGCCGGACCTCGCCCCGACTTCACCTACGGGAGCCGGACTCCCGCAGCCCCTCCAAGAGCGAAGGAAAAATCCCACTCGAAAAGGAAAAAGGGGAGAGGAGTTAAAAGGGAAAGTGATGGACTACGTCAGCGACGAATGGAAAACAAACAGCGTCAAAGATGCAGAGAACCCCATCTCAGCAAGGGTTGGGGTTCTTATCAAGAACCCCAGCTTTCAAGGAAGCTTTCAACGCAAGACCGAGATGAGATGACTTCCTCAGGATGACGGAAGCTCAGATCTCCGAGCTCGAGCCCTGATGGGGGGCGCCAGACTCGAGCGACTTCAAACGAATCTGCGGCCACGAACGAAAAAGATGAGTCGATACGATGGCAATCGGATACCTCCGAATGATGCAAAGATCAAAAAGAAGCTCGGCAAATGATAATTCAACACATAAGTAAAGGAGGTAGCTGAAAATTCCCTTCTCATATTATTCGTCAAATATACATCATAGAGCCATTGAGGTTAAGGGAGAAGGACAACTGAAAGGCGAGCCGACGTGATGACTACAGGTGACCTACGGACGATGTTAAAAAAAAAAAAAAGAGAGAGAAAAAAAAGAAAAAGAGGAAGAAAAGGAGGAAAAGAAGAAAAGAAGATAAGTAGAGAGAAGGGAATATAACAACAACAATGGTAAAAGAAAGAAGTTCGACAGACAACAATTCGACGTAAAGTGCGAATGAAGTAACAAAATCTCCTTCTCATTTTTTAGTTAACAAGATGTATGTTATAAGACCTGGAGGGCCAGAAAAAGAAAACGTTATTACAAGACTCGAAAGGGGTACACCAGAGGCCACATCAAGTTGTAGACTTCTCTTCCCAGTCCTGTCCTTTCCAGCAGTATTTTTCAGTACGTGTGACAAGCCTCTCGGCTCTCGCCCCCCACCTCATTCCGCTCCATCTCTGAAATCCCAACCCTAGGGGGAAAAGGATGGGATAGAATTCAAGGGGCAGCAAAGGCAACGGCAGCATTGACGATGACCTGCTTCAAGAAGAACCGAAATTACCTCGGAGGCAGCGATGGCACCGAAGACATGCACCTCCGCCATGTGCTCCACGACAACCACCGACCTAGGTGTTCCGGTAAGGTCGGCATGCGCCACTTCCACCGTCCCCGCTACAAGTTTTACTGCCCCACCGTCGGCACCGACCGCTTCTGGTCCCTTGGCCCCGACGACATCAAGGACCCCACCACGGCTTGTGACGAAAGCTCTGCCCCCTTTACCGGTGTCACCCCATTCAGCTACTCCAAAATTCTCAGGCGAAATGCCTTCACCAATTGTCCCCGTTATTAAACCCCTGTTGTTGAAGGAATTCTCCCTCGAGCCCCCTTTAAGGCGACGGAAACCCTCAGCGGCAGTCTGACAATCGGAGAACTCGCAGACTGCTGTTCTCCTCCTTGCACTCTTCCTAGTCCATGGCATCCTCTTGAGATTGGCCTCCGGGGCGGAGGCCCCGGTGGGGGAACCCCTTGGAGAGATTCGGGGGACTGGAGACGATGGAGAGCCAACGGAGATGGCAAAGATCGACGCGAAGGATGCCCAGAGTCGGAAGGGGGGGGTGGCTGAGTGGCTAAGCTCTCAGGCAAAAGAAAGATGTCGACCCTCATGCGAAGTGAAGCCCCTGGAGGAAAGGTGGGGGCTTAAATAGGCAACGGAGCCTGGCGCAGTTATGGTGGCGGATGTCCCTAGGCCAACCAGTGCCCACCACGTGTCCCCCTCACCACAGCATAGGGTTGACCGTTCGCGGACTTTTATGGTGTGATGCTTAGGATCACACCCTGGTGGAAGTTTCGAAAAGACTCTTCGAGTCACCCTAATCAGAAAAAGGCTCCGGCATGCGCGCATTAAATGCCAGGATTTTCAAGGGCGGTCATGTACAGAATTCAAGGAAACGACTTCAGCTGTGAAAATTTTCTGTACTTCCTCCGATCGAAACTTGAACTCGAAAGTAGGGGGACTGGTGTTGGGTGTAAAACCCCCCCAACCGAAGTTCGTGTCTGGAGTGACCCCTCGAAGATTCTGCAGACAAACTTAGTCCGGACTCCTACGGGAGCCGAACTCCATCTCCAACTTCGACTGCAGACAAGCTCAGTCCGGACTCCTACGGGAGCCGGACTCTGTCTCCAACTTTGGCTGCAGACAAGCTCCATCCGGACTCCTACGGGAGCCAGACTCCATCTCCAACTCCAGTTGCAGACAAGCTTAGTCCGGACTCCTACAGGAGCCGGACTCCGTCTCCAACTCTGGCTGCAGACAAACTTAGTCCGGACTCCTACGGGAGCCGGACTCCGTCTCCAACTTCGGCTGCAGACAAGCTCCGTCTGGACTCCTACGGGAGCCGGACTCTGTCTCCAACTTCGGCTGCAGACAAGCTCCGTCCGGACTCCTACGGGAGCCGGACTCCGTCTCCAACTTCGGCTGCAGACAAGCTCCGTCCGGACTCCTACGGGAGTCGGACTCCGTCTCCAACTCCAGTTGCAGACAAGCTTAGTCCGGACTCCTATGGGAGCCAGACTCCGTCTCCAACTTCGGCTGCAGACAAGCTTAGTCCGGACTCTTACGGGAGCCGGACTTCGTCTCCAACTTTGGCTGCAGACAAGCTCCATCCGGACTCCTACGGGAGCCAGACTCCGTCTCCAACTCCGGCTGCAGACAAGCTTAGTCTGGACTCCTACGGGAGCCGGACTCCGTCTCCAACTCTAGTTGTAGACAAGCTTAGTCCAGACTCCTACGGGAGCCAGACTTCATCTCCAACTCCGGCTGCAGACAAGCTTAGTTCGAACTCCTACGGGAGCCGGACTCCGGCTCCAACTTTGACTGCAGACAAGCTCCATCCGGACTCCTACGGGAGCCAGACTCCGTCTCCAACTCCGGCTGCAGACAAGCTTAGTCCGGACTCCTACGGGAGCCGGACTCCGTCTCCAACTTCGGCTGCAGACAAGCTCCGTCCGGACTCCTACGGGAGCTGGACTCCGTCTCCAACTCCGACTGCAGACAAGCTTAGTCCGGACTCCTACGGGAGCCAGACTCCATCTCCAACTTTGACTGCAGACAAGCTTAGTCCGAACTCCTACGGGAGCCATACTCCATCTCCAACTTTGGCTGCAGACAAGCTCCGTCCAGACTCCTACGGGAGCCGGACTCCGTCTCCAACTTCGGCTGCAGACAAGCTCCGTCCGGACTCCTACGGGAGCCAGACTCCGTCTCCAACTCTGATTGCAGACAAGCTTAGTCCGGACTCCTACGGGAGCCGAACTCCATCTCCAACTCCAGCTGCAGACAAGCTTAGTCTGGACTCCTACGGGAGCCGGACTTCGTCTCCAACTTCGGCTGCAGACAAGCTCCATCCGGACTCCTACGGGAGCCCGACTCCATCTCCAACCCCGACTGCAGAAGCTTAGTCCGGACTCCTACGGGAGCCGGACTCCATCTCCAACTTCGGCTGCAGACAAGCTCCGTCCGGACTCCTACGGGAGCCGGACTCTATCTCCAACTTCAACTACAGACAAGCTCCGTCCGGATACCAATAGGAGCCGGACTCCATCTTCGACTTTGATCAAAAGAAGACTCCGTCTGGGCTCCTATGGGAGCCGGACTTCATCCTCGACTTCGAACGCTGGTAAGCTCCATCCAAACTCCTACAAGAATCGGATTTCACCTCTGACTTCAACTACAGGTAAACTTCGTCCGGACTCCTATGTGAGCCAGACTTCGTCCTCCAACTTCGACTGCAGGAAGATTTCGTCTGAGCTCCTACAGGATCCAGACTTCACCCCCAACTCTAGCTACAGACTCCAACCGAACCTTAGCTGACAAGTCTGGACCCCTTGGAGGCCACAGTAACGGCCACGATTCTGCTCCACTCCCTGCGGTGGGTCCTACGCGACCCCATTACTCCTTGGCAGGCCACAGTAACAGCCACGATTCTGCTCCACTCCCTACGGTGGGTCTTACGTGGCCCCATTACTCCCGGCAGGCCGCAGTAACGGCCACGATTCTGCTCCACTCCCTGATGAGTCACGATAACGGACGTCGTTCCACTCCCCGCAACTGATTCCACGTGGCGAGCCTTGGTGACAGCCACGACTCCACCCCATTACTCTTGATGATAAATCCCTCCTGGCCCCGTACGGCCCACGAAGAGGCAATCATGAATAGTCGCTATCAATCCTTTGCTCCCCCGTCTATAAAAGGGGGGACCCCAGATACATTATTCTCTAAGCTCTATTTTCTATCCCAAAACTCTGCTAAAATTTTTGTTCGAGCACTCCATTCTTGTTGAGGCAGAGAACTGACTTGAGCATCGGAGGGTCTTGCCGGAACAACCCCACCTCCGATTTAGACTTCTTTTGCAGGTCCCGACGGCGACCGCGACCCCCACAACTCTAGCTTCCCCGGTGCAGGCGGATTTTTGCACCAACACTATCCTTAGAGAGAATAAAGAAGCCATAGGCTGGACCATGGCTGACATCAAAGGAATCAGCCCTTCAATTGTCCAACATCGAATTCATTTAGGAGAGGAAGCAAAGCCAATTAGAGACCCCCAAAAGAGACTTAACCCAGCTATGAAGGAGGTAGTGAAGAAAGTGATTCTCAAGTTACTAGACAATGAAATTATCTACTACATTTTAGATAGTTCATGGGTTAGCCCAATTCAAGTAGTGCCTAAAAAGTCAGGGATAATAGTAGTCCAAAATGAAGCAAATGAGTTAGTACTGACTAGAGTCCAAACTGGATGGAGAGTCTGTATTGATTACAAAAAACTGAATGCAACCACAAAAAAAGATCATTTTTTCCTACCATTCATTGATCAAATGTTGGAAAGGTTAGCCAGACATGAGTTCTATTATTTTCTTGATGGATATTCTGACTATAACCAGATTTCTATATCACCAGAAGACCAAGAGAAGACCACATTTACCTGTCTATTTAGAATTTTTGCCTATAAATGCATGCCCTTTAGTTTATGTAATGCTCCATCTACTTTTCAAAGGTGCATGATCAGCATCTTTTTTGATATGATCGAGAGATTTCTAGAAATATTCATGGATGATTTTTTTCATCTTTGGCTCTACCTTCTCTGAGTGCCTACATCACCTAAGACTGGTCTTAGAAAGGTGTAAGGCGAAACACTTAGTGCTTAATTGGGAAAAATATCAATTCATAGTCAAAGAAGGCATAGTACTTAGCCATGTTATCTCAAAGAAGGAAATTGAAATGGATAAAGCTAAAGTAGATTTTGTTAGATTTATACCCTAGAAGCCAATTATTGACTGACACATTATGTAATTCTAGGGCCTATACTTGACTTATAATCTTTTTATTATCAATAAAAGATTTTTTCTTTCCAATCAAGTTTATGTGTCCATGATTTATCTTAAAAATTAATAAAGATAATTTTTATATATTCTTAAAGAGTTAAGAATTTGAAACATACATTAATTAGTGATTAATTTTTAAATATTTCTGATCAAAGGACCGTCACGGAGGATAGTGATCAATTTATTTGAGATCGATGCACGGTTCACCTCCCTTATGGACAAATGAGTCTCAGATCTGCAGTATAGAGACACTGAGGAGAAGGTGCAGGTGGTTATTAGAGAACAACTTACACTGAGCATGACCAACACCAGAATCACATAGATGTCTACTCACTCATCAGTGATCTTCTCAATATTGCAGTGGTGTGAGTGGTCTTTTGACCTGCGGTGTCATTGGCTATTCGCAGTGAGGCTACTGGGTTTGACTACATATTTTTTTGGTCCCTAGCTATTCAGATCCTTACTGTGTATATTAGCTTCAGTAGGTTCAGGTTCACTGTTTGGAGTAGGATGCACCTAGATGGGATCTATCGATCTTGGTAGAAAAGAAGAAGTCTTATGCGATTTGTGAGACTGAGTTTAGAAAGTCTTTAGCCAAAATAAGTATGAATACTAAAAAAAACTTTCTACGAGATTCACAAATGAACTCAAGTCGAGCCAATCTAGCATATGACTGATGATGGGGTCTGATGAGCTCCCAATGACCTCCGTCAAGTCAGGACTCATGATAAAAAGACTGAATCATATGATAATTATATCTAGAAGTTTATACTTTTATTCTATTGGATTGCCACTATATATTGCTAGGTATTACTGGTGGATTGTGAGACTCATCGAACGTCATCATGATGATCGATGGCCCTCGAAGAGTAGAATTAAAAATATTCTAATCTATCAAAAAGAGTTTCGATGATATTATGATAGAGATCATAATATATCTCACTACCAGATAGAATAGAATCTATGAGGTCACACATTAAGGGATTTAATCTTGAATTTATCAATTGGACTTATGAAGTTCCAATTAGGTTAGGGTTTATTGAAATCCTATTAAGTTTATGAGAACCATGCTAGCACACGGTTAAACTTAATTCTTCTCGGGACTTTGATTTGATCAAGTCTATAGCCTTGAACCTAACCTAAATTTATTTGAATTTAATTGGACTCTTAATTGTAAGCCCAAGAGGATTTGATTAAGTCAATTAGTTGGCATAATTATCCTAACATTATCTCTTCTTTATCTCCTAATTATCGCTAAGTATGCATGTAGAATAGATGGAAGAATATGTCATGCATCTTTTTTTTTTTTGAAAATTATTAGGCACCATATCCTGAGGGGCCCATCTCTTCTTATGTGTCATGGCGTAGAGGAGAGTGGGGTCCACGCCCCATCTCTTTTGGCTAGAGATCTCTTTGAGGGGCACCAACAACCACCTGACATGTATTCCATGGATGTCTGTTGTACATACTTAAAAAGATGGATTAATTATCATTTATATCTAATTTTATTTGGCATAAATCAAATTTAAAAGATAGAAGATTCTTATGAGATAAGAATCTACCTTCTCAAGTTTATAGGATTCCTGATATGTGTCAGGGCAATGTCTATATATAAAGGGTGGTCTCTAGGGTTTCACAGAATAAATTTTTGTTCAGTAAAAATTCTCCCCCTCTCCATCTCCATGCCTCCTCTCATCATTTTCTTCCTTTTTATGTCCAAAAGTTAGGTGCTCTCTCTTCCACATTCCTAGAAGAAGTTCTGGTGACTTAAAAATTGAGGATCGAGGAAAAAAAGAAGAAGGCTACAGATCAAGGAGTTGATCTCGCAGTTAAGATCAAATGAGTTGATCAAAGTCTCTAAGATCAAGATTCTTCTTGAGAAGAAGAATCTCATACGAGAAGAAAAGTTTGAGATTGATTCCGGTGGATATCCATAGAAGTCGGACACGTGTGCAGCTCAACCTTCTACGAATCCGAGATCATCAATAGCGGTAAATTTCTATCTGTGCAAAGATAATGAGATCTGATCTCATAATTTTTTTAAAAAATTTTAAATTAATAATATGTACTTTCTCTAAGCTTGGATAGATTTAGATCTGGTATCTAGCACGTGGGATTAAAGGGTTTAATCTATTTTATTTTTTGCTGTCTGTTTTCAAAGTTTTGAAATCTATACATGCTGTCTACCCATTTTTCTAACAATGATATCAGAGCTACAGATTTTGAAAACACATATGATCTAATTTTTAGATTAGATCCAAAAGTTTTAATAATTTAAAATCAATTTTGTACTGATATAAGGTAATCCTGATACAGGATTTATCCTCTATATTGCAAAGGTTGTCCTAGCATAAGATTGATCGATTTTGAAAAATTATTTTTAAAATAATTAAATTAAATCTTTTAGATTTAAAAATTAATATATATGATATATTTAATTTATATTTAGATCTAAAATTAGAATGATTAAAAGCTCATATCAAACTAATATAAGGTTGTCCTGATATAGGGTTTACCCCCTATATTGTAAAGATTGTTCTAGTTTGATGTGAATCAATTTTTGAAAAGATCTTTTTGAAATATTTTGATCATTATTTCAAATCTAATTTTATATATATTTTATATATATAAATTTAGTTTTAGATCTGAAATTAATGTATATGTGATGCATATTTGATTTAGATCTGAAACTACATATATTCGATACATGAAACTAAGTTTAGATCTGAAACAGTTTCAAGATCATAAGCCATTAATTGCATGCAATAAAATATAATCTAAAAATTATTTTTACATTTGAAATTATATTATTGTATGTGGGTATGGGTTGAATAAATTAGATCTTAGTGAACAAACTACATTTAAGATCTAATTGATTAGATCAAGCTAGAACCCATTTTTAATTTTGAACAGTTGACTGAACCTAATCAATGGATGATTAGGATCATATCAAAGGGGCTCAAAGTCGACTTTAATTGTAGTTGATCACATTGATTCATATTTTGATGTGAGTTGATTAACTCAAGACCAAATTTGGCTCAGTGATTCGGGTCTATTTCAATAGGTTAATCTAATCAATTCTAATTGACCAATTTAGTGTCTAAGGTAAGTATTTAGATGATGATTATTTAATTAATTCTATTATCTGATCTGATCAATTTTGATTGGTGTCTAAGGAAAGCAATGGGGGGACCCCCATGCATCTTAACTTACTTGGCCATCTTGGGAGATTCAGTTTCATGTTAGGTTACTTGTTGACTCGAGTTCACCCATACCAACTAGATTGATTAGACATATTGATGTGCTGACCTAATTTGTTAGTCAAATATCAGATCTGTTGATTTAGAAGAGACCAAAACTCAAATCTTCTCATTAAATATTAAGTCTAGAGATCTTCCATCATTGTAGAGATGTGGATGCCATCCTAGCGTCGATCGTTCTCAGTTGGTTATAGTGGTTTGGTTACATCAGGAAGGTACAACCACTCTATTGACATTTGATATCCTGAGGTAGAGATGAGGTTGGGCCCAATAATTGTTAGGTGAGGATCCCAATATGGCTTTATGCCCGCTGGTGAACGATGGGTCTGACTTAACTAAAGAATGTGCTAATAACTGTTAGGTGAGGCCACAAGACTTAGAGACCAAGCCCACTACATCTTGCTTAGTGAAGCAATGGATAAAGTGTTGTCCGCTCATTAGTTTGTACTCATAAATATCTGTTAGGTGAGGTGTGTATGGATTAATAAGTATGTAGTATCCACTTGAAACTGATTGTGTATAGATTTCTGTTTCTCCACCCGAGAAGCATGGGAGATTCGAAGAAATAGTGAAAGCCCTTGTTTGTTTTTAAAGTCTCTAGAACAAACAATACTATAAGTACAAAATCTAACTAGAAGCTATTCTCTCTGTAGATAACTATGTCAAGTTCAAACCCCTTAGTCCGAATCCTGGATACAAATAGGTTGACCGGTACCAATTATAAAGACTGGCTTCAGAATTTGAGAATTGTTCTCAATTTTTAAAAACTCACCCATATCCTCGAACAGGAAGCGCCTGCATTATCTACTCACCCATCCACTGATCAACAAGCTACATTTGAGAAGTGGATGGATAAAGATAACAAGGCAAAGTGCTATGTCTTAGCATCCATGTCTAATGATCTTCAGCAGCAGCATAGAGATATGAGAACTGTCAGAGAGATGCTGGTTCATCTGCAAGAGTTGTATGGTGAACAGAGTCGCACAGCTCACTTTGTGATCTCTCGAAGATTTTTCAAAGCAAAGATGCCTGATGGGCAGGCCGTCAATGATCATTGTTTGACAATGATCAAGGACATAGAAGAGCTTTAGAAGCTCAGTATGAACATGGAAAAGAAACTGCAGGTGGATCTGATCCTTTAGTCTCTTCCTAATTCATATAGGCAGTTCATCATAAACTATTATATAAATAAAATTGATGCTACTTTGTCAAAGTTATTGAATATACTGGTGACTGCAGAGGGCACCTTAAAAAGTTCAAGGGGCAGAGTTCTGGCTGTGGAGTGGGCTTCCTCCAAAAGAAAGTCTTCTTTCAAGAAAAAAAAAGCCTGCAAAGAAGTAGAAGAATGAAGCCAAGCCCAAGAAATAGGTTCCAAAGAAGGCTGACGATAAAAAAAAAATATTTCTATTACAATATCGAAGGCCACTAGAGAAGCAACTGTCCAACCTATCTGGTGACTGTCAAGAGCAGGAAGAAGGATGGACCTTCTGAAGGTACATCTGAGTTGCTCATTATTGAAACTAATCTAACAGTTTTCTCTTCTTTTAGTTAGGTTCTTGATTCTGGTTCAAGTACTTATTTATGCACTTCAATGCAGAGTCTTGAAGAAGTTAGGGGGCTGAGGGAAGATGAGATCACTCTCTAAGTCAGCAAAGGAGCAAGGGTTGCTGTTGTGGCCGTCGAGATCTATCCTCTGTGACTACCGTTAGGATTTAGTTTGCTTTTGAAAGACTATTTCTATGTACCTGTAGCCAATAAAAATTTGATTTCTATCTCTGTGTTGGTACAGGATAATTATAATTTTTATTTTAATAAAGACAAGTGTTATATTTATTTTGAAAATAAACTTGTGGCACGTGCTTTTCTGATTGATGGTCTTTACCATTTGCATAAGGATGCAAGTGTAAAAATTAACGAGCAAATAGTGAATATCATAGGGTCTAAGAGATCTAGAGATATAATCAGCCAAAAGTATCTGTGGTACCTTAGGCTAGGCCATATTGGAGAAGACAAACTCATCAAACTGGAGAAAGATGGTCTTCTTGGACCATTGACTTCTGAATCTTATCCAGTCTGTGAATCTGTCTTCAAGAAAAAATGGCCAAGCTGCTCTTTATAGGACAAGGAGAAAGGGCCATTGAGATATTAGCCCTGGTACACACTGACGTGTGTGGTCCATTTGATGTACAAGTCAGGGGTGGCTATATCTACTTCATAATCGTTACTGATAATTATTCATGATATGGGTTCGTGTATCTAATGCACTGAAAGTCTGAAGCCTTTAAAAAGTTTATAGAATTCAAACATGAAGTAAAAAAATAGATCGAAAAAACTATAAAGGTTCTTCGATCAGATCGAGGAGGAGAATACCTTAGTGAGAAATTTTAGACCTATCTCAAAGATAATGGCATAGTCTCATAGTGGACACCTCCAGGGATGCCTTAACCCAATGGGGTATTCGAATGTAAGAATCGAATCCTATTAGATATGATCCGATCCATGATGAGCTTCATAGACCTTCCTGACTTTTTCTGGGGATATGCTTTGCTTTCTACAATTCATCTCTTGAATTAGATTCTCTCTAAATCCGTTACTACCACACCTTATGAATTATAGCATGATAAAAAGCCAACTCTTGAATATCTCAAGATTTGGAGATGTCCGGCCCATGTCAAGCAACAGCTGGCAGACAAGTTAGAGGCTAAGTCCTTTAGGACTCATTTTATAGGATATCCTAAGAAAACCATGAGATACTACTATTTTTCTGAGGATCACAATGTGATTATGAGCCCCTATGCCATCTTTTTGGAAAAGAAGTTTGTCCAAGATGGAGGCAATGGGAGGAAGATTGAGCTTGAAGAAAAAATCTCTAAAAAGCATCAAGTCCAAGGACCTGAACCCAATAATGAGCCAGTAGATGTGATATCTCCTCCACCTCATAAATCAAGTAGGATCTCTCATCCTCCTGAAAAATACTTAGGTATTCTTACAGAGGTTTAGAGGAAGCATTCCTTATGGGAGATAGGGATATTAGGAATGATCTCAAAATCTATGATGAGGCAATGTTAGATGTAGACTTCGAGAAATTGATGGATGCGATGAAGTCAGAAATTGACTCCATGCATTCCAAGCAGGTTTGGTCTTTAGTAGATCTACCTAAAGGTATTGTACCTATTGGGTGTAAATAGATTTACAAAAGAAAGATTGGATCAGATGGTAAGGTAGAGACCTATAAGGCAAGGCTAGTCGTGAAAGGTTATAGTCCATGCGAAAGCATCGACTATCGTGGAATCTTTTCACCCATAGCCATGCTAAAATCCATCTGTACTCTGCTTGCCATAGCAACTTTTCATGATTGTAAAATCTGATAGATGGATGTGAAGACTGCCTTCCTAAATGGATATCTTAAGGAGGATATCTATATGGAGCAGTCTTTGGGTTTCACATCCAGTGATAGTGATCACAAGGTCTGCAAGCTATAAAAGTCCATATATGGACTCAAGTAAGCATCTCAGAGTTGGAACACTCACTTCAATAATGTGATCAAAATGTTTAATTTCATCAAAAATGAGGAGGAACCTTGCGTGTATAAAAAGGTCAATGAGAGCACTATTACATGCCTCATATTGTATGTGGATGACATCCTCCTGATTGAGAATGATATTCCCATACTGACGTCGGTCAAAGTATAGTTGTCGAAAGAGTTAGCCATGAAAGATCTAGGAAAAGCTTCCTATATTTTTGGTATAAAGATCTATAGAGTTAGATCCAAGAAGATGATAGGACTCTCACAGCATATGTACATAGAGGAGGTGCTGAAGAGGTTCAGCATGAAAAACTCCAAGAGAGATCTTTTGCCCCTTAGACATGACATTTATCTCTCCAAGAAGATGTGCCCTGACATATCTGAGGAGATCCAGCACATGAGCAAGATCCCTTATGCTTCGGCAATAGGGAGTCTCATGTATGTCATGTTATGTACACACCCTGATATAGCACTTGGCATGAGTGTCACGAGTAGATATCAGGCGAATCCAAATGAAGAACACTGGATTGCTGTTAAAAATATCTTTAAGTACTTGAAAAGGACTAAAGATTTGATGTTGGTTTTTGGTGGAGGATCGAAGCTAAAAATTATGGGATACATCGATTCAGACTTTATGGCTGATGTCAATGATAGAAAGTCTACATCAGGGTGTATCTTCTTATGTAATGGTGGTGCGGTTAGCTGGAAGAGTTTCAAGTAGCTAATCATTGCAGATTTGATCATGAAAGTTGAGTATATCGCCACCTCTGAAGCTGCTAAAGAAGCCTTTTGGTTCAAGAAGTTTGTTATGAAGTTAGGTGTGATGCCATCAGATGCCATTACACTGCACTGCGATAATAACAGTGCCATAGCTCTCGTTAAAGAGCTCAGATCTCATCAGAAGTCTAAGCACATAGAGCAACGATTTTACATCAGATGCGAATATCTCGAGAAGAAGTTCATCAAGGTGCAAAAAGTCGACTCTGTGCTGAATGTGGTGGACCCACTGACCAAGCCTCTCAACCAGCAGAAGATCGAAGCTCATCTTGAGAAGATGAGTCTTAGGTATACGGCCAATTGGCTTTAGGTCAAGTAGGAGTTTGTTGGATTTGTGCCCTAGAAGTCAATTATTTGCTGACATATTATGTAATTTTAGGGTCTATACTAGTACTTATAATCTTTTTATTATCAATAAAAGATTTTTTCTTTCCAATCATGTTCATTTGTCCATAATTTGTCTTAAAAATTAACAAAGATAATTTTTGTATATTCTTAAAGAGTTAAGAATTTAAGACATACATTAATTAGTAGTTAATTTCTAAATATTCTCAATCAAAAGATCGTCACGAAAAATAGTGATCAATCCATTTGAGATCAGTGCATGGTTCACCTTCCTTGTGGGCAAATGAGTCTCAGGTCTGCAGTGTAGAGACACTAAGGTGAAGGTGCAGGTGGTTGTTAGAGAACAACTTGCACTAACCGTGACCAACATGAGAACCACATGGATGTCTACTCACTCATCAGTGGTCATCTCGAAACTGCAGTGGTGTGAGTGATCCTTTGACCTACGGTGTCATTGGCTATTCGCAGGAGGCTACTGGGTTTGACTGCACGTTCTCTTGGTCCCTAGCCATTTTGATCCTTGCTGTGTATGTTGGCTTCAGTAAGTTCAGGTTCGCTGTTTGGAGTAGGATGCACCTACATAGGATCTATCGATCTTGATAGAAAATGAGAAGTCCTATGTGATTTGTGAGACTGAGTTCAGAAAGTCTTTGACCAAAGCAAGTGTGAATACTAGCAAAGAGTTTCTACGAGATTTACAAATAAACTCGAGTCGAGCCAATCTAGTATATGACTGATGATGGAGTCTGATGAGCTCTCGATGACCTTCATCAAGTCGGGACTCACAATAGAAGGACTGAATCATACGATAACTGCACCTAGAGATTCATATTTTCATTCTACTTGGTTACCACTATATACTGTTAGGCATCACTGATGGATTGTGAGACTCATCGAACATCATCTTGATGATCGATAGTCCTCGAAGGGTAGAATTAAAAATATTTCAATCCATCGAAAAGAGTTTCAATGATATTATGATAGAGATCATAATATATCTCACTACCAGATAGAATAAAATCTATAGGGTCACACATTAAGGAATTTAATCTCGAATTTATCAATTAGGCTTATGAAGTTTCAATTGGGTTAGGGTTTATTGAAATCCTATTAGGTTTATGAGAACCATGCTAGCACACGGTTAAACCTAATTCTTCTTGAAACTTTGATTTGATCAAGTCCATAGCCTTAAACCTAATCTAAATTTATTTGGATTTAATTAGACTCTTAATTGTAAGTCTAAGAAGATTTGATTAAGTCAATTAGTTGGCATAATTATCCTAACATTATCTCTTCTTTATCTCTTAATTACCTCTAAGTATGCATGTGGAATAGATGGAAGAATATGTGGTGCATCTTTTTCTTTTTGAAAATTATTGGATGCCATATCCTAAAGGAGCCCACCCCCTCTTATGTGTCATGGCATGGAAGAGAGAGAGTGGGGTCCATATCCCATCTTTTTTGGCTAGAGATCCTTTTGAGGGGTGCCAACTCTACCAGACATGTATTCCATGGATGCCTATTGTACATACTTAAAAGGGCTGATTAATTACCATTTATATCTGATTTTATTTGGCATAAATCAGATTTAAAAGGTAGAGAATTCTTATGAGATGAGAATTTATCTTTTTAAATTGATAGGATTCCTGATATGTGTCAAGGCAGTGTCTATATATAAAGGGTGGTCTCTAGGGTTTCACAAAATGAATTTTTGATCAACAAAAACCCTCCCGCTCTCCATCTCTATGCCTCCTCTCATCATTTTCTTCCTTTCCACACTCAAAAGTTGGGTTCTCTCTCTTCCACACACCTAGAAGAAGTTCTGGTGACTTAGAAATCAAGGATCGAGGAGAAGAAGAAGAAGACTGCAGATCAAGGAGTGATCTCACAATTAAGATCAAAGGAGTTGATCAAAGTCTTCAAGGTCAAAGTTCTTCTTGAGAAGAAGAATCTCATATGACAAGAAAAAGTTCGAGACCAATCTTAGTGGATATCCATAGAGGTCGGACACGTGTACGGCTCAACCTTCTATGAATTTGAGATCATCAATAGCGATAAATTTTTACCCGTGCAAAGGTGATGAGATCTGATCTTATAAAATTTTTCTAAATTCCAGATTGATAATATGTGTTTTCTCTAGGCTTGAGTAGGTTTAGATCTGGTTTGTAGCATGTGGGGTTAAAGAGTTTAATCCATTTTATTTTTCACTGCCTGTTTTCAAAGTTTTAAAATCTACACATGCTACCTATTCGTTTTTCTAACAAATTTGATTGCAAATCTTTCACCACCCAAATCAGTTAAGAAAATTCATTCATTTCTAGGACATGCTGGCTTCTATAGGAGATTCATCAAAAATTTTAGCAAAATAGTTCGACCACTGATCAATCTTCTTGCCAAAGATGTCAAATTTGATTTTACTTCTGAGTGCCTCGATTTTTTTGAGCATCTTAAAAAGGCATTGACATCTACACCCATCATTCACCCACCTGATTGGACTCAACCCTTCGAACTCATGTGTGATGCATTAGATCATGCCATCGGAGCCATTTTAGGATAAAAAATTGATAAGTTGCCGTGAGTTATTTACTATGCCAATAGGATCCTTAATGATGCACAGCTTAACTACTCAACCATTGAAAAAGAGTTCTTGACTATCGTCTTTGCCCTTGAAAAGTTTACATCTTATTTGGTTGGATCACATGTCATTGTATACACTGATCACTCAGCTATTGGACATCTCTTAACAAAGAAAGATGCAAAAGCACATTTGATCCGACAGATTTTACTTCTTCATGAAGTTGATCTAGAAATCAGGGATAAGAAAGGAATCAAAAATATAGTGGCTGATCATCTGTCCCAATTGACTGATGTACCCTCTAACGAACCATTAATAGAAGAGTCTTTTCCTGATGAACAACTCATGTCTATGACCAAAGAATCATGGTATGCTGATATTGTTAATTACTTAGCCACTGGTAGGATTCCCTCTTACTGGATCACTCAGGACAAACACAAATTCTTTGCCTAAGTATTTTATTTGAGATAATCCATATCTGATTAAACAATATTCAGATCAAATCATTAGAAGATGTATCCCGGACCATGAGATCAAAAGTATTTTGTCTTTTTATCATGACCAAGCCTGTGGTGGCCACTTTGGATCCAAGAAAACTGCTGCAAAAATTCTTCAATGTAGATTCTATCAGCTTAATTTATTTAAGGATGCACATGAGTACTGTAAAAGCTGCACTAGATATCAACAAATAGGATGGATTACAAAAAGAGACATGATGCCATTAAATTCGATCTTAGTTGTTGAGATTTTTGATGTGTGGGGTTTCGATTTCATGGGACCACTTCCAAACTCTTTCAGAAATGAATATATCTTAGTGGCTGTTAATTACGTATCCAAATGGATAGAGGCTATGCCGTGTTGATCAAATGATAGCAAAATTGTTATCAAATTTCTAAAAGAAAACATCCTCTCTCATTTTGGAATCCCTATAGCCATTATAAATGGTCAGGAAATACATTTTTGCAATCGATCTTTTGCAACTCTGATGAAGAAATACAACATCATCCATAAATTGGCCACACCCTATCATCTCTAGACTAGTGGACAAGTTAAAGTTTTAAATCATCAAATCAAACAAATCCTAGAGAAGACTGTGAGCACTAATAGAAAAGATTGATCATTGAAGCTAGTTGATGCTCTTTGGGCATATCGCACTACTTTCAAAATTAATTTAGAAATATCTCCTTATAGGCTTTTGTTTAGTAAAGCATGTCACTTGTCAGTAGAGCTTGAACATAGAGCTATATGGGCTATTAAAAAATTGAATATGGATCTAGACGAGGCTAGACAACATAGGAAGCTACAAATTGATGAACTTGAGGAAATCAAGAATGAGGCATATGACAATGCTAAGATATACAAAGAACAAACTAAGGCATTTCATGATCGAGCAATTCTTAGAAAATCATTTTCATCTGATCAAAAAGTTTTTTTGTATAACTCTAGGCTACATTTATTTCCTGAAAAACTTAGATCTAGATGGATAGGGCCCTATATAGTAAAAAAAGTTTTCTCTTATGGGGCTGTAGAGATAAAAAATCCAAGTAATGGTACTACTTTTAAAGTAAATGGATAACTATTGAAACCATTCTTGGAGTTGCCTACTGAAATTGAGGAGGAGGCCATGGTTCTCCATAAGTCTATTTATACTGATTGATTCTGTATCATGGATTTAGTCCGATTGAAGATTTGAAACTTAGTACTTTTTGAGAGGTAATCTATTTTTTTTTATATTATTTTAACTAATCTTTATTTTTTTTAAAAATAATGGACTGCTCTATGTGGAAGCACCTATCAATAAATGTGATCTGGCTGAAGACGATAAACTTAGCACTTTCTGAGAGGCAACCCAGTTTCACCTTTTGCTTTTGCTTTTTTTTTGTATTTTAATCGAGTCTTGCTTCGTATCTTTTGAAGAGATTTGAGCATAATATTGGCTAAGTTGGGAGGAGAACTAATTTTAAAAAGATGTCAGGATCAGGTGACATCTCTTCTTTTTCTTTCTCTTTTTATGCACTCTTCATTTTTCCTACTCTATTGAGGACAATGTCGATTAAGTTGGAGGAGAGAATAAAAAAAATTTAAAATTTTTTTAAATCCTCAAGTAAATTAGTGTTTAGCATTTAAGTTTCTAATTATATTTAAGAATCAAGTTAAACCAAATATATTTTTAAAAAATTTGATATATAGACCAGAGAGTTTATGAGACATTGAGGGATAAAGTATTAAGAAAATTCAATAAAAAGTTAAGTTTAAAACTTAAACAATTCTCTTTGAATATTTTTAATTTTTTTTACCAGAATTAAAGAAGAATTTACTTCCTATGGGCTTGTGTAGGGTAACTATACATTTCTTTATATTTAAAAAAAAATTAAATACTTCATGCTGAGTAACCAAGCCTCTTTGGTTAAGTAAGTATTGAGTTTCACATCAAAAGGTATAAAGGACAAATAAGCTTTATTGTAAAGTTAATTTTAACTCGTAGGCTGTTTGATTCGAGCAAGTAGTTTCGAGAGGTATTCTATATCTAGTGTCCTAAAGCCCTCTGGTTTGGAAGTCATTGGCTGAAAACTTGCTACATGGGTCAAACAAAAAGCTTAAGAGATTAAAACACTCAATAGCAATATAATATTAAAAAAAAATAAAAAAAAATCAACAAATGAAAGATGGAAGTAATAATATACTTGTTCATATGAAGGTTAATGATTTGGAGATAAAGGTAGGAATAATTTAGAAAAGTTTAGAAAAGATTTAGTATTCTTAGCTTAACTCCTACATTGATTAGTATTAATACCCTAATGGTATACCTCACTCATGCTTTACTGAACATCAATGATCCTTTTGAAAATTGGTTGGTGAAATTCGAAACTTTAAGTTAAACAGTACTTAATTCTAAATTCTTTCTTTACTCGAGGATGAGCAAAGTTCAAGTTGGAGGGTATAATAAGTGATATATTTTTATATTTATTAAAGATATTTTTGATAATTTATGATGCTAACATCTTCTTAAAAACTTAATTTTATAAATAAATTAGATTTTTTTATAAAAATAAATAATTTAAAAAATATATAAAATTAGAGTATATTTATAAAAAATAGATGTTGAGTTAATTGAGTAATTTAAGTATCAAAATAATAAAAAATTATTAAAAAATTTAATATATATTTTTTTATTTTTTAGGCAAAAATTAGAGCAAAAATCAAGCAAAAATACTCCTAAAAATAATTTTTGTAGCCTTCAGTGCATGGTGGATCGGTCGCTCGATCCACAGATTCAAGGGTGCGGTCCACTGAAATAGTTTTGCGGTGTATGGCATGGTCCACAGTGGGCGAAAGCTTTTCTGTGTGATCTGACAGTCCAAATCGATCCCGATCTTGATCTAAGGGCTATTGTTCATTATCGATTGAAAAGGAGAGATTTTGCACCATCTGACGATTGAAAATCAATCTAGACTGAGATCGGATGGTTGTTATCACTCCCGACTAAGAATAGAAAACCCAGCACGCGATCCAATCACTAAAATTCAAACTGGAGTTTGATCCGACAGCTACTGTTCATTTTGACGGTGGATAAGAGATAACAGGCACTGATCAATGGCTAAAAATTCATCAGATGTATGATCGAATGGCTGCGGTGGTTTTTGATCCTAATAAGGAGTTGATTAATGATTTTTGGGCTGATCTAGGCATCTAAATGTAATCTAACGGTTAGAAATTAATCAAATGGGTATTATACAAATTCTAAGGGGTTTTAGGACTCTTTTTGTGATCAAAAAAAGGTGAAAAATTTACCTATAAATAAGGGGTCTGAGAATAAGAGTAGGGAGGAGAAAAAAATAATAAAAAAGAAAGAAATAATTAGAGAAAAAAATAAGAAAGGTTTATGGATCCAAGAGGGAAGAATATGGAGCTAGAGATCTTGATGCGTGACTAAATCCCTTCAATCCGAGAATACGATAAAGTCTGTAAATGAGTTTTGATTTTTTTTATATATTTAATTTTTATGCAATAAAATTATATTTTTATTTCATATCTTTTCATTCTGAGGTATTGATCTAGCCTACATGGCTTATACCCTTCACTGACATGCCGTGATCCCTGGATACAGTACGTGCCTTGGAAAGATAGATCGTGGTATATTAGATTAAATTTTATATCTTATAATTAAATTTAGATAGTTTATACTTTAATAGAATGAGCTGTGATCTACTGATATAGTCCGTATCCCTTAAAGATAAGCTATACTAATACCCTAATCACAAGAATTAATATTATAATATAAAAAAATAAATAAATAAATCTAATTTGCATGGTGGATTCAAAATTTTTGAATTATTTCTTTGATTTATTTTTTTTATAAATTAATTTATATTTTTAATTTAATTTTTACTATTCTATTTCTTTTTAATCTTTCTACAATCAATTTTTTTATTTCTTCTTAAAAAAAAAATAATCACCCTAGATCCTCATGGAAATGATCCTGACTCACCCTATCTATATAGTTTGAGTTGGTTTTTATTTTTGACTGCCTACGACAGCGATCATTTATATACACATATGCATCTTTACTATCACTGCATAGTAAACTTTTATATAGACCGAACATCATGGAATGGTTGAGGAAAAGAAGGTGAAGAATGTCTTCACTAGAGTATCTAATTTAGTATTATAGCAATAATGAATATTAGAATTAAATTACAAGAGTTATCTTGCAAGTGTGAAGCAGGAGCAGGATGCAAAAGTTGCATCTGCTAATAATTTGTATGAGATATAAATTAATTATCATTGAGTATTTTAGCTTTAAAATATTAGGTATGTGATACCTTATATAGGTTCTATTTATGTAAAGTGTTGCTAAAACTATAAACCTGAAGTAAGGTGACTATTTGCCTTTTGGCACTTGTTGGTGCAAAAATCCACCTGCACCGGAGAAGCTAGAGTCGAGGGAGTCGCGGTCGCCGTCGGGACCTGCAAAAGAAGTCTAAACCGGAGGTGGGGTTGCTCTAGCAAGACCCTCCGATGCTCCAGTCAGTTCTCTGCCTCAACAAGAATGGAGTGCTCGAACGAAAATTTTAGCAGAGTTTTGGGATAGAAAATAGAGCTTAGAAAATAACGTATCTGGGGTCCCCCTTTTATAGGCGGAGGGAGCAGCAGACTGATAGCGATGTCTGTAACCGTCTGGCAGTGGGCTGCCCAAAGTCAGGAGGAGTTTGTTGTGAAGAGTAGTGGAGTGGAATCGTGGCTATCGTCGGGACATGCCACGTGGAGTCTGTCGCGGGGAGTGGAGCGGCATCCGTTGTCGCGACTTGCCAGATGATGAAAAAATCGCGTGGTATCCATTGCAGGAAGTGGAGCAGGATTGTGGCCATTATTGTGGTCTGCCAGGGAGTGATGGAGCCGCACGAAATCTGTCACAGGAAGTGGAGCAGAGTCGTGGCCGTTACTGCGGCCCACCAAGGGGTCCAGGCCTGTCGGCCGGAGTTCGGTTGGAGTGTCTGGTGGAGAAAAATGGTTAGCTACCCGTCTAAGAGGAGCTTGGAGTCTGGCTCCCGTAGGAGTCTGGACGAAGTCTTCCTTCAGTCGAAGTCGGGGGTGAGGTTCGGCACCCGTGGGAGTCCGGATGGAGTCTTCCCGCAGCTGGAGTCGGAGACGAGATCTGGCTCCCGTAAGAACCCGGGCGAAGTCTACCTGCAATCAAAGTCAGGGGTGAAGTCTGGCTCCCTTAGGAGTCCGGACGAAGTTTACCAGCAATCGAGGTCGAGGACGGAGTCCGGCTCCCGTAGGAGTCTGGGCGAAGCCTTCCAGCAGTTGAGGTCGGGGATGAAGTCCGAACGGAGTCTTCCTGCGGTCGGAGTCGGAGACGAGATCCGGCTCCCATAGGAGTCCGGACGAAGTTTACCTGCAGTCAAAGTCAGGGGTGAAGTCTGGCTCCCTTAGGAGTCTGGATGAAGTTTACCAGCAGTCAAGGTTGAGGACGGAGCCCGGACGGAGTCTTCCTGTGACCGGAGTCGGAGACGAGATCCGGCTCCCGTAGGAGTCCAGACGAAGTTTACCTGCAGTCAAAGTCAGGGGCGAAGTCCGGCTCCCTTAGGAGTCCGGACGAAGTTTACCAGCAGTCGAGGTCGAGGATGGAGCCCGGCTCCCGTAGGAGTCCAGACGAAGCCTTCCAGGTCGGGGATGAAGTCCGGCTCCCGTAGGAGTTCGGACGCAGTTCACTTGCAATTGGCGTCGGGGGTGAAGTTCGGCTCCCTTAGGAGTCCTCCTGTGGCCGGAGTCAGAGATGAGATCCGGCTCCCGTAGGAGTCCGGATGAAGTCTACCTGCAGTCAAAGTCAGGGGCGAAGTCTGGCTCCCGTAGGAGTCCGGACGAAACTTACCAGCAGTTGAAGTCGGGAACGGAGCCCGGCTCCCGTAGGAGTCCGGGCGGAGTCTACCTGTAATCGGAGTCGTGGGCGGAGTCTGGCTCCCGTAGGAGTCCGGGCGAAGTCTACCTGCAGCCGAAGTTGGGGATGAGGCCCGGCTCCCGTAGGAGTCCGTGCAGAGTCTTCCTGCAATTAAAGTCAGGGGCGAAGTTCGGCTCCCGTAGGAGTCCGGACAAAACTTACCAATAGTTGAAGTCGGGGACGGAGCCCAGCTCCCGTAGGAGTCTGGGAGGAGTCTACCTGTAATCGGAGTCATGGGCGGAGTCTGGCTCCCGTAGGAGTCCGGACGAAGTCTTCCCGCAACTGGAGTTGGAGACGAGATCCGGCTCCCGTAGGAGCCCGAGCGGTGCAATGGGACTTCGCCATCTGCAGCCGAAAGCCGGAGGAGTCCTGCGAGGGTCAATCCTGTTAAGAACTTCGGCTGAGGGTATTTTATACCCAACACCAGTCCCCCTACTTCCGAGTTTGAATTTCGAATGAAGAAAGTACAGAGAGGTTGGCACAGCCAAAGTTGTCCCCTTGAATCCTGTGCACGATCGCCCCAGATATTTTGGCATTAAATGTGCGCGTGCTGGAGTCTTTTCGAATCGGGGCGATTCGAAGGGACCTTTCAGAATTCCTGCTGGTATGTTGGCCCAGGTATGACACAGTAATGGCTCTGTCAGCCGTCAGCCACTTTTAGCCGCCCGCTGTGGCGAGTGGGACACGTGTCGAGCGCGAGTCGGTCTGGGGGGATTCGCGATCATTATGGCGTCGGATCCCAGGGTCTATTTAAACCCGCCCTTCCACCTTTAGGGACCCTATTCCGCCTGAGAGTTATATCGGTGTTCGCCTTTTCTTCGAGAGTCCTGACCCTCCTTGGCATCTTCCTTGGCCCTAGGCATCCTTCGAGTCGTCCCTGTCCTCGCCCCTCTGCATCCTTCAAAGCGATCTAGGTTAGTCCCGGAACCTTTGTCTTTCTTCTTGCCATTTAGGGGCCTTTTCTCCTCCATTTTCTTCTGTCGCATTCCTCTGATTTGGTCTCCCGCAACCCCTCATCCCTTGTCTCGCCTGATTTCTCCAGGATCTTTAGGGTCTTCATTTGAAATCATTCGAAATATCTTCCGACACCTCTGCTTCCAGCGGTTCTGGGAGTTCTTCCACCTCAGCCCCTCAAGACCCCCACTCTGTAGATGAACCCACATCTGGGACTGGGCATCGTCCGATTTTTATGTCGGGTGCCATTCCCTGCTCTCTGACTCTGGATGAACTTCTGCTGATAAGGGTTCAGTACGGAGTTCCTCCGGAGTATGATCTGGAGCTTCTTGGCCCCTCCGATCGGGCTAGCACTCCCCCACCTGGTCATTTTTGCCTGTATTAGGAGGCCTTTCATGTCGGACTCCGGCTTCTGCTTTCGCCCTTTGTCGTCACCCTTTTCTGCTTCTTAGATATCTCTTTAGCTTCAGTTGCTCCGAATTCCTTTAGGTTTTTGATAGGGTTCCTCTCCCTTTGCCATGTAGTCGAAGTTCAGCCATCCCTTTCCTTGTTTAGACATTTCTACACCTTCAAGCGTCACCCTTCGACGAAGGACTGGTGGTATTTCTTCCTCCAGTTTGGCAAGAAGGGGTTGCTAAAAGGTGCTCCTTCTTCAATCCACAACTAGAAGGGGAAGTACCTCTTCATCCACTGCCCGACCTTGAGGCTTGGATTGCCCCCTTGGGGCTCTCTAAGGGACTCTGTCCACTGGGCTCCCAGCCTGGGGGAGGACGACCTCCAGGCCGTCCGAAAGCTCCTTGCCTATTCTGCTCCTTCCCTTCTCAACCTTCTGAAGGAGCAATTTTTGTTCAACATCGGCTTGAGCCCCCAGGATCCTGTGAGTATTCCATCTTTTCTTTTCTCTTCTTTTCTTCTGTCCTTCTTCTTTTTTTTTCTTCTTTTTTTTTTCTTTTCTTCTCTCCTTTTTTTTTCTTTTGCGTGTCACTTCTTCCTTTTTCACCCCATCACTGATTTTTGATTTGATTTTTTTTTTCAAGAATGGACGCCGAAGCAGCATGGATGCTCGCCAGGGGTCTCAAGGCCCACAAAAGAAAAGGCACCGCGGCCTCCAGATCAGCAAAGAAGGCCAGAGTGGAGGAGACGAGCTCGACTGCACCTATCCAGGTGGCCCCCGTGGTCGACGTTCCTTCGGATGCCGAACCATCGACTCTCCGGGCCTCTTCAAGGAGCTCTCCGCTGAGGTTCCCGCCTCAGGGGACCGCATCGAGGTGGTGCCCGGGGCCGAGAGGGAGAGGAGAAGGAAGTCGGTGGCCCACAGGGTAAGTAGCCACCGAACCGTCGTTGAAGAGTCCCTTGGTTCCGAGAGAGAGCCGGGGGAGAATCCTTTTAATGACAGGGATCTGATAAAGCGGCTGATTGATGGCTGCATCTTGCCCGAGGTCGTCAAGAGGATCGATTGCGTCGATCCCGAATAGCGGGTTTGGGACTCCCTGGGGTCCTTTCTCAAGGTAAACAGATTCACCCTCCCCCTTCCCTTCGTTTAATTAGCTTCTTGTTCCTTCATTCTGACCTCCCAGTCGACCTTGCAGATCAGACACCAGCTCTTTGCTAATATCGAGGCGACGAATCAGGCAAGGAGGGACGCCATCCAGGTGGAGGAGAGTCGTCGGGCCAGAATCGCTCGTCTCGAGGAGAAGGCAGCCGAGGTAGTCGCCCTCCAAGAGGCCCTGGAGAGAGAAAAATAGGCCCAGGAGGAAGAGAAGCAGACCTCAGAGGAGACGGTGAGGAAGGCAGAGGCCGAGGTCGCCAACTTGGTGGAGCAGATTTTGGTCCTGGTCTCGGAGGTCAGGGTTCTTATGGTGGAGGAGTTCAAGGCCTTTGCGGAGATGAGGGACCTGAACGTCCGATTCGACCAAGAAGCATTCATCAAGGGGTTCGAGCTCTGCCAAGAGAAGGTGGCCAGAAAATTTCTTGAGCTCGATCTCAGCTTCTTGGGCGAGGAGTCTGACGATGAGGCCGGTCCCTCTCCTGCTGCTACTGCTGCCGCAGCCCCCCTTCCAGGGACACCGAGTTCCCCAACTCCTACTGCAGAGGTCTGAGACCTCCAACTTTGTATTTTCTTTTTACTATAATTTTTCCTTTCCTTTTTGTCTTTAAGAAACATTCAATCAATAAAGTTGAATTTCTCATCGTGGATGGCTTCTCCTCTCTTCCTTCCTCCTTTTTGTTTTTCTTTCTGCAATGAGACGCACCTTGACGCTTTTGTCTCTCGATGGCAGTATCCTGTCGAAGCACTTCCCCTGCCCCTGGGGATTCTGCTGAAATCCACGATCCAGCAGCTGAAGAAGGAAGTTCTTCATTTGACAAAAAGGTCGAAGAAGATGGAAGGCGAGCTCCGCAGGTTGAGGGAGGGTCACTCTGAAGCCACCGCGGAGGCCACCCGCTTCCAAAACCTCCATGTGAAGGGGATCATGGAGTACAGTCGGAGAAAGGCAAACTTCGAGAGGGAGCTCGAGGAACACAGGAAGCGCACCAGCGATCGAATTTGGGCTCAAGCTGCCAAGATCAGTTCCCTCCGAGTGAAGTGTCGGCTGCACAGGAGAAGATTAGCCAGCTGGAAGGAAGCTCATTCTGGCTTTTGACTCGGGCCGATAGCGATCGGGAGTGGTCGAAAAAGGTCTCCAACCTTCAACAACAGCTCCAGGATGCCAAGGCGAGCTATGATGCGTACCGGGCCGGCTGGTGCAAGCAGGTGGACGAATACAAAGGAAGGCTCAGGATGGCGACCGACGAAGTTGCCCACCTTCAAGGGCAGCTAGCTGGAGGGGCTCATCTTGCTTCCACTCGGGATTCCAGCGAACTTCAATCCCTGAGAAGAACTGCAGAAGAGCTATCTGTCGCCCTTGGAGAGGGGAAGGCCGAGCTGTAGCAATTGAAGATCCAGCTGGTATGCGAGCAGCAGGCCACCAAGGATGCAAAGGCGAAATCCGAGGTTCTGAGATAAAGGCGTCGAGAGGTGGAGAACGAAAGCCAGCGATTTCACCGAAGAACATGGAGATATTAATGAGGGAGAGGGAATTGGAAGCAGAAGTCGAAAGTTTAAGGCACTCCTTGGTGAGGGTCGAAGCCGAAAGTTCGAGGTCGGAGGAAGCCGAGCCCCCTTAGGTTTTTTATTTTTTTTTGTCTTTCGTCCTTCTATATGTCTCCTTTTGCCGCATGTTTGTTTGTTGGTGTCGTAGCTTTTCTTTTTCTTTTTGATGTCGGTGTCATCTAGAGGTTCTTGGTCGTCGCCGCACCGGCTTGCTTGTCTTGTCATCTTTCTTCTTCAGCCTCAAGGGCTCTATAGTGTATATTTCATGAATGAAATGAAAAGAAGAATTTGTGTTACCTCATCTGCGTATTGTATTAAATTATCGTCCGTCGAACTTCTTTCGTCTTTTGACTTGTTCGATGTCGACATCGTTTGGAGGTACCCAGTCGTCGCCACGCTGATTTGCTTTTCCTGTCGTCCATGGCCGTTGGCTCGAGCTCGGTGGTCCGAACTTCATATTACCTTATAGGGGTCATTATTTTCTTGATCTGTGTCGAGAGCCTTCTTGGAGGTCGGGGATGTTTGGCAGGAACTTCCCATCTTTGTTGAGACGAGGTTCCCTAGGTCCTTGGTGTGATTCATTTTTCATCTGTTGCCAATGTAATTCATCGCTTTCCTTTTTAATTTTCCTCCTCTTTTCAGAGTGAGGGTCCTCCCCTTACTTTTTGCGGGGTTGCGTAGAAGTGTAGAGGTGCCACTGAGGGGACTTTTCCCTTCATCCGATCTTGTCGGGCGATCGGGTTTTTATCACCGTCAGGATGAGGTTCTCCTTCTGTTCCTGACGTAGTCGATCTCAGCTCAGGTTAGGACGAGGTTCTCCTCCTGTTTCCATCGGGGCTGTGGGGGCACATAAGGGTCGTTGCAAGGGCCTCTCCCCCCATCCGATCTAAAAGAACCGGGCCTTTGACTTTGCTCATGTCAGGACGAAGGGTGCAAAAATCCGCCTGCGTCGGAGAAGCTGGAGTCGAGGGAGTCGCGGTCACCGTCAGGACCTGCAAAAGAAGTCTAAATCGGAGGTGGGGTTGCTCTGGCAAGACCCTCCGATGCTCAAGTCAGTTCTCTGCCTCAACAAGAATGGAGTGCTCAAACAAAAATTTTAGCAGAGTTTTGGGATAGAAAATAGAGCTTAGAAAATAACGTATCTGGGTCCCCCTTTTATAGACGGAGAGAGCAGCAGACTGATAGCGATGTCTGTAACCGTCTGGCAGTGGGCTGCCCAAAGTCAGGAAAAGTTTGTTGCAAAGAGTAGTGGAGTGGAATCGTGGCTATCGTCGGGACATGCCACATGGAGTTTGTCACGGGGAGTGGAGCAGCGTCCGTTGTCACGACTTGCCAGAAGATGGAAGAATCGCATGGTATCCATCGCAGGAAGTGTAGTAGGATCGTGGCCATTATTGCGGTCTGCCAGGGAGTGATGGAGCTGTGCAGAATCCATCACAGGAAGTGGAGCAGAGTCGTGGCCGTTACTGCGACCCACCAGGGAGTGATGGGGCCGCACGGAATCCATCGCAAGAAGTGAAGTAGAGTCGTGGCCGTTGCTGCGGCCCGCCAGGGGGTCTAGGCCTGTCGGTCAGAGTTCGACTGGAGTGTCTGGCGAAGAGAGATGGTTAGCTACCCATCTAAGAGGAGCTCGGAGTCTGGCTCCCGTAGGAGTCCGGACGAAATCTTCCTTCAGTCGAAGTCGGGGGCGAGGTCCGGCTCCCGTGGGAGTCCGGACGGAGTCTTCCCGCAGCTGGAGTCGGAGATGAGATCTGGCTCCCGTAGGAACCCGGGCAAAGTCTACCTGCAATCAAAGTTAGGGGTGAAGTCCGGCTCCCTTAGGAGTCCGGACGAAGTTTACTAGCAATCGAGGTCGAGACGGAGCCCGGCTCCCGTAGGAGTCCGGGCGAAGCCTTCCAGCAGTTGAGGTCGGGGACAAAGTCCGGACGGAGTTTTTCTACGGTCGGAGTCGGAGATGAGATCCGACTCCTGTAGGAGTCCGGACGAAGTTTACCTGCAGTCAAAGTCAGGGGCGAAGTCTGGCTCCCTTAGAAGTCCGGACGAAGTTTACCAGCAGTCGAGGTCGAGGATGGAGCCTGGCTCCCGTAGGAGTCCGGGTGGAGTCTACCTGTAATCGGAGTCGTGGGCGGAGTTCGACTCCCGTAGGAGTCTGGGCGAAGTCTGCCTGCAGTCGGAGTCGGGGACGAGGCCCGGCTCCTGTAGGAGTCCGGGCGGAGTCTTCCTGCAATTAAAGTCAGGGGCGAAGTCCGCCTCCCGTAGGAGTCCGGACGAAACTTACCAGCAGTTGAAGTCGGGGACGGAGCCCGGCTCCCGTAGGAGTCTGGGTGGAGTCTATATCTAATCAGAGTCGTGGGCGGAGTCCGGCTCCCGTAGGAGTCTGAACGAAGTCTTCCCACAGCTGGAGTTGGAGACGAGATCCGGCTCCCGTAAGAGCCCGGGCGGTGCAATGGGAGTTCGCCATCTGCAGCCGAAAGCTAGAGGAGTCCTGCGAGGGTCAATCCTGTTAAGAACTTCGGCTGAGGGTATTTTATACCCAACAGCACTAATGGATAGTCCATTCATGCTGAGGCTGTAGGAACCTATGTAACCTTCTAGTAAAGTTTTGAAACCTAGTAGACCATTATTATGAGCCTAAATTTATCAGAAATATTATTTTAAATCTTTTGCTATTGAAGTATAGTTTTGAAATTAATGTTGAGAGTAAAAATTACTCTTCTTCCGATAAATTTTAAGACTATAGTCTCATATTTCTGTCACTCAATGATGTTGTTCATCATGTTGATGAGAATAAAAAATAAATATGTGATGGTCACATATCTCAGGGCAAGCAAGGTATTAGGTCCTGAATATATGGATGTTCAAAGACTAATAATATCTTGACCCAGAGATTGATACTTCATATGTGATATGATGTGTTCTCTAAAATGCTTCATAAATTTTATTGTCTCATTCTAAGAAATATCTTAGAAATTACTGTATATATTAGATATCATCAAAATCTATAACGAGCACTCCATATGAGATATGGAAAGGAATAAAGTAGGTTGCCAACTTATGTGACAAGAATTGATGTACATAAGTTTGTGCTAAAATAGGTTTATATTAGTTTATAGATTATCCTAAGTGTAGTATATGATCCTACTTCTACTACATTATTTGACAAAAATATTTTGTCAATAGGTATGCCACCTTTTAGGAAAAAAAAAAATTTAAGAAAAGAGACAGTGGGAGGATAATTGAACTTGAGAAGTTCAAGACCTATGAACTATTATAACCTGTGAAATATCCACAAATTGATCCTCAACCAGATATACTCATTGATGAGGCACAACCATGATACACACCTCCTCATTGAAGATCAATTCGAGTGTGTAATGTATCACTCAAATATGGTTTGTCATTGAGAATGATGATACACCATATATCATTGAGAATGATGTTTTCTTGACTTATTCGAAGATCATCATGAGTAGAGACTCTGACTGTTGGATATATATCCTAGAAGTCAATCTTGACTAACACATATTATATAACTAGCACATGATTTTGTACTTATTGGGCAGTTATATTACCATTTATGTTTATGTGTCCATGAATAATTCAAGAGATTAACAAGAAAATGATACATATTCTCAAAGAGTTGAAAATTTGAGAAATATATCATTGATGATTAACTCCTAAATTGCTCTTGATCATAGGATCATCATGGAGACGGTGATTGATCTGGATAGACCAGTGCACAGATCACTTTCTTCGGACAGATGGATCTCAAGTCTGCAGTGTAGAGATATTGGAACGAGAGTGCAAATGGTTGTTAGAGAACAACAAGTACTGAACATGACCAACATGAGAAGTCACATGGATGTCTGCTCACTCGTTAGTGACTTTCTCGATGCTGCAGTTGTATGACTGGTCTTTTGACATGAGATGATACTATTGCTCATAGTGAGGCTACTGGAGTTTGACTGACACATCAACATAGGTCTCAAGGAGCTTTTATAGTGGATGTTGGCGACAGTTGGTCCACTGTAAGAGTGGGGTGTGCATCAAGATGAAATTTATCGATCCTAATAAAAGAGAGTAGTCCTATAAAATTTAAGAGGTTGAGTCCTTAAGTCTATAGCCATAGCAGTATAATTGATGGAAAGATATTTTCATAGAATCACATATAGACTCAAGCTGATTGAATCTATCATATGACCGATGCTGAGGTTTGACGATTCATCCATGATCTGCCATCTGGTCGAAACTCATGATAGAGAGGCTGTATCATGCATTAACTATATCTAGAAGTTTATCATCTTTTATTCTGTTGGGTTACCACTATATACTGCTAGATGTCACTGGTGGATTGTGAGACTCATAAAGATCATCTTGATGATCAATGATCCTTGATGGACTGAGTTAGAATTGTTCTAATCTATTAAAAAGAGTTTCAATAATATTATGATAGAGATTACAATATATCTCACTACTAGACAGAATAGAACCTATGGAATCACACACAAAAAAAACTTTTGACTGATCAAATGGTTGAATTACGATTATAAATCATAATAGGATTTGATTATCAATTTGATTGATAATTGATCCAATGCAAATGTTGCATTATATAACTTACTAAAGAGTTAGTGAGTTATAAGAGAATTAATTAGCAATAAGATTGCTAATTGGCTTAATTTGATTAAGCAATGGGGCTTGTATCAAGTTCAATTTGATTGAATTTAATTTGACTCTTTATGGATTTGATTTGATCAACCCCAATATGGTTATAGGATAACCCCAAAAGGATCAGATGATTAGTCTCAGTTGAATTAAGATTTGGGTTTAATCCAATTCTTAATTAGACTAAGATATATGAATTTCTAATTAGACTAAGAATCTATATTTTTTTGGATACACTAAATTTTAATTGGATTAAGATTAAAAATTGAGTTTGACTCAAGCACCAAGAAAGAGTCCAATTGGACTAGGACCCCTCCTCCAATTAGGAGACATCTAATTTAAATAAATTTGACTCTAAATTAGATTTAATTTTTCATCTTTTTGAGTCTAATCTGGTTTTAATATGATTAGGATTAATAAGTATTTTATTGGGTTTAAAATAGCCATCTTATAAAGGGTCCCATGATCATAAAACACCCTCCTATCCATGCACCAAATTGTAATCCACGCCGAATATTTTTGTGCACCACAAATTCTCCACGCTCCACCAGATTTTCAATGTGTTTTATCCTCTTTATTTAGTGTGCAAGAAGGCTTTTAAATCCCCTTGAATTACCATGTAGAGCTGGGCGAAATCCTGGTTGTGGGTGGCATCCAAAATTGGAAGAGTCCTTAATGTTTTGGACTCTTATCTCCTATTCAAATTAGGACTCTCTTTTAGCCTATTTAAACACCACCCCTTGGATGGTTTTTGTTGAGATTAGCACCAGGATTTCACATCCTAGAGAAGAGGATTTCACGTGGAGAAAAATCAAAGAAAAAGGGGTGGTGAAGAGGTCCTTGGCGTGAGGTTAGTTGAGGCTTCCTATCTCTTCTTTCTTGCAACAACCAAGGGTTGGTTGTTAGGACATCTTATCTCCTCCTTCTTGTCCATGTTTAGACATGGATGTCTCCTCTTTCTTTTATCCAAAAGTTGGATAAAATTTTTATATCTCTACTGTAGAGATTAGATGCATGGATTTTAGGAAGAAAAGAGAAGAAAGGGTTCTTCTCATGATCTCTAGCGTAGAGATCAAGATCCTCCTGCATATTTTTGTTCTTTAAGAGTATCTTAAGAGAAATAAAGATTTTCAACTATCAAGATATGATCTCTACAAAAGAGCTTGTACTTCGATGATATTAAAAAGCTTCTGATCAGATCAGAGTCTCGTGTGAATATCCATAGAGACCGGATGCTTATGCAACTACAAGGGATCTTTGAAAGACATCCTTGATCATCAGTTCGTGTTGAAGATTGATCCATGTTCAGGTATGTTTTATATTTATTTTTTTCTATTAGATTTCTGTATCTGAATCTTATCTCACATATGATGATTCTATTATGGTTTGAAGATTTAATCTTATGCATGCTTAGATTAAATTAGATTTAATCTAAAAATATTTAAAATTTTACTGTGTACTTGATTTGTAAAATCATGCATGCATGAAATCAAAAAACTCCAACAGTGATATCAGAGCCATGTCATATGCATAAGATTAAGATTTAGATTTAAAATTTATAGAGAAAAATTTCATATCTGAAAGGTTTTGATATCGTTCTGACATAAGATTGCCCAAGTATAATCTGTTATGCTGAATGATTGTCCTAGAATGATGTTAAAATTTTTAATTAGATTAAATTTTTTAGATCTAATTTTTATAGTATATATGTGATATATATTTTATTATTTAGATCTGAAAGGAGTTTCAAGATCTATTTTAATTCATATATATGATATATAAAAGTATGTTTAGGGCTAAAATTTGTTTCAATAACCTGAACCTGTTTATGTATGTGATCCATATTTGTATTCGTGATCTGAAATTATTTTGAGATCAAAATTTATACTTCATGTAAAGAATTTAGATCCCAAAGTTTTGATTAAGATCTGAAATTAGTGTTTGTGCATGAGGGATTGGTCATGGGTAGATCAAATTAGGTCATGTAATTAGATTACATCAAAGAATTTCTGATTTGATCACATTGGGTTCGAATCAATTTAGTAATTGATCAAACTAACTCAAGTGTTGATTAAGGTAAGGTCAATAATGCCTAAGATCATATAATTATTGTTAATCAAATTGATTGACACCCATATGTAGAATCAATTAACCTAAAGACCTAATTTGGTTATGTGGCTCGAGTCTAATTCACCTAAGCTAACCTATTCAGATCAATTATCCAATTGGTGTCTAAAGCAAGTAATTGAAAGATGGTTATTTAATTGGTTTCATTCGCTTATCTGATCAATTTATTGGTGTCTAAAAAAAGCAACGGTGGGACCCCCACCAATCTCCACTTATCTGGCCAATTTTGAAGATTGAGCCTCAAATATGGTTGCCTGGTGTTTTGATTTAGCCCATGCCAAGTACATCAGTCATATGATGACTGATTAGTTGAGATCTAAACCTAAATTTCTCTACAAAATATTAAGTCCAAGGTCTTCCACCATTGTAGATGTGCGGGTGTGCTACCGATATTGATTGTTCTCGACTGGTCACAGTGGTTCAGTTGCATCGGAAACACGCAATCACTCTATTAGCAAAGAGTTGCTCCAGGGTAAAGATGGGGTTGGGTCCAATAACTGTTAGGTGAGGGACCCAATGACGAAATTGCACCTGCATGTGAATGGTGGGTCTGGCTTAACTAAGAAGTATGGGCAATAACTGTTAGGTGAGCTCACATGACTTAAAGATCAAGTTGTTGCAACATGCTTAGAGAAGCACTGGGCAAAGTGTTGTCCATGCATCGATGTTTATTCATGTTATCAATAACTATTAGGTGAGGTACACGATATCGGTGGGACCGCAATATCCACTAAAAATTCAATTATCATGTCAGAATTTTTATTTCTCTACCTGAAGAGTATGGGAGATCTAATAAATAGTGAAAGTCTCTTTTTACATCTAAAAGTCTCTAGAGTAAATTATCGAAATAAGTACAAATATCCAATTAGAATCTTTGCTCTCTGTTGTTCATTGTGTCAGTTTCCAATCCTCTAGCTTGAATCCTAGATATCAATTGATTAACCGAAGTCGATTACATAGACTGGCTCATAAATCTAGGAATTGCTCTTAATTTTAGAAAATTAAGCAATGTACTCTATCGGGTTATTCTAATGTTAACAACTCGTCCAACCCATAGTCAACGAGCTATACTTGATGAGTGGATGGACAATGACAATACAGATAGATGCTATGCATGAGCACATGTTTACTGCCTATGACACGTTGATTCATCTGCAAATATTGTGAGATGATCAGAGTCGCACAGTGCATATGAGCGTGATGAACAATCAGTCTATGATCATTATTTGGTAATGATTAAGAACATTAAGGAGCTTGAAAGGCTCAACATGACCATGCATAAGGAATTACTTATGGATTCGATCTTGCGATCCTTGATTAGTTTATATGGATAGTTTATGATAAACTACCATATGAAAGAACATCATGGTACTTTATCTGAATTGGTCAAAGTGTTGATAACAAAGAAACCTTGAAAGAGTTTAGAAGTAAATATCTGGAGAGCCTAAAGAAACAAAGACATGCCTAGAGTAGGCATGTCAAAATTGCTCAATGCTATCCTTACTATTTTCTCTTCTTCCAGTTGAGTTATAGATTCTAGTGTAGAGTCGATAGAAAGGTGGAGGGCTGAGAAAATAACTCTTGAATTGGCTATAGGGCAACAGTTACTGCTGCAGCCATGGGTATCTATTCTTCACGATCATCATTTAGATTTAGTTCTTAGAGACGGTCTCTATCATTTGCATGGTGATGCATCTGTGAACTTAATTGAGTAATCAGTAAATGTCATTGGATTTATGAGATCCAAAATTGAGATGAGCTTAAAGTATATGTGGAACTTATGACTAAGTTATATTGGAGAAGAAATGATTAACAAACTAGATAATTATGGGCCTTTGGGCTCATTGACTGTTGAGTCAAATCTAGTTTGTACATCATCTCTTTAAGAAAATATGACCAAGTTACTCTTGTAGGACAAAAGAAAAAGGACCACTGAGGTACTTATCATTGTACACATTTGATATGTGTAGCCTATGTGATGTGCTAACCAAGGAGTTGTCTCTACTTTGTATATGAGATATAAATCTAAAATTTTTGAAAGGTTTAAAGAATTCAGATGTAAGTAGAGAAATAAATCGAAAAATTCTTGAAGGTACTTTGATTCAAGATCTGGAAGAAGAGATCAAGATCCATGGATGAAGAGCGGGATCTACAAGGTGCTAGCATATCAGTGATCTCTGTGCTTCGATCAGGTGGCTTCATGTGGATACCAGCGGAGGTCGGACACGTGTGTGGCTATGATCAGAATTTGAGACATCTGCAGGATTTGAGGTATGGAGATCTAATCTCCATTTATTTTTTTTAATAGTTTGTTTCTCTGTTTCAGATATCAGATCATAGATATATATTCGTAAAAAGATCCTTACTATGATTTTTAGATCTGATCTGATACGTGAATAAATTAAAACTATTTTAATTTATTTATTTTTACTGTGTAGATGTCTAAAAAAAGTTTTGAACTATACGTACAAAACCATAGCATTTTCTAACAGTTGTATCATAGTCAGATTCTGATACGAATATGAATCCCCTCAGATCTGATATCTTATTTATAAAAATCAGATCTGAAGGTTAATAAGATGATCATATCATTCTGAAATAAGGTTGCCCTGGCATAACCCCTGTTATGCTAAACAGTTATCCTAGAATGATGTAGAACATTGATTAAGGTTAGATCTAATTTTTTTACATGCTGTAATATCATTACAGAATTATTTAAATTTAAAATTATTTTAGATCTAAATAAATTATAAATTATTCAGATCTAAAATTGATTTAGATCTGAATATTTTAATTAGGATGTAATTTGGATCTAGTATATTTGCTAAAATTCTTTCTACATGCATAGTTTTAATGTTATGATTCATATGTTTGACATGTGAAAGATATATTAATCTGGATTTTAATTGATTACATATATGATATGTTAGATTAAATTTTTAGTAGTTTAGTAATCAAATTGGGATAGTCACCATGGCCATTCGATCATAAGATGATGAAGGGATCAAAGTCTCTCTCTTGCCCATTCTATGGGTTCTCTCTTATGACGTGTAGGGGTGCCGACTGTAATATTTTTTATGTAGATGAACAGTGAATAAAAAATTATAATTATTATATTTTTTAATTTAAATCAGATTATGCATATATTTTTATGTATTTTAGATTATTAAAATATTATATTTGATATATTATTTGACACACGATCTAAAACTTAATTTTTGCAAAATCCTACATCCAAAACCCTAGACTTTGTTTGCATGAGAGCATGAAATTGTGACTGGTATGCCTGTGGAGTTGACTCAATTTTCAATTGGGTCAACTCGAGTGCTTGGTGGGTCGACTCATTTTTGTTGGAGTCGACTTAAAACCCTGATAGGTTGGCTCATTTGCTAATGAACCGACTCAATTATGCATTCTAGGTCTATAGGTTTCTATTTGTCTCAGTGTGTACTGACTCACTGTGATAAATTAATTTGTGTACCAGGATGAATCGATTTAACTATGTAAACAATTATATTGTATGGGATATAATATAAATGGTTTAGATTAGAAAATATTTCGAGATCTAAATTCAAATCCATATACATAATGCACTTAATTAAGAATTAAGATTTAAAATTATAAGATCTAAAATTATAAATTTAAGATCTAAATTTTAATGCATAAAATATGGGCTTCGGGTATGGTTGAACAAATTAGATTTAGAGATGAAACTACAATTAGGGTCATTGATTAGATCAGATTAGAATCCATTTTCGATTTTAAACAGTTGATCAAACCTAATCAAAAGTTGATTGGGATGAGGTCAAAGGGGCTCAAAATTGAATTTAGTTATAGTTGATCAAATTAATTCACATATGATGTGAATTGATTAAGTCAAGATCAAATTTGGCTCAATAGTTCGAGCCCGGATCTATAGGTTAACTTAATTAATTTTAATAAACTAATTTGGTGTCTAAGGCAAGTATTAGATGATGGTTATTTAATTGATTCTGTTGTCTGATCTGATCAATTCATTGGTGTCTAAGGAAAGCAATGGGGGGACCCCCACTCATCTTTGCTTATCTGGCCATCTTGAGAGATTATATTTTGTATTAGGTTACTTGTTGATCCGAGTTCACCCATGCCGATTAGGTTGGTCAGACATGAAATGTGTTGATCTAAACTAGATTAGTCATTACAATAGATGTATGTGACTAATTAGAAGAGATCTAAACCCAAATCTCCTCATTGAATATTAAGTCTACTGGTCTTCCACGGTTGTAGAGATGCGGGTGCCTTTTCTGGTGTTGATCATTTTCAGCTGGTTATAGTAATTCAGTTGCATCAGAAAGGTACAACTACTTTATTGGTATCAGATACCTCGAGATAAAGATGGGGTTGGGCCCAATAACTGTTAGGTAAGGGATCCAATGATGGTTTTGCACTCATTGGTGAATGGTGGATTGGACTTAACTAAGAAATATACCAATAACTGTTAGGTGAGGCCACAGAACTTAGAAACTAAGTCGTTGCAACATGCTTGAAGAAGCATCTGGATAAGAAATTATCTACGCATTGATATACGTATCACCAATAACTGTTAGGTGATGTACCGTATATCGATGGGACCGTAGCACCCACTATAACCATTTATCGCATTAGGATTTCTATTTCTCCATTTGAGGAGTGTGAGAGATTCAAAAAATTAATGGGAGCCTTTTATTTATTTTTAAAGTCCCTAGAATAAACTATTACAAGTATAATTATCTAATTAAATTTTTACTCTCTATGATCAATTCTTTCAGCTTCCAACACTCTAGCTCGAATCCTAGATATCTACCACTTAACCAAAATCGATTATATATTTTGGCTTAGAAATCTAAGAATAGTTCTTAGCTTTTAGAAACTAAGCCATGTTCTTGACCAGGTTAATCCAATGTCATCAGCTTGTCCAATCCATAGTCAACAAGCTATACTTGATAAATGGTTGGACATTGACAATTAGGTTAGATGCTATAAATTGAATTTCATAGTCGATGAGATCTAATATATGCATAAAGACATGTAGACTGTCAATAATATGTTGATTCATCTGCAATAGTTGCAAGATGATCAGAGTCGTACAGTCCATGAGATGCGTGATGGGCAGTTTGTCTATGATCGATGATCGAGAATATTGAAGAACTTGAAAAGCTCGATATGACTATGCATAAAAAATTGCTAATGGATTTGATCCTGTAATTTCTGATTCATACGGATAGTTTATGAAACTGTTATATGAATAAATATTATAGCATCTTAACTGAATTGGTCGATATGCTAGTAACTAAGGGACTTTGAAAAATTTAGAGGTACATATCTGGAGAACCTAAAAGAAATATTTACATACCTTCGGAAGGTATGTCGACTTGCTCAAAATTGAGAGATTCAGAACTAGATAATCTGAAGTATATAGATGGTTCTTTTGGCTAAATCATGTATGAAAAGAAATGATTTACCGACTGAAAAAAATAGATCTTTGGGCTCATTAACTGTTAAGTCATATCTAGTCTGTAAATCATCTCTTTGAGCATTAATGACCAAGCTATCCTTTATGGGTTAAAGGATTAGGACTACTGAGATACTTATCCTCGTATACATATGATGTGTATGACCCATTTGATGAGCCAACCTAGGAGATTGTCACTACTTCATCACCTTTACCGATGAGCATCAAGGTATAGGTATGTATGTGAGATACAAATCTGAAAGACTTTGAAAAGTTCAAAAAATTCAGATATGAAGTAGAAAAGATAAATCAAAAAAATTCTAAAGGTACTTCGACCAGATCGAAGATGTAATACCAAATAAAAAATTTATCGATTATCTAAAGAAAATGATATAGTGTCATGATGAAATTTTTCTTATACACCTAAGCTCAACGGTGTATCTGTGAGAAGCGATGGCACTATATGAGATATGGTCCAGTCTATCATGAATATCACTAGCTTAATTATTGTTTCTTTAGGAGTAAAATTTAATTTTTAAAATTTAAATTAGGTTTCCTCTAAAGTTGGTTTTACCACACCATATGAGATATGATATGGTGGACAAGTTAGAGAATAGGTCTGTGAGAACTCGTTTATAGGATATCCCAAAAGGTGTTTGAAATATCACTTTCTCTTTCCAGTGGTTCACAATATGATTATGAGAAATCATACTATTTTCTTAGAAATAGTGAGAGGATGAACTTAAAGAGAAAGTCTCTAAAGAACAATGAGTCACAAAACCTATATAATTTATTTAAGATAAGCCAATATATGTAGTACTTTCTCCACCTCATCGATCTAGTAGGATCTCCTATCCTTTAGAAAGGTACTTGGTATTCTTACAAAGGATTCAGAGAAAGTATTTCTCAAAAAAGATTGGGAACATAGGAATGATCCCAAAACCTATAACGACGTGATATGAGGAATCATGTAGTTACATGAAGATCAGTGGGAGGGTCCCATGCTGACATCGATTATGATGTGGTTACATATAGAATTTTCTTTTCAAAAATCTAGGTCAAACATTCTGAAAATAAAAGGTCTATAGAGATAGATCCTGTTGGGTATAAAATAACCCCAGTCGAAGTTCGTAAAAGGCCGACCCTCCCAGGCCTCTTCCAGCTTCTGACCTTGTGCGGCGTCTTTCTGAACCTCTCCGACCGTTCGAGCTTCCACAATACCATCCAGACTCTCCCAGCAGTTGGCCTTCCACAGTGTCCTCCAGATTCCTCCAGCAGACAAACTCCTATCGTGCCATCTAGACTTCTCCGATAATGAGCTCCTCCATTCATCTACCGGGCTGCTCCAAATACTTTCTGAGCTTCACTATCAGCCGATTCTCTACAGTGATCGACTATTCTCTGAATCTCTTCCAGACTTCTTCCAGCCATGATCAACTCTACTCCGAACCTCTATTGCAAGCAGACTTCATCCGAGCTCCTACAAGAGCCGGACTCTGTCCGAACTTCTACAACGGACGAGCTCCACCAGTCAGATTTTTATTTCGAACTTCTTTCGGACTTCGTCATTGACCGAGCTTCTCCGGCAGTGGGACTTCTACAATAAGAAGTCTCCATCCGAGCTTCCATGACAACTAATCTTTGACCTTCTACAACAGAACTCCATCCGAACTTCTACAACAGAATTGAATTTCGGACTCCTCCAACGTTCGACCTTCCACAGTGTCCTCAAGACTCCTCCAGCGGACGAACCTCCACAACGCCATCCGAACTCCACTATCGATCGACCCTCTACCGGATTCCTCATGAAATCGGATCCCTCCGACAGACAGTCCTCAGACGAGCTTCTACATCAGGCAAATTCCAGATGAACTTCTCTAGCAATCGAACTTCTGTCAGACTTCTCCAACAGAAAGTCCCCATCTGAGCTTCTACAGCAAATGACTTCTGCCTGTAGCATTAGCATCCAAGGCATCCAACAATAGTGGACTCGTCAGCAACCTCAAAAACATCTGAGTCTCTCTTAGATTGCTGAGACAGAGAGCCAGTCTGCTCCCTCAGACATCCCATCCGAACTTCAGCCATCCAACCCGAACTCTCCGATAAGTCACGACAACGGACACCACTTCACTCTCCATAACAAACTTCACATGGCCCTGAATGGCCCACTGACGCCACTACTCTCCGTAACAAACTCTGCGTGGCCCCGAACGACCCACTACCAGGCAGTTATGGACGTCGCAGTCAAATCAGTTACACTCTCCCATCTATAAAAGAGACCCTCAGATACATTTTTCTCTAAGCTCTACTATCTGGAAACTCTGCTAAAATTGAAGTGAATTTTAGGTGCAGGGATAAAATGATAATTTTAAAATTTTTTTAAAATTATAATTTTATAGTAAAAATAATTAATTAATCTGATTAATTAATATAAATTAATCCTATACAAGGATCTAAATATGATATAATAGCATGCATTTAAATTTAAATTTTAAATTCTCTATAGTAAATATTTTACTATTATGTGTTCAGAACACATTACCTTTGTGCGGGTAGTCGATCGCCGGAATCTGATCACCGTCGGGAGGGTCTGATCATCACAATACAGTTATACAGTATGTCTGGCCTCTATGGATCATCCACATGAAGCTCCTGATCTGATCGGCTCCTCATAAATGCTAGTTCGTGGTTGAACCCTTTTGATGGCCGATGTTGATCGAACTTCTTCGATCTTGATCTGTCGACTCCTCAGATGCTCCAAATTATCAACAGATGTACTTGAGAGGTTCATGATGCTCTCCCTAAAGCTTGGTGGGCTCACGACACTCGTAGCTCACGTTCTCACTTTTCGAACCCTAAGCCAAAACCCTAGGGTACACTCCGAAGAAACTTGTGCCCACTTTGTTTCTTTCTTTTCTCTCCTTTTCTTTTCTTTTATCATGCAGGAAAGCTCTCTCACACCATCCTTCTCTATCAGATGTCTTTTGCGCATGCCCTATCTTATCTTCTTTTTAAAATGATGCAAGATCGCATCTTTGCAGCATTTTTACCGCGTGAGAGGATAAAGATAAGTGGTTGCTCATTTGAATTCAAATCAAATTTGAATTCAAATGCCAACTAACTCATTCCTATCCACCCTACACGTGAGAAGAGAGGGGCATGGGCTCTCTTGTGCATGGATAATTTTCATGAGAAACCATTTCTTATGTGGAAGAAGTGGCGCACAAGATAAAAGGTGGGTGCAAAGATTTGTTATCCATTTGAATTCAAACATCTTTTGAATTTGAATGGCCAACCAATCTCATCCTTATCCATTCAAAATGGTGCACAAAGAGAGGGCATGGGATGGCTTCTGCGTGGGAGAAAATTCATGAGAAGTTATTGTTGGGAATAGTATCCCAAAGCCAATCGTCAGCCTGTTGATGGTTGTGCTCATTTTTATATTTGTACATAAATTATGAATTAATAAAAATTATTTTGATATTTTTTTATCATAAAATATTTCATCTTCTAATGAACTCCTATGTTGTGGTGAAGTCCTTAGGACTATTTAGACTCGACAAAGGAGGATTTGTCGTTTAGTCCTTAAATCTGTTCGTGACCAAATGATATGTTGTTACCAAGGATGACAATGTTTATCAAGCATAGGTCGTTGTGTACCATATAGGTTGGTTGTCCTCTTAACCAATGAGTGTGGAGATACTGGTATGGAATACAGGTGAGATGTAAGGGTACATTTGTATTGAACGTGATCAAATCCGGAGCTATTTCTGCTGTCAAGATTTGCTCCGATGGAATATGGGTATAAATATCCCTCCGACCTGAGACCACCATGGTGACTTGCAAGCAACTCACTGCACTTAGGCACTGGACTACCTGAATTTCTAATTCAGTGACGGAAGGCTGCTTGGTGTAGTCAAGTACTTGACTTGTTGGTGCGTGTGTCAAGATGGGATTGATCACTCCAGTTTAGGAGTTGTGTACAGTTATATTTTAATTTAGCAAAACCTTGACCAGGGTAGTCCTTGTGAGGAGTCACAAGACTGTTTGAGTTGAGCACGATTCGGATGATCTGATCAGGGTTGACAGTTTAACCCTGAGTCATCCTAAACACAGGGGTCAAAAGGATGAATTATACAGTAACCATATTCATGTAGGTTCTTGTGTTGCGATTGTGACTCTTCGACCTATCCAGACATCGGGTACCATTGCTAGATGGTCACTTCGATTAGTACAGAAATTGGTTCCTGTGCTACTAGCTTAGGTTCGAACCTGCGGGGTCACACACATTAGAGGTTCCTATCTGATCTGATGGCTGGTGTAGAATCCTACATGTTTGAGACTCAGTGATCGAGAATCAGGATTTTCTGATCATGAGTTTCACACATTATGGGTACTAGGGTCAAGAGTCCCACTGGTTAGGACTTTTCGATCAGGATTACATATCGATGAATTCTGATGCCCGATTGCCCATCGAATTTGGACTCAGTATTTAGGAGAGGTTTAATTAGTGATTTGATTGCTAATTAACTCAATTTGATTGAGTAATTATTTTTGGATCAAGTCCAATTGAATTGGATTCAGTTGGGTTTGACCCGATTAGGTTAAGAGTTGACCTAATCATCAAGATGGTTTGATCCCTGATTTGATCAGGGGTTGGGCTTAGTCAATTCTTGATTTGATTAGGATTTTATTGAGCCTAATTAAGCCTAATTAAATTGGATTTAAATTAGTCTATTGGACCTAACTTATTTGGTTCAATTAGGTTGGTTTAAATAATGAACCACCTTGACCCAATCTCCATGCGCCACCTCACTTTCATTGCACCCATTTGAATTCATGAGAAGAAACTTCTCATGAATTATTTTCTCACGCCAAGCCCTCTCCACGCCCCACTTTAATGTGCCAAATGAATGGATAAGGATGATTGGTTGGCCATTCAAATTCAAAATAAAGTTTGAATTTGAATGGGCAATCAATCTTTGTACCTTATCCCTTTTTTTACGCCTCATTTATTACATGAGAAAAGGTTTCTCATGAAATTACTCTATGCATAATTTAATCCATGCCTCACACCTTTAGTGGATAAGGGATGAGTTGGTGTCCATTTGAATTCAAAATTTGATTTGAATTCAAATGTGCAATTACTCATCTTTATCTTTTCTTTTGGATAAGACGTTTGACGTTGTTATAAAAGGAGGAGAAGAGTGGGGCGTGCAAAAAAAAGATTTTTGGAGAAAAATTTTGGGGTGTGAGGAAGTCTTGTGCATGAGAAGGAAGTCCATATCCTTCCAAGAGAAAAAGAAAGAAAAGAAAGAAAAGTTGGTACAAGATTTCCGGTGAGTTCCCTAGAGTTTTAGCCTGGGGTTCGAAAAGTGAGAAAGTGAGCTACGGATGTTGTGAGCTCATAAAATCTTAGGAAGATCTTCAACATCCTCTTAAGTACATCTGTTGATGATTCAGAGCATCCAAAGAATCGATAGACATCAATCGAAGGAGTCCGATCAGCATCCGCCGTCAAAAAGGCTCTACAACGAGCTAGCACTCGTGAGGAGTCGATCAGATCGGAAGCTTCATGTGGATGATCCACAGAGGCCAAACATACTATGTGACTACATCGCGATGATCAGACTCTCCCGACGGTGATCAGTTTGCGGTGATCTACTATCCGCATAAAGGTATTGTGTTCTGAACACATTACAGTAAAGTGTTTACTGTTCGCATTTGAATTTTAAATTTAAATGAATGCATGCTATATATCATATTTAGATCCTAGTGTAAAATAAATTTATGTTAATTAATTAAATTAATTAATAATTTTTACTATAAAATAATAATTTTAAAAAAGTTTTAAAATTACCATTTTACCCCTGCACTGAATTTCTCCACAAATGGTATCAGAGTGGGTGCTTAGATATGATGTATATATTTGCATGCATAGGTTAAGTTATAATCTAAAAGTTTAAATTTAAAATTTAAAATTTAAAAATTTAAAATTTGAATTTTGAAAGTTGTTCGAAATTCAAAATTCAAAAATTTAAAATTCAAAATTTGAAATTTGAATTTTGAAATTTGTAATTCAAAATTTAAAATTTAAAAATTTGAAATTCAAAATTTGAAATTTGAAATTTGGGTGAAATTTTAAATTTACAATTCAAAATTTAAAATTCAAAATTTGAAATTCAAAATTTGAAATTCAAAAATTTGAAATTTGAAATTTGAAATTTGTTTGAAATTTGAAATTCAAAATTTTAAATTTAAATTTTAAAATTGGTATATTTAGATATACTTGATCCAAGTAGCAAGTAATCGAATTGGGTTGGTTGCCATGGTCATCCGGTCATGAAGAAAAGTAGGGTTTAAGACCCTCTCCTTCCATTCGATGGGGTCTCCTATGGCGGTAGGGGTGCCGCTGCAATTATATCCCATGCAGATGAAGCAGCGAAAAGAATTAATTGTATAGGTTCAATTATAAAATTTATCATGAATGTGTTAGATTAGATCTAAAGAAATATTCATGATTTATTTTGATTGAGTTATTTTCTGTTATGTAATTAGCAATAGGATTGCTATTTATGAAATGTGCTGATCTATTTGTGAAATGAGTCAACATATTTGGTGAACAGAAAATAAAATCTTTCAAATTTAAAAATTATTTTTAAAATACCAAACCCTGACCCATCAGCCCAAATACTTAATTAAAAGAATTAAGTATTGTCTAGTAGGTCTAGAATTGTGAATTAAGACCTAAGACAATTGCATAAACTTGTGGGTCAATGGGTTAGATGGATTAGGTCCATAATTGGGTTAGACCTAAGGTTAGCTTAAAGAAATGGACTAAATTAGAGTAATTGGTCAAATCTAATCAAAAATTGAATTAGATTAGGTTAAGGATACTCGAGACTCAACTCCAATAGTTGTAGTTGAATGGGTCCATGTCTTTAACTAGACCAAGATGGACTTAATTCATGGCTACGCGGTGGAACCCAATTTACAAAGTTGATCAAATTAAAACTAATGAACCGGTTAGTGTCTAAGGTAAGTTTGGCAGTTTGACCAGTGGTTTTTAAGCGGGAGCTACTCGCAGTGATTCGATCTCTGACAAGTTAATGGCATATTCCCACCACTGATCTCACTTACCTGGCCAACCTGGTGAATTAGGTTTTGATTAGATCACTTTGTGATTAGGGCTCACCCATGTCATTAGGTAAATCAGTTTGACTGATTTAGGTGCTCCTAATGCTGGCTTAATTAAATCTTTTTTAATCTGACTTGGTGAAGTCAGTGGGAGGATTGAAATTGGCTAATAATTTATCTTCTCATCTATTCTTTAATAAAATCCTCAAAAATTATTAGGTCCTAAAAATGATTAAGTTATATTGATAACTAAGTCATAGCCTCCCATTAAGTGAGTGATAATGAGTCCATTAGTTTAATAATTATTGGAGGCCCAAAGGCCTGGTGCTTATTGACTAATGGAATTATCATTCATAATATGATAATTTGGTTTGAGTCTTTCTGATGGTGGTCAGGTTGGCCGGCCAAAGTCGGGTCTGATCATTTATTGGTCCGATTCACCAAATCAAATCATGTTAATGGTTGGACCTAACCAGATCTTTTCAGTGGAGGCCAAAGCCTACTGATTAGGTTCTGGGGCAAAATCAATTATTAGAAGTTGTTTAGAGAAATAACTGGTTATGAACCTACCCATAGATGCACATGGGTTGACCAACCAAAGTTGGGCTCGTGTGTAGTCTGTGTGGATTCTAGTACCCACTAAGGAATTAAAGTAATTCCTCGAATTGGAGGTTGAGGCTACCAGTTCATAAAAATACTGGGAGAAACTTTAAACTAAAGTCCAAGTCTTTAGTATTTATAATTTATGTACTAATAGAGGTCTGATTTTTCTTTATGCAGCTATGGCCACTACCCTGTCCCTCCGATCATTATTAGATAATGACAAGCTCATGGGACCTAATTTTGATAGCTGGTATCGAAAATTAAAAATCATCCTTGAGCATGAGCGGATCCTTTATGTAGTAACGGATCCGGCACCTGAGGAGCCAACCCCGAACGTTAGAGGGACGATCCGAGACACTTATCAAAAGTGGCTCAACGATCGCACCACCGTTCGGTGCATTATGCTGGCGGCAATGAATGATGAGTTCAGCCGTAGGTTTGAGAACGCCCAGCCACAGGAGATGATTCAAATGTTGAACGACTCCTTTGGTACGCCTGACGATGTTGAAAGGCACAAAACTAGTTGTGCCATTTTCAATGCTCAGATGAGGGATGGAGCCTCAGTCACTGATCATGTACTGTACATGATCGAAATGATTGAGCACCTAAGTAAACTGGGCTTTTTCTTGTATGAGCAGCTCAGTAAGGATGCGATCCTTAATTCATTGCCCAAGTCCTTCCTCCCCTTCCTTACTCATTTTTGAATGACAAAGCTTGCAGTGAACTACCATGGCTTGTTGGGGTTGCTGCAGAACTTTGAGAAGGATCACCAGCTCCATAAGGAGTCGTTGAATGTTGTGGGAGGGTCTTCTTCATGTCGTCGACCCTTTAAGAAAGGGAAGAAGAAGAACAAGAAGAAGAAGAATAAGAAGGTGCAGCTGCATGCTGGGATGTCTGCACATGGTCAGACCAAGAAGCGCAAGCCCGACCAGAGCCAGACGGAGTGCTTCTTTTGCAAGAAGCAAGGGCACTGGAAGAGGAACTGTCCTCTATACATTGCCTCCCTGGACCTGAACAGGCCGAAGAAGAAGCAAGGTACTTATATGATAACACCTTGCAACTTTTCCATTTGTGATACTACTGCCTGGGTATTGGATACCGAAAGCCCTTATCATATTTGCAATTCGATGCAGGATCTGCAAGTCAGTAGGAGATTTGATGAAGGCGAGAGATTCCTAAATGTTAGAGATGGAAGCAAAGTTCCAGTTCTAGCATTAAGAATCATGAACCTTGTAATCAATTCTCGAAACGTAATTCTGAGTGAATGTCACTATTGTCCAAGTTTTTTATTAAATATTATTTCTATAGGCCTTTTGGCCATGAACGGTTATCAATTTTTAATAAAAGGAAATGTTTGCAATATCATTTTGAATGGTGTTACAATGTTTGTTGGATAACTTAATAATGAAATTTACTTTCTATCACAACCTGTTAATGTGGTTCAAACCTTCGGTAAACACCCTAGAATAGATTGTGTCAGAAGTCTACCTTTGGCACTGTAGGCTAGGTCATATCAATAAAAATAGGATAAACAGGTTGGCTCAAGAAGAAATTCTTGAAGTAGGTGATTGTGAATCACTTCCAACCTGTGAGTCCTGTCTTCTTAGTAAAATGATCAAGTCACCTTTTATTGGAAAAGGTGAGTGAGCCAGTGAACTCTTGGCTCTGGTACATTCTGATGTATGTGGACCCATGAGCTTAAGTGCAAAAGGTGGATATTTCTACTTCATAACCTTCACAGACGACCTATCGAGGTATGGATATGTCTATTTAATGAAGCATAAGTCGGAGTCGTTTGAAATGTTCAAAAATGAGGTAGAAAAATAAATTGAAAAGTGTATTAAAATTCTTTGATCTGATCGAAGAGGTGAATACCTTTCCAATGATTTTCTGACATATCTTGGGAAGAATGGGATTCTCTCTCAGTGGACTCCTCCTGGAACACCATAACATAATGATGTATCTGAAAGGAGGAATTGGACCTTGTTGGACATGGTTCAATCCATGATGGGGTTTGCTGGTCTGCCGATCTTCCTCTGGGGATATGCGCTCGAATCGGCTTGTTACCTTCTAAATAGAGTTTCAAGTCTGTAACCAAAATGCCATATGAGATATGGATAGGACGTAAGCCAGTACTCTCGCACCTTAGGGTTTGGGGGCTCCTCACCTTAGCATTTGTGAGGAGCCGATCAAATCAGGAGCTTCATGTGGATGATCCATAAATGTCAAATTTTCTCAGCCACACCGTTTCTTTGGCAGCATCTGATGCAGCGACATACTCCGCCTCGCAAACTGAATCAGCCACAGTGTACTGCTTGGAACTCTTCTAGTAAACAACCCCACCATTAAGGGTAAAAATAAATCTTGACACACTCTTGCTGTCATCATGATCAGACTGAAAACTAGAGTCTGTAAACCCTATAAGTCTCAAGTCTGATTCACCATAAACAAGCCACTGGTCCTTAGTATTTCTTAAATACTTCAGGATGGTTTTAACAACCTTCCAGTGATTCTCCCCTAGATCAGATTGGTATCTACTCACTATCCCTAGTGAGTATGCCACATCTGGTCGTGTACATGTCATGGCGTACATGATAGATCCCACTACCGAAGCATATAAAATTCTACCCATATGCTCTCTCTCTTGAGGTGTTGTCGGACAATCCCTTTTTGAGAGAGAAATTTCATGGCCTATCGGTAGATAGCCTTTCTTGAAATTTTTCATGCTGAACCTCTTCAGCATAGTATCAATGTACGTGGACTGGGATAAGCCAAGCAACCTTTTAGATCTATCCCTATAGATCCTCATCCCTAGGATGTAGGAAGCTTCTCCCAGATCCTTCATGGAGAACTGTGACGACAGCCAAATCTTTATTCCCTGTAATGTAGGGATATCATTCCTGATTAAGAGAATATCATCCACATACAATACAAGAAATACTACTACTATTAGGCCACTTATAAATGCAGGGCTCTTCTCCATTCTTAACAAAGCCATATGTCTTGATCATCCTATCAAAACGTATATTCCAACTCCGGGATGCCTGCTTAAGTCCATAAATGGACCTCTGTAGTCTGCACACCTTAGATTCATCTGTGGATGTGAATCCTTCAGGTTGTATCATATACACCTCTTCGTCCAGCTCTCCGTTTAGGAAAGCTGTTTTCACATCCATCTGTCAAATTTTATAGTCCAGATGGACAGCTATCGCAAGCATAATCCGAATGGATTTGAGCATTGCCACAGGAGAAAATGTCTCGTCATAGTCTATACCATAATGTTGATGATATCCCTTGGCAACCAGATGGACTTTATAAGTTTTCACCTTTCCGTCTGTGCCCCTCTTCCTCTTGAAGACCCACTTACACCCTATGAATTTTACTTCTTCGGGTGGGTCAACCAATGTCTACACATCGTTGACCTTCATGGACTCCATTTTGAATTTCATGACCTCTAGCCATTTCTCAGAGTCAGGTCTTTGCATTGCATCCATGTAAGTGATCGAATCCTCATCGTTTTCATCAAGTTCGACAGGATCGCCGTCCCAGACCAAGAAACCATAGTATCTGTCCGATTGATGTGGTACTCTACCAGACTGCCTTAAGGGTGCAGGAACAATGGGCTCCGGATCTGATCTAACCAAATTTGATTCAGGTTCAGCAACTTGTGTCAGTTTTTCCACTTGTCGAACTTCCTCAAGTTCGACCTTAGAGGCAACAGTCCCTTCACCAAGGAACTCCTTTTCTAAAATGATTGCCTTAAGGCTAATAAACACCTTTTGCTCATCAGCTAGGTAGAAATAATACCCTTTGGTCTCTTTTGGATACCCTACGAAATAATACTTGTCAGACCTAGGTCCAAGCTTATCCATAATTAAACGTTTAACATAAGACGGACACCCCCAAACCCTAAGGTGCGAGAGTACTGGTTTGCATCCTATCCATATCTCATATGGCGTTTTGGTTACAGACTTACTCGGAACCCTATTTAGAAGGTAACAAGTCGATTCGAGCGCATATCCCCAGAGGAAGATCGGTAGACAAGCAAACCCCATCATGGATCGAACCATGTCCAACAAGGTCTGATTCCTCTTTTCAGACACACCATTATGCTGTGGTGTTCCAGGAGAAGTCCACTAAGAGAGAATCCCATTCTCCTTAAGATATGTCAGAAACTCATTGGAAAGGTATTCACCTCCTCGATCAAATCGAAGAGTTTTAATACACTTTTCTATTTATTTTTCTACCTTATTTTAGAATAGTTTGAATATTTCAAATGACTCTAACTTATACTTCATTAAGTAGACATATCCATACCTCGATAGGTCATCTGTGAAGGTTATGAAGTAAAAATATCCACCTCTTGCACTTGAGCTCATGGATCCACATACATCAAAATGTATCAGACCCAAGAGTTCACTAGCTTGCTCACCTTTTTCAGTAAAAGGTGACTTGGTCATCTTCCCAAGAAGACAGGACTCACAGGTTGGAAGTGATTCACAATCACCAACTTCAATAATTAATTCTTGAGCCAACCTGTTTATCCTGTTATTATTGATATGACCTAGCCTACAATGCCAAAGGTAGACTTTTGACACATTATCTATTCTAGGACATTTACCGGAGGTTTGAACCACATTAACAGGCTATGATAGTAAGTGTTGGGTATAAAATACCCTCAGTCGAAGTTCTTAACAAGATTGACCCTCCCAAGACCCCTCCGGCTTTCGACCGCAGATGGTATCTCTCCGGACTTCTCCAACAGTCGGATCCCCACAATGCTGACTAAATTCTCCCGATGGACGAGCTCCCACTGCACCACCCGAGCTCCTTCAATATGAGTTCCCCCAGTTATCTATTAAATCGCCCTAAGCGCTCACTAAGCTCCACCGCCAGCCAACTTTCTACGACTATCGGCTGCTCCCCGAATCCCTTCCAGACTTCTTCCAGCCAGGTTCAACTCCAATCCGAACTACCCCGGACTTCGCCAACGGCTGAACTTCTCCAACGGTAGATTTTTACAACTACCAGATTTCAGCCCGGACTCCTACGGGAGCCGGATCTCATCCCCGACCTCGACTACAGAAAGGCTTCACCCAGACTCCTACAGGAGCCGGGCTCCACCCACGCTTTCGATTACGGGTAAACTTCGTCCGGACTCCTAAGGGAGCCGGACTTCATCCCTAACTTTGATTGCAGGTAGACTCAGCTCGGACTCCTACGGGAGCCGGATCTCGTCCCCGACCTCGACTGCGGAAAGGCTTCACCCAGACTCCTACGGGAGCCGGGCTCCACCCACGCCTTCGCTTACAGGTAAACTTTGTCCGGACTCCTAAGGGAGCCAGACTTCATCCCTGACTTTGATTGCAGGTAGACTCAGCCCGGACTCCTACGGGAGCCGGATCTCGTCCCCGACCTCGACTGCGGAAAGGCTTCACCTGGACTCCTACGAGAGCCGGGCTCCACCCATGCCTTCGCTTACAGGTAAACTTCGTCCGGACTCCTAAGGGAGCCAGACTTCATCCCTGACTCCGATTGCAGGTAGACTCAGCCCGGACTCCTACGAGAGCCGGATCTCATCCCTGACCTCGACTGCGGAAAGGCTTCACGCGGACTCCTACGGGAGCTGGGCTCCACCCATGCCTTCGCTTACAGGTAAACTTCGTTCGGACTCCTAAGGGAGCCAGACTTCATCCCTGACTCCGATTGCAGGTAGACTCAGCCCGGACTCCTACGGGAGCCAGATCTTATCCCCGACCTCGACTGCGGAAAGGCTTCACCCAGACTCCTACGGGAGCCGGGCTCCACCCATGCCTTCGCTTACAGGTAAACTTCATCCAAACTCTTAAGGGAGCCGGACTTCATCCCTGACTTCGATTGCAGGTAGACTCAGCCCGGACTCCTATGGGAGCCAGATCTCGTCTCCAGCTCCAGCTGCGGGAAAACTTCATCCAGGCTCCAACAAGAGCCGGGCCTTGTTCCCAATTTTGACTGCATAAGGACTTCGCCCGGACTCCTACGGGAGTCGGGCTCCACCCACGCCTTCGCTCACAGGTAAACTTCGTCCAGACTCCTAAGGGAGCCGGACTTCGCCCCTGACTTTGATTGTAGGTAGACTTCACCCGGGCTCCTACGGGAGCCAGATCTCATCTCTAGCTCCAGCTGTGGGAGAACTTCGTCCAGGCTCCAACGAGAGCCAGGCCTCATTCCCAATTCTGGCTACATAAGGACTTCGCCCGGACTCCTACGGGAGCCGGGCTCCACCCACGACTTCGCTTACAGGAAGACTCCATCCGAACTCCTGCGAGAGCCAGACTCCGAGCTCCTCTCAGATGGGTGGCTAGCCACCTCTCTCTACCAGACACCCCAGCCAAACTCCGATCGATAGGCCTGGACCCTCTGGCAGGCCGCAATAACGACCACAGCACTGCTCCACTTCCTACGACGGATTCCATGCAGCTCCATCACCCCCTGGCAGGCCGCAATAACGACCACAGCACTGCTCCACTTCCTGCGACAGATTCCACGTGGCTCCATCACTCCCTAGCAGGCCGTAATAATGGCCACGATCCTGCTCCACTTCCTGCAACGGATACCGCACGATTCTTCCATTCTCTGGCAAGCCGTGACAACGGACGTCGCTCCGCTCCCCGTGGTAGACTCCACATGGCACGCCTCGGTGATGGCCACGGGTCCACTCCACTACTCTTCGCAACAAACTCCTGGGCAGCCCACTGCCAGACGGTTACAAACATCGCTATCAGTCTGTTGCTCCCTCCGCCTATAAAAGGGGGACCCCAGATACGTTATTCTCTAAGCTCTATTTTCTATCCCAAAACTCTGCTAAAATTTTCGTTCGAGCACTCCATTCTTGTTGAGGCAGAGAACTGACTTGAGTGTCGGAGGGTCTTGCCGGAGCAACCCCACCTCCGATTTAGATTTCTTTTGCAGGTCCCGGCGGCGACCGCGACCCCCATAACTCCAGCTTCCCCGGTGCAGGCGGATTTTTGCACCAACAGTAAGTAAATCCCATTATTTAGTTGTCTAACAAACATTGTAATACCATTCAAAATGATATTGTAAATATATTTTTTTATTAAAAATTTATAACTGTACATGGCCAAAAGGCCTACAAAAATAATATTTAATAAAAATCTTGGACAATAGTGACATTCACTCAGAATTACATTACGACAGTTGATTACAAGATTCATGATTCCTAAAGCTAGAACTGAAACTTTGCTTTCATCTCCAACGTTCAGGAACCTCTCGCCTTCATCAAATCTCCTACTGACCTGCAGACCCTGCATCGAATTACAGATATGATAAGGGCTTCCGGTATCCAATACCCAGATAGTAGTATCACATATGAAAAAGTTGCAAGGTGTTATCATATAATTACCTTGCTTCTTCTTCGGCCTGTTCGGATCCAGGGAGGCAATGTATAAAGGATAGTTCCTCTTCCAGTGCCCCTGCTTCTTGTAAAAGAAGCACTCCGCCTGGCTCTGGTCGGGTTTATGCTTCTTGGTCAAACCCTGTGCTGACATCCCAGCATGTTGCTGCACCTTCTTATTCTTCTTCTTCTTGTTCTTCTTCCCTTTCTTAAAGGGTCGACGACCAGAAGAAGACCCTCCCACAATATTCATCGACTCTTTTTAGAGCTGGTGGTCCTTCTCAAAGTTCTGTAGCAATCCCAACAAGTCGTGGTAGTTCACTGCAGGCTTTGTTATCCAAAAATGAGTAAGGAAGGGGAGGAAGGACTTAGGCAAAGAATTAAGGATCGCATCCTTACCGAGCTAATCGTGCAAGGGAAAGCCCAGTTTACTTAGGCACTCAATCATTTCGATCATGTACAATACATGATCGAAGACTGAGGCCTCATCCCTCATCCGAGCATTGAAAATGGCACAACTAATTTTGTGCCTTTCAACATCGTCAGGCGTGCCAAAGGAGTCGTTCAACATTTGAAGCATCTCCTTTGGCTAGGTGTTCTCGAACCTACGACTGAACTCATCATTCATTGCCACCAGCATTATGCACCAAACGGTGGTGCAGTCGTTGAGCCACTTCTGGTAAGTGTCTCGGACCGTCCCTCTAGCGTTCGGGGCTGGCTCCTCAGGTGTCGGATCCGTTACTACATAAAGGACCCACTCATGCTCAAGGACGATTTTCAATTTTATATACCAGCTATCGAAATTAGGTCCCATGAGCTTGTCATTATCTAATAATGATCGGAGCGACAGAGTAGTGGCCATAGCTGCATAAAGAAAAATCAGACCTCTATTAGCATATAAATTATTAATACTAAAGATTTGGACTTTAGTCTAAAGTTTCTTCCAATATTTTTATGAACTGGTAGCCTCAACCTCCAATTCGAAGAATTACTTTAATTTCTTAGAGGGTACTAGAATCCACACAGACCACACACGAGCCCAACTTTGGTTGGTCAACCCATGTGCATCTATGGGTAGGTTCATAACCAGTTGTTTCTTTAAACAACTTCTAGTAATTAATTTTGCCCCCAGAACCTAATCAGTAGGCTTTGGCCTCCACTGAAAAGATCTGGTTAGGTCCAACCATTAACATGACTTGATTTGGTGAATCGAACCAATAAATGATCAGGCCCGACTTTAGCCGGCCAACCTGACCACCATCAGAAAGACTCAACCAAATGATCATACTATGAATGATAATTTCATTAGTCAATAAGCACCAGGCCTTTGGGCCTCCAATGATTATTAAACTAATGGACTCATTATCACTCACTTAATGCGAGGCAATGACTTAGTTATCACTATAACTTAATCATTTTTAGGGACCTAATAATTTTTAAGGATATTTTAAAGGATAGAAGAGAAGAAATTAACCAGCCAATTTCAATCCTCCCATTGACTTCACTAAGTCAGATTAAAAAAAGATTTAATTAAAGCCGACATTAGGAGCACCTAAATCAGTCACACTAATTTACCGAATGACATGGGTGAGCCCTAATCACCAAGTGATCTAATCAAAATCTAGCTCACCAGGTTGGCCAGGTAAGTGATTCTCAGTGGTGGGGATATGCCATTAACTCGTCAGAGATCGAATCAATGCGAGTAGCTCCCACTTAAGAATCACTAGTCAAACTACCGAACTTACCTTAGACACCAACCGGTTCATTAGTTTTAATTTGATCAACTTAGTAAATAGGGTTTCACTACGTAGCCATGAATTAAGTCTATCTTGGTCTAGTTAAAGACATTGACCCATTCAACTACAACTATTGGAGTTGAGTCTAGAGTGTCCTTGACCTAATCTAATTCAATTTTTGATTAGATTTGACCAATTACTCTAATTTAGTCCATTTCTTTAAGATAACTTTAGGTCTAACCCAATTATGGACCTAATCTATCTAACCCATTGACCCACAAGTTTATGCAATTGTCTTAGGTCTTAATTCATAATTCTAGACCAACTTGACACCACTTAATTCTTTTAATTAAGTATTTGGGCTGATGGGTCAGGATTTCATATTTCGAAAATAATTTTCAAATTTGAAAGGTTTTATTTTCTGTTTACCAAATGTGTTGACTCATTTCACAAACAGATTAGCACATTTCATAAACAGCAATCCTATTGCTAATAACAGAAAATAACTCAATCAAAATAAATCATGAATATTCCTTTAGATCTAATCTAACACATTCATGATAAATTTTACAATTGAACCTTTACAATTAATTTCTTTCACTACTTCGTCTGCATGAGATATAATTGCAGCGGCACCCCTACCGCCATAGGAGAATCCCATCGAATGGGAGGAGAAGGCCTTTAAACCCTACTTTTCTCCTATGATCGGACGACCATGGCAACTAACCCAATTAAACTACTTGCTACTTGGATCAAGTATATCTAAATATACCAATTTCAAAATTTAAATTTCAAATTTAAAATTTTAAATTTTAAATTTTGAATTTCAAATTTCAAATAAATTTTAAATTTCAAATTTTTAAATTTTAAATTTTGAATTTTAAATTTTAAATTTTAAATTTGAAATTTTAATCAAATTTTAAATTTTGAATTTCAAATTTTTGAATTTTAAATTTCAAATTTCAAATTTTAAAATTCAAATTTTAAATTTTGAATTTCAAATTTCTGAATTTTGAATTTTGAACAAATTTTAAATTTTAAATTTTAAATTTTAAATTTTAAATTTAAACTTTTAGATTACAACTTAATCTACACATGCAAATATATATCATATTTTAGAACCCGCTCTGATACCATTTGAAGTGAATTTTAGGTGCAAGGGTAAAACGATAATTTTAAAACTTTTTCAAAATTATAATTTTACAGTGAAAATAATTAATTAATATGATTAATTAATAAAAATTAATCCTACATAAGGATCTAAATATGATATAATAGCATGCATTTAAATTTAAATTTTGAATTCTCTACAGTAAATATTTTACTGTTATGTGTTCAGAACACATTACCTTTGTGCGGGTAGTCGATCGTCATAATCTGATCACCGTCGAGAGGGTCTGATCATTGCAATATAGCCACACAGTATGTCTGGTCTCTGTAGATCATTCACATGAAGCTCCTGATCTGATCAGCTCCTCACGAATGCTAGTTCGTGGTTGAACCCTTTTGATGGCCGATGTTGATCGAACTCCTTTGATCTTGATTTGTCAACTCTTCAGATACTTCAGATCATCAACAGATGCACTTGAGAGGTTGATGATAGTCTCTCTGAAGTTTGGTGGGCTCACGATACTCGTAGCTCACGTTCTCACTTCCCGAACCCTAAGCCAAAACCCTAGGGTACACTCCGAAGAAACTTGCGCCCACTTTGTTTCTTTCTTTTCTCTCCTTTTCTTTTCTTTTCTCATGCAGGAAAGCTCTCTCATTCCACCCTTCTCTATCAGATGTCTTTTACGCATGCCCTATCTTATCTCCTTTTTAAAATGATGCAAGACTGCATCTTTACAGCATTTTTACCGTGTGAGAGGATAAAGATAAGTAGTTGCTCATTTGAATTCAAATCGAATTTGAATTCAAATGCCAACCAACTCATTCCTATCCACTCTATATGTGAGAAGAGAGGGGCGTGGGCTCTCTTGTGCATGGATAATTTTCATGAGAAACCATTTCTCGTGTGGAAGAAGTGGCACACAAGATAAAAGGTGGGCGCAAAGATTTGTTATCCATTCGAATTCAAACATCTTTTGAATTTGAATGGCCAACCAATCTCATCCTTATCCATTCAAAATGATGCACAAAGAGAGGGCATGGGATGGCTTCTACGTGGGAGAAAATTCATGAGAAGTTATTTCTCGTGAATTCAAATGGGCACATGAGAAGTGAGGTGGCACAGGAAGATTAGTTAAGGTGGTTTGAACCTAATTGAGCCAACCTAATCAAAATTGGTTAGGAATAATTAGACTAAGTTAAACTCAACACAATTAGGTTTAATTAGGCTCAATAAAATCTTAATCAAATCAAAAATTGACTAAGCCCAACCTCTGATCAAATCAGTGACCAAAACACCTTAGCGATTAGGTCAACACTTAACCTAATCAGGTCAAACCCAACTGAATCCAATTCAATTAGACTTGATTCAAAAATAATTACTCAATCAAATTGAGTTAATTAGTGATCAAATCACTAATTAATGTAGGAACCAGATCTAGGGTTTCAGGATTAGATCTTAAAATTTTTTCAAGATCATACAGCGGAAGACTAAAATAAATCAAAATTTATTTTCTAAAACTAGAGAATCCTTAGATCTAAGATCCTATTACATGATTATTATATAGTATTAAATTAAAAATTAAAATATATAAATATAGCATGAACTACATGTTGATCATATCAACATGTTTCTATACTACATCTAATGTATGTATTAAACAATAGATCAGATCTATTATCTTGCAAGTTAGACGTTCTAACCTTGCTGATCTGGGCTTGAGGATGATGTTGCAAGCCGCACACACATCTGGCCTCTAGGAATCATCCACATGAGCCCACGAATCTCGATCAGAAGTCCTGCTTCAGGAAATCAGCACAGTATGCTAGTACTGCGCTGATCCTTCTTTGATGGTTGATCAGGTGCCTCCTTCTTCTTGATTTGGACTCTTCCAAAGATGGAAAGTAGAAAGAGGAGTTTTAGATCTGAGATGCTCTCAAGAAACTCAAGATTGAGGAAGAAAAGATATGAAAACAAACAACCCTAGAAGAAGACCCTCTTCTTCTTCTCGTTTCTCTCTCTAGACATCCTAACTTGTGTCTTTTATATCTCCACGACCCAAAGGTCTTTCTCTCTAATTTTTTGATGGCCCAAAGGACTTTTAAGTATCTATCTTCTCCAAAAAGTTTATGAATAAACTCATTTTATATAGAGAGATATGATAGAATCATTGTCTAGGTCAAATACCTAGTCAAGGCTTATCCAAACATGGCAAGATAAGGGGTGCCCAACTCTTGAGCACCTCCTCCTTATTTTCATACATGGATCACCAGTAAAGGGTGCACAATATATTTCCTAAAATCCACAAAAATTTCAAAAAAAATTTGGATAAATTCGGTGCAAAATTGAAAGAGTTTTGGATTTCTAAAACTCTATCTCATAGAATTCGAAATCCAAACTTATTCCTTTTTTATTTGATCCAAACCACCTTCCATGTAAGAAAGAAGAGAGGAGACCTTTTGTGAACGTGGGAGAGACCTGAGAGAGGGCTTTTGTCGCACAAAATAAGAGGAGATTGGCATTGAATGAGAGAGAGGGCATGGGGAAGGCTTATGTGGTGCAAGGTGGAATCCTAGTCTTACTAGGATTCTATCTTATGACTTGTTTTAATTTGGTTTCTCAAACCAAATCAAACCAAAATTAGATCAACCCAATTAAAATAGGTCTTAACTCAATTAAGAACCTAATTTAATCAGATTAAATTAGATTTAAATCTGATTTAATTTTTTAATCAAATTAGAAATTAGATTGACTCAAGTCCTAGTTGAACTAGGACTAGTTTTTTCTTGCACTTGGCTTATCCAATAAACCAATTGGACTTGATCCAATTAAGCCCAAACCAAATATAATTAAATTATATTTAATTAGACTTAATCTTAATTCATTGACTTAATCAAATTAAGCCAATTAGCAATCGAATTGCTAATCGATCCTCCTGCAATACTTGCACTGGGTTAAATGTCAATCGTATTGATCATTTAACCCTAGAACGATTCTTAATCATTGATCAACCATCCGATCGAATCATGAACTCTAATGTGTGTGACCTCATAGGTCTGAATCTAAGCTGGTAGTATAGAAATAAATTTCTGTACCAATCGAAGTGACCATCTAGCAATGGTACTCGATGACCGGATAGGTCGAATGTGTAGAACAACATCCTTAGAACCCATGCGGATATAGTTTTCATATAATTCATCTCCTTGACCAAAATGATCATAGGACACCCCAGAGTTCAACTGTCAACTCTGGTCAAGTTGTCCACATTGTATTTCAAAATATCAAATCCATCTAATGGATTACCCTGGCCAAGGTTTTGCTAAATTGAAATACAGCGACTCATTCTTCTCCAACTCTTAGAGTGGTCAATCCCATCTCGATCATACTCTGACTTCGCAAGTACTTGACTGTGCCCAGAAGCCTTCCATACCTGAATTAAAAATTCAGTTAGTCTAGTACCAAAGCACAGTGAGTTGCTTGCAAGTCACTGAGGCGATCTCAAGTCTAAGGGACACTTATACCTATATCCCATCAGAGACATTTTCGACAGCAGAATACTTTGGAGTTGGTCACGTTCAATGATGATGTACCCTTACATCTCACCTGTATGCCATACCAGTGTCTCCACACTCCTTGGTTAAGAGGACAACCAACCCATATGGCCTACAGCAACCTATGCTTGATAGAAACTGTCATCCTTATTAACAGCTTATTATTTGGTCGTGAACAGTTTTAAAGACTAATTGATAAATTCTCTCTTTATCGAACTTAAATAGTCCTAAGGACTTCATCATAACAACGGAGTTCATTAGAAGATGAAAGCTTATGATGAAGATGCCAAATATATTTTATTTATTAACAAATCAATTACAATACTTGGTTACTCAACCGTCAACAGCTTGACGATTGGCTTTTTGAGACATATTTTCCAACAATTAAACCTCTCATAAATACTGAGTCTAAATTCGATGGGCAATCGGGCATCAGAGTCTATCGATATGAAATTTTGATAAAAAAAAGTCCCAAACCAGTGGGACTCTTGACCCCGATATCCAAAATATGTGGTACTCATGATCAGATAATCCTGATTCTCGATCACAGAGTCTCAGACATATAGGACTCTTCATCAGCCATCAGATCAGATAGGAACCTCTAATGTGTGTGACCCCGCAGGTTTGAACCTAAGCTGGTAGCACAAGAATCAATTTTTGTACTAATCGAAGTGACCATCTAGCAATGGTACCCGACATTCGGATAGATCGAATAGTCACAATCACAATATTCAGAACCTACGTGAATATGGTTACTGTATAATTCATCCTTTTTGACCCCTGTGTTTAGGATGACTCAGGGTTAAACTGTCAACCCTGATTAGATCATCTGAATCATGCTCAATTCAAACAGTCCTGTGACTCCTCACTAGGACTACCCTGGTCAAGATTTTGCTAAATTAAAATATGACTGTACACAGCTTCAGAACTGGAGTGGTCAATCCCATCTTGACACATGCACCGACAAGTCAAGTACTTGACTACACCCAGCATCCTTCCGTCACTGAATTAGAAATTCAGATAGTCCAGTGCCTAAGCGCAGTGAGTTGCTTGCAAGTCACCGTGGCGATCTCAGATCGGAGGGACAGTTATACCCATATCCCATCGGAGCAAATCTTGACAGTAGAAATAGCTCCAGAGTCGGTCATGTTCAGTGCAGATGTATCCTTATATCTCACCTGTATGCCATACCAGTGTCTCCACACTTCTTGGTTAAGAGGACAACCAACCCATATGGCACACAACGACCTATGCTTGATAAACGTTGTTGTCCTTGGTTATAACGTATCATTTGGTCGCGAACAGGTTTAAGGACTAAACGACAAATCTTCCTTTATCGAGTCTAAATAGTCCTAAGGACTTCACCACAATACAGGAGTTCATTAGAAGATGAAACAATTTGTGATAAAAAATATCAATATAATTTTTATTTATTTATAATTCATATACTAATATAAAAAGGAGCACAACCGTCAACAGGCTGACGATTGGCTTTGGGATACTATTCCTAACAAAAATCCCATTCCAGTGCTCCATTTCTGTTGAGGCAGAGTACTGACTTGAGCATCAGAGGGTCTTGCCAGAGCACCCCCAACTTTGGTTTAGACTTCTCTTGCAGGTCCCGGTGGTGGCCACGATCTCGTCAACTCCAACTTCTCCAACGTCGACGGAATTCTGCACCAACAGATCCTAAAAAGATATTTGGTTTTCACAGATAAGTGCATAGAAAAGGTGCTGAAAGGGTTCAGCATTGAAACCTCCAAGAGAGATCCGTTATCCTCTTAAGCATAGGTGTATGCCATGCTATGTACTTGATTTTGTATATCTTGCTATGAAAGTCACGAGCAGATATTAGTCGAATCCAGACTGGGAGCATTGGATTGCTGTGAAAATATCTCTAAGTATTTGAGAAGCACTAAGAGATTATTTCTCATCTTTGAATAAGAGTTAGAGCTAAGAGTGGGAGGACACACTGATACTGATGGTAAAATATCTACATCAGTATATATTCTTAAGTTATGTTGGTTCGATATGATGGAAGGATTCCATGCAATCGAATAATGAAAATTGAATATACCGTAGATGTGCAGGATGTGTTCTGGTTCTTATGATAATTGCAGAACTATATGTCATACCATTGGATACTATGACATTGTACTGTAAAGATAATGGTCCATAACCCTCACTAAAGAGCCAAGGTCTCACCAGAAGTCCATGCACATAGAACAGATATACGTGATTATCTCAAGTAGAAATACATGGAGATGAAGAGAATAGACTCCACATGATAGTGATAAGCTCAAGTCACTTAGCCAACTAAACACTGAAGCCTATCTTTAGAAGATGGGGCTCAGGTATATGACAGATTGATTTTAGTACAAGTGAGAGTTTGTTGGATGTGTATCCTAGAAGCTAATCTTGGCTGACACATACTTTTTTCTAGGACATATTTTGTACTTGTTGGACAGTCTTAATAACCAATCATGTTTATGTGTCCATGATTTATCCTAAAAATTAATAAAAAAGATTTTGTATATTCTCAAGGTGTTGAGAATTTGAGACATACATCATTAGTGGTTAATTTCTAAATGCTCCCGATCGAAAGATCGTCACGGAAGACAGTGATCAATCCATTCGAGATCAGTGCACAGATCACCTCCCTTTAAGACAGATGAGTCTTGAGTCTACGTTGTAGAGACACAGGGGTGAGAGTGCAGATGGTTGCTAGAGAACAACTTGCACTGAGTATGACCAACATGAGAAACCACTTGGATGTCTACTCACTCGTCAGTGATCTTTCTCAATGCTGTAGTGGTGTGACTGATCTTTTGACCTGTAGTGTGTTGGCTACTCGCAATGAGGCTATATAGTTTGACTGCATATTCTCTTGATCCCTAGCCATATAGTTTCTTGCTGTACATGTTGGCTATGTAGGTTCAGGTTCGCTATTTGGAGTAGGATATACCTAGATGAAATCTATCGATCTTGGTAGAAAAGGAGAAGTCCTATGTGATTCGTAAAATTGAGTTCAAAAAAATCTCTAGCCAGAGTAAGTATGAATACTGAAAAAGAGTTTTCACAAGATTCACAAATGAACTCAAGTCGAGTCAATCTAGCATATGACTGACGATGGGATTTGACGAGTTCTCCATGACCTCCGTCCAGTCGGAACTCTCGATAGAGGGATTGTATTATACGATAACTGCACTTAGGGGTTTACTTTTTTATTCTACTGGGTTGTCACTATTTGTTGCTAGACATCACTGATGGATCGTGAGAACTCACTAAGGTCGTTTTCGGATCAATGATCTTTGTTGAGGTGAGTTGAAATCGTTTCAGTCCATTGAAAAGAGTTTTAATGATACTATGATGGAGATTATGGTATGTCTCACTACCAGACAGAATAGAACTTGAGGGGTTATATACAAAAGGAGCATGATCTGATCAATGGTTTGGATCATATTCAAATTATCAATTGAATTGATAGTTTAAATTTTAAAAACTGCTAATTTGTAAGCATTACAGTTTTGGCAGCTGCTAATTGTTAACACAGGAACTTAATTACAAATATTGTAATTTTTTTGAGACTGATTAAATTATAAATTAAGCTTTAACTAATTTAAATCAAATTTAATTTAATTATATTTAATTTAATTTAATATAAATTGGGTTCAATTATCCAAATCAGATTTGAATTTCAAGCCTGATTGGATCAAGCTTGACAGCCTTTTCGAATTTAGCTCGTTTCAGACTCGATTTGAACCTGATTGAGACTCTATTTGATCCAGATGAATCATAACTCAGAGAGCCCAAATTTCTTGAGACTCTCTCTCCAAAAATCATGCCAAAAGGTGAAGTGGGATGTTGTTTTTCTCATCTTTCTTTCTTCACGCACGTGAAAGGAGAGGGGGCACCAATAGTTGGTGCCCCACCTTATCTGGAAGTCTTTTTCATCCAATTTTTTTTTTATATTTGAATTTGATTCAAAATAGGATAGAAATCTCTTAGATTGGGATATGGAAGCATTTTTTTGTGTGAAAAAAAAATTGGAGAAAGTTGGGACGTGCGATAATTGTGAGAAAGTTTTTTTTCTTACAATACATCCTTATCTCAAAGCCCTTTCTACCCTTTGATTTGTTTTGAACAGCTTAGATCAAATGTGATTTGATCTCTAGGGTGTTAAGAAAGGTTTTGGGCCATGAGATATGGGGTTGTGTGCGCAAAAACTAAAAGGAGGAGAGATGGCGTGCGCTACAGATAAGAAGCTCTTCTTTCTCATATCAAAATTCTTCCCAACACCTCCTCCTCCCTTCTTTCCTTCATCCAATGCCCAGATCTGATAGAGATCAGGTCTAAGAAGAGAAAAGAGAGAGAAAAAGAGAAGAAGAAGGGTTCTTCTTCTCTTCATGGTGATCTGATTCAGATCCCATCGAAGCTGTGCGAAAGAGTTCACACAACGATCTACTTCGTCAAGATCTAGAAAAAGAGATCAAGATCCATAGATGATGAGCGAGATCTATAAGGTGCTAGCACACCAGTGATCTCTATGCTCTGATCAGATGGCTCCGATCAGAACCCGAGACATCTGCAGGATCCAAGGTATGGAGATTTGATCTTCATTTATTTTTTCTAATAGTTTATTTTTCTATTTCAGATATCAAATCATGGGTACATATTCCTAAAAAAATCCTTACTATGGTTTTCAGATCTAATCTGATATGTGAATAAATTAAAATTATTTTAATTTATTTATTTTTACTACATAGATATTTAGAAAAAGTTTTGAACTACACGTACGAAACCATAATATTTTCTAACATCATGTTGATAAATTAATTAAAATATATTATATATTTTTAGTATGCATATACTCAAAGTTTTATCATCATCAAAAAAGGAGAGAATATTGATCTTATGATTGATTTTGATGATTATAAAATATTGAGTAATTATGAGTCTAATCATGTGTTTTAAAAATGGATGTAGAATTTTTTAGGTGCTTGAAATAAAAATTTATCCATAGGACAAATCTCCTAAAGGAAGCTAAATCAAGATAATTCAAAGAGAAATTTTCAAGCTTCCCCTAGAAGCGTAGGAGTCGATCCTTGAATTGAAATAGGTAGAAAATAGAAAGATTTTATATTTCAAAAAGTTTAAAAGTTGACTTTAACATGGTTGGAGCAGACTGGCATATGCTCGAGTCGACTCATGATAGGTAAGAGTCGACTCACTCAGTGAAGATAGAAAATTATATTTTTAGGATCCCAGCTCCAGTCGACCCCTGAAGAGCTCGAGTGAACCTCAGGACAGATCGGATCAACTCATGAAGATGGTGAGCTGACTCTCTCAAGAAAGACATAATACAGAATTTTAGATCCTAAGGTCGAGTTGACTCTTGAAGAGGTTGAGTTGACTAATGTATAGCTCGAGTTGACTCCTAACATGGAGAAGCTATAACGGCTAGTTTTTTTGCACATCTCTAATGGTTATTTCTACATTCCAATAGCTAGTCTAAGCATCCCAACAGTCAAAATTCATTTTTCAGTCAATTTCAAGCTTACAAAAGGCTAGAGAAATATTTGGAAAGTAAAAAAAAGAGGATTAAAGAGTGAAATATTCAAATTTATAAGAACATCATTGAATATCCTTGAAAAAGAGAAAAGAGAGGAATTTATGCATAGAATTTAGTAGACTTTCAAGAGTGATCACCTTCATCATCCTCCATATACTCTCTAGCATCAAGAAGAAAAGTTGAAATATCATTTGAGCAATTCATCAACAACTTCTTCAAACTTCAAAAGAGTTTTTATTTTCTATTTTTTTGTGCTGAAACTCTTATTCATTATATTCTTGGATTTTTTCTTTCAAGTTCTTTAGGGTGAAAGAAACTTAGATGAGATCCATCCAAGTCCGGAATTAGATATTGTAGATTTTGGTTGGTGAGTACATAAAATCAACTGGATTGATTGTAAATTCAAAAAATAATCAATGTATGATTTTAGTTGGTAATCTCGAAAGACTAACTAGATTCATTTGTGATTTTGGAGAAAACAAACATGCTGTAATCAGATTGATTATAGTAAATTTTCAAGAGGAGCTTAGAGAATGCATATAGGTGTAGGGCTACATCGAATCACTATAAACTTTTTCGTATTAGTGTTGTGCCTTATTTCTTCCTTCGTTATCTTACTTTCCTTACTTGCTTTTAATTCTTGCTTTGTTGTTTTAGTATCTTAATTCTACTATAGTATATTGCATGCACCTTACAATCACTTAAGTTAGATTAATTTGAAGTACTTGATTATCTTAGATGTTAGATTTGATTAAAATTTTTAAAGAACCCAATTCACCCCCTCTTGGGTTTCTAAATCTCGGACAATACAAATGATTCAACATAGATCAATAGTGATCAAATCTATTAGTGCTCGATAAAAGTCAAAGTAGAGGTTGGTACATCGATTGACAGTCAAAGATCAATTTGATTAAGTAGCTTCATCTAATCAAAAATATAAAATATAATCATTTGATAGAGATTAACAAAGACTAGATTTATGATGTTCAACAAAGGTTCAGATGGTATGGATATATTGCCCGACTAACAGATCGACTCAAAACTTCCTACTGGAATCAATTCAAATTCAAAGCAATAGATTGGACTCATCGAATTTATACATCATGTAGAGAGAGAATATTAGAGGAGAGAGAAATTGATGAAGAGGAACATGGCCGGTCCAATGATACTGCCCGACATCTCAATTGATCTAATCAAGATAATTTAATCAAATCATGATTGAATTAGTGGATAGATAATTCAATAAAAATCATAGTTAATCGAATCTAATAGCATCCGAATCTGGTCAAAGTAGGTGGCGGCATGCTATCTGATGACTATAGATCAGGACTCTCTTTGCTAGGGTCAGATCAAAATCATTGAAAGAGAACTCTTTACTGGATCAATGCTACATAGAGGAATCTACAAAAAGAGAAACAATCAAGAGAGAGAAAATCTATAGAGAGAGTGTTGCCCAGCTATGCAACCCAAGAGGGGGGGGGTGAATTGGGTTTCTAAAAATTTTAAGCCCCAACTGATTACTTATGAAGAACAAAACAAAGACTTTAATTCAATATTAATTACCTAAAGCAGGAATGCAAGAATATAATAAAGAAATAAAGTGAAGCGATAAAGCACACCACAAACACAAGGATTTATAGTGGTTCGGTGCTAACCTTGCACCTACATCCACTCCCCAAGCTCCTACTTGGGAATTTCAATCCACTATACTTTGTATTCAACCCGAATACAAAACGTCGGAAACTCCGACACTAGCTATCCCAAGCTAGATCACTTATTTTTCGGGTACAAGTAAACCCAAAACACTCCGATTTCAGGTTCGGATCAACCTTTCCTTGTTTTAAAAATCCTCCAAAAACAAGAACTAAAACTCACAAAGAGTTAGAAAATTTTGAGCACAGATTAATACAATAACAGCTCCTTTAAATGAGCTAATATAACAATAAAAACTTTACTCAAATGAAGAACCCTTTTCGAATTTTCTCAAGGTGGATGAACGCTTGAACGAATGCTTGAGAAGAGGTTGTTTGTTGATTGAAGATCTCTTGAAAGCTTTGGAAGATCTCTAGATCAAGGTTGAACAATAGGCTTGAAAGATCCTCTTGAATGCTCTTGCTTTTCTCTTTCACAATCTCTCTTGTATATTGTGGATCCTCTCTCTTTTTCTTTTTGAATATTTCGTTGATCTCAGGCTTTTTCGTGCAGATTTCGGATCCTTTCTTCTGTTTTTTTTTTTTTTTTTAATTTCACGTTTGATCTGCTATTTAATCTACAATTTCTTTCACCATTAAAAGCATTTTATGACATTAGAAGCAAGAGAAAATAATTCAGGCAGATAAAGAGCCGTTAGAGCAATTTTAGGAAGCATAAAAGGCAATTAAAATGGGCAAAAAAATAGCCGTTGCTGATATTTCCCGTCGCAGGGGTCGACTCATGAGTCGACTCATGCTTCAGGGGTCGACTCATGAGTCGACCTCTGTTGCAAAAATCAGAGAATGCGTTTCTAGAAATTCTTGGCTCAAATTAGCAGGGGTCGACTCATGAGTCGACTCATGCCTCGTGGGTCGACTCATGAGTCGACTCACAGGTCGTGCCAAGCCAGAAAACTAGCGTGCCAAGGAGAATTTTTGCGTGCCAATCAGCTCACAGTGCCATGAGTTGACTCATGAGTCGACTCATGCACTTCAAACCTTCATAACTTCAAAAATATAAGTCCAAACACAATAAAATTTTCACCAATAGATTTCAAATCATTTGTTCTACCAAATGGTACTATCAAATCAGGATTTTAGTAAAATTATGATTTTGCCCTTGAAGAGCATAAGGACTTTTTCATTTTAAAATTATTTGTATCCCTTCAATCTGCTTTGTAATCATCAAAATCAATCTAGGAGCAACAATCTCCCCCTTTTTGATGATGACAAAACACTTGAACAAAAGCATTTATGTGAATGCATTAATTTCAAAAAAATGCACTATAGGTGTATATGCTTGAAAAATATGATTCTTTTGGCATGTGATATAAATGGTCATATGCAAAAATAGTTTGTCCATTTTCATAAACATTTGAAAAGAGTATTAGATCATTTTAAGTTTAAGATATATCAGAGCAAGAGAGAAAAATAAATTTTTTAATATATCAGAGCAAAAAAAATAATTTTTACAATGTTATCCGAAAAGATTTTACAATGTATCAGAGTAAATGTTATAATATAACAAAAAAAATTTTACACTGTATCAGAGTAAATTTTATAATGTATCAGAGAAAATTTCACACTGTATCAGAGCAAATTTTGTAATGTATCAGAGAAAATTTCACACTGTATCAGAGCAAATTTTGTAATGTATCAGAGAAAATTTCACACTGTATCAGAGCAAATTTTGTAATGTATCAGAGAAAATTTCACACTGTATCAGAGCAAATTTTATAATGTATCAGAGCAAGTTAAAAGAAATTTTAAGGAGTATCAGAGTAAGTTAAATTTCTTAAGATGTATCAAGGTAAATTTCAAAAGATATATCAGAGCAAGTTTGAATTTTGAAATATATCAGAGCATATTTAAATTTTTAAGGTAAATCAGAGCATATGTAAAGAAGTAATTTAAAAGTTACATAATTGCATTGTACTTAGCATTGTACTTTTGGTATTGTTCTTTAAATTCTTCAATTAATTTCTCATAATTTGTAATTTTACTTTTGATGGGTTGCTTTTTGTTTAATTTCTCAATAATTGAATTGCTTTTTGTTTAATTTCTGTTTGATGCCAAATTTCTCATAATTTGTAATTTTGCTTTTGGGGTTTTGCCTTTGATGAGTTGCATTTTGTTTAATTTCTCTCCCTTTTTCTTTCATAATTTAGGGTTTTGCTTTTAATGAGTTGCTTGCTTTTTGTTTAATTGTTTACTTTCTCCCCCTTTTTGACATCATCAGACATGGTTAACTTTTCCTTTTTCAGAAATATTCTTTAATTTCTCCCCTTTTAGAGTATATCACAGATGTTTGCTCCCCCTTAATATAGCAATTATCAACAGCAAACAACAACAATATTTCAACAAGGAGAATATATATAACCAAAATATGATCAATATCATTACAAAAGGTAGAAATATAGGTAAAAGATGATTCCATTAATATCATAATTATTTCAATACATAATTCTTAAAAATAAAATTCAACCAGCTAATTGTCAATACATGGCCCCAAGGTATAGATCCTAGAACAAGATACTAACACCTAGGATCTAGTAAAGATCAAGATAAGTCAATGATCAGAGTCATCAGAGATAGGGTGAGGAGATGATGGATCAGAAGTGCGTCCTCTACCCCGTCTGCCTCTGCCACGAGCAGGAGAGCGAGATGAACTGGGTGGCTGAGAACGCTGAGATGCTAGGGACTGAACAGAAAGGGTGAGTCTAATAGAATCAAGTACATTCAGTGCTCTGGAAACAGATTGAAGTAGAGCAGTGAACTGAGTGGTAGCATGCTCACTCGATCCTCGGATCTCTTTCCTCAGTAATTCATATCCACCTTCTAGTGCTCCTCTGAGCCTGCCAGCCTCTGCAGTGAGGTCTGTGACCTCAATAGTAGACTCCTGTGGCTGGGGATGGGCCAAAGCAAGGACTTGCCCCTGCAAGTCAAGAACTCTGCCAGTAAGTCTCCAGACTGTGTCCTCAAGCTGCTGGATCCTGATGGACTGATCTGATATCATCTGAAACACAGTGGAGATGTGGGGAGTAATGGTCTAATCAGAAGAGGTGGCTCCAGGTGCAAAAGAAGTACTACCCCACTGACTAGACAGCAAAGAAGCCACACGCTGAGATATATGCTCGATCTGATCGTCAGCCAGTCTGAACTCTGAATGAGGTGCTCTGCTCTCTGGCTGATACACTGGTGTGGGCATCCTAGTAAACTCTGAAGGGCCAGCCTCAGTATCAGGAATGAACTGGGTATCTGGTGAAGCTGCCCTGAAGTCATGTACAGGAGAAGATGGACCTTCTTCTTCTACTCTGCCTTCAGTTCTGTCTTCAGCTCTTGTTTCAGCTCTATCCTCAGTTCTTTCTTCAGAGCCCTTGATCCAACCACCAACAATCTTTGTAATTCCCATTCGGTGCAGGCTGTGTTGGTTGAAAGTGTCCACATGTGAGAGTTTGGTAGGTGCCTCCCCCTCATAGCTAACTCCAAACCTCCTAAATACTCTAGTAAGGGCCATACCATAAGGCAAGTGTGCCTTGGATCTGTTCAAAGTTTCTCTCATGGCCTCTATCATAAGTGCAGGGAGGTTCAGGGGGGTCTGAGTGATGACATGAAACATGACACATACATCTCTGCTGGAAAGTAAGTCATGTCTACCACTTCTAGGAAAGAAGAGCTTTGAAACTATCTGATGCAGCACCCTCATCTCAATGGACAAAATCTTTGCTTCTAACTTGTTTAAACTTCCTGAATAAGTTTCTCCTAAGATCATTCTGATCCCCTCTTCTTTAATTGAGAGTTCCATATATGAATATCCTTCACTAGGCAACTGAAGTATTTCTCCCAATATCCTAGAATCCAAGCAGATATCAATTCTCTTTACAGTTGAAGTCACTGACCCGTTTCCATAACGTAGATTCTGGTAGAATTCTCTTACTAGGTCAACATAGGTGACTTCCTTAAGAGAGCAATAGAGTTCCCATCCTTGATTTTTAATTTTACTTGCAAAAGTAAAGCCTTCTTTCTCAAAGAACCGAAAATCTATATTTTTTCCGGTTTCTACTTTTCTATCAGAAAGAGGATTTACACTGGGGCTTATGGAGGATTGAGAGGGACCTTGAGTAGGTACTGAAACTGGAGTGGGAGCAGTTAAAGACTGAGCATGCCTTTTCTTTCGGAAACTTCTTCAGGCTCATGGATTGATTTCCTTCTTTGGGGAAGCTTCATCTTTGGAGCCATATCCACTAAAGTAGCAGACAAGAAGACTTGAATTGAGTGGAGGAGGGATCACAAGAGAGTGACGAAGGATTTTGGTGGAGAAAAGAAGTGGATTTTGGAAGTTCGATAAAGTGCTAGGGCACGTTCCAACCGCGCCAAGCAAAGCGAGAAAGCACAGAAAATCCTTTTGAAGGAGGCGATTTTTGGTGGAGAGGAGGAGGGAGAATTGCCTCAAAATTAATCTTTGGATTTGGAGCAAGAAGAGTTGGAGAAGACGGCTTTTGGAAGAAGAACGATGGGAAGATGAGTCGTCTCACAAACAGTAACCCTTATAAAAACAATGAACCCGTTGAAAGTTGGTGGGATTTACAAGTTTGCCATTGAGTCGACTCATGGGGGTCGACTCATGAAGTTCAGAAAATCAGGAAAATATGAATAAATTCCAGAAAAATTTAAAATTTTGAGTGAAGGAATTTTGCTCAATGATAAGTTTTTAGAATGATAAATTTGAGCTTTTGGGACCAGGATAGATGTTGAAACTTGAGCTCTAATCAATTCTTTGGAAATTGAGAAATTTTAGGCAAATGGATCTAGAATTCCTAGATTTCTCCTAATTTCACAGAATCTATCCTCACTAAGGGCCATTGTAAAGATATCAGCTAATTGATTCTCAGTGCAACATATTCAAGAATTATATTTTTGTTTTGAACATATTCTCTTATGAAATGATGTCTTATTTCAATATGTTTGGATCTTGAATGTTGAATTGGATTTTTAGATAGATTTATGGCACTTGTGTTGTCACATCTTATTGGTGTTTCATTAAGTTTGATTCCAAAGTCTTCGAGTTGTTGCTTAATCCATAAGATTTGAGCACAACAACTTCCGGCTGCAATGTATTCGGCCTCAGCCGTAGACAGTGCCACCGAATTTTGTTTCTTGCTAAATCATGAGATTAGGTTAACTCCAAGAATTTGGCAAGTTCCACTTGTGCTTTTTCTATCTAATTTACATCCAGCAAAATCGGCATCTGAATATCCTAATAAATTAATTTGTGAGTCCTTAGAGTACCATAACCCTAGAGTTTGAGTACCATTTAAGTATCTAAGGATTCTTTTAACAGCATTCAAATGAGATTCTTTAGGATTAGTTTGATATCTAGCACATAAGCAAACACTAAACATGATATCAGGCCTACTTGCAGTTAAATATAATAATGAGCCAATTATACCTCTGTAGTATTTTAAGTCTACGCTTTTACCTTCATCATCCTTGTCAAGCTTACTTGAGGGACTCATTGGTGTGCCAATTGGTTTGCAGTTCTCCATTCCAAATCTTTTGAGTAGTTCTTTGGTGTACTTGCTTTGGGTGATGGAGATTCCCTCTTTTGATTGTTTAATTTGGAGTCCGAGGAAGAAGGTGAGTTCTCCCATCATGCTCATCTCGAACTCTCCCTGCATAAGCTTAGCGAAGTCTTGACAAAGGGATTCATTAGTAGACCCAAAAATTATGTCATCAACATAAATTTGTATAATTAGCATATCATTTTGATTTCTTTTAATAAATAGGGTTGTATCTACATTGCCTCTTGAAAAACCATTATTTAGTAGAAATTTGCTTAGCCTTTCATACCATGCTCTAGGTGCTTGTTTTAATCCATATAAAGCTTTATTTAATCTAAAGACATGATTAGAAAAGCATGATTTTCAAATCCAGGGGGTTGTTCTACATATACTTCTTCAGAGATATATCCATTTAAAAATACACTTTTAACATCCATTTGAAATAACTTGAAATTCATAAAGCAAGCATATGCAAGTAGAAGTCTAATAGCTTCTAATCTAGCAACAGGTGCAAAGGTTTCATCAAAATCAATTCCTTCTTCTTGATTATATCCCTTAGCAACCAGTCTTGCTTTATTTTTAATTACATTTCCATGCTCATCTAATTTGTTTCTAAAGATCCATTTTGTTCCAATTATTGAATAATCTTTAGGTCTTGATACTAAGGTCCAAACATTATTTCTTTCAAATTGATTAAGTTCCTCTTGCATAGCATTAATCCAGTTATGATCATTTTCAGCTTCTTCAAAAGTTTTAGGTTCAAGTTGAGATACAAAAGCACAATGATTAAGTACATCTCTAAGTGAAGAACGTATTTTTACCCCATGCATAGGATCACCGATAATTAACTCCTTAGGGTGGTTGTGAACATACCTCCATTCCTTGGGTAGGTCATTTGTACCTTGAGGTTGTTCTTGAATTTCTTCACTTCTCTCATCTTGTTTATCTTCTTGATCCTTATCTTCTGGAGTTGCTGAGTCTTTCAGAGTGATCTCCTTCATACCTTCTATTAGTGGCTCTGCATCATCAACACCCTCATTCTTCCTTGAAGGAAGATCGTTAGATTCATCAAAAATAACATGTATGGACTCCTCAACTACTAAAGTTCTTTTGTTGAAAACTCTAAATGCTTTACTAGTAGAGGAGTAACCTAAAAAGATTGCTTCATCTGATTTTGCATCAAATTTACCAAGTTTTTCTTTTCTATTATTTAATACAAAACATCGGCAACCAAAGACATGAAAATATGCAATATTTGGTTTTCTTCCTTTCCAAAGTTCATAGGGGGTTTTCTTTAAAAATTATCTAATTAAAGCACGATTTAAAATGTAACATGCTGTGTTAATAGCTTCCGCTCAAAAATATCTTGGAAGGTTGCTTTCACAAAGCATGGTACGGGCTATTTCTTCTAAGGTTCTGTTTTTCCTTTCAACTACCCCATTTTGTTGGGGTGTCCTAGGAGCAGAGAAGTTATGGCCAATTCTATTTTCATCACAAAAATTTTTAAAATCTTGATTTTCAAATTCAGTTCCATGATCACTTCTAATATTTTGAATTGAAAATCCTTTTTCATTAGAGACTTTTCGATGAAATTTAGTGAAAATATGAAAAGTTTCATTTTTGTGAGCCAAAAAGAAAACCCAAGTAAAACGAGAGTAATCATCTATAATTACAAAGCCATATCTTTTTTCTCCTAGACTGGTGGTTCTTGTTGGTCCAAATAAGTCCATATGTAAGAGCTCTAATGGTCTAGAAGTTGAAACAGTGTTTTTGGATTTAAATGATACTCTAGTTTGTTTACCTAATTGGCATGCATCACAGATTCTATCCTTTTCAAAATTCAGTTTTGGCAAACCGAGAACTAAATCTTTCTTAATTAATTTTGAAAGAGAATGCATGCTGATATGTGCAAGTCTACGATGCCACAGCCACTAGTCTCATTGATTTTAGCATTCAAGGATACTAGGCATTGCATGTCTAATTTGGCTAAGTCATTCAAATCTATCATATAAACATTGCCATGCCTATGTCCTATAAATTTAATGCCATCGTTAATAGGACTAGTCACAATGCAAACAGATGATTCAAAAACTACTTTATACCCTTTATCACAGAATTGACTAATGCTAAGTAAGTTATGATTTAAACCTTTAACTAGTAAAACATTCTCAATGTATTTGGAGGGAGTGATACCAATGTTACCTATCCCGATGATCTTTCCTTTGCCATTATCTCCAAAGGTGACCATCCCTCCATCCTTAGCATGAAGCGTGATGAATTGTGATTCATCACCAGTCATGTGTCTCGAGCATCCACTGTCAAGATACCATTTTCTGTTTCCTTCTTGGGATGCTAGACACACCTGCAAGCAAAGGTCAAGTCTCTGTCTTAGGTACCCAAGCTTTCTTGGGTCCTTTTGGGTTAGTCAGAATGGTTCCTTTTGGAACCCATATTTTCTTTATAATTGTATTGGTAGATTTAAGGCATGTGTATGATTTATGTCCTATTCTACCACATTTGAAACAAGTAATATTTGTAGACTTGTTACCTGAATAATTTACATAAATATCCTTCAGAAACTTTTGTTTCTTCAGAGATTTATAGCCAAGTCCAGCCTTATTATATATAGCTTTCTGATTTTCAAGGATCATATTTAGTTTGTTTGAACTTAATGTGAACTTATCTATTATAGATTTCAGCTTGTTAATTTCATCCTTTAAGTTTTGATTTTCTTGACTCAAGGTGAGTTTTTCAATTGAAAGAATTTCAGCTTGTTTCACTAAGGACTGATTTTCCAATTTCAGTTCTTTGTTTTTCTTCCCTAGTTTCTTTAATTCATCAATTGAGTCATAGAAAGCTTCATGCAATTCTTCAAATGTGAATTCACTAGTGGATTCAGAAGTTACCTCATTTTCATGTGCCATCAGACACAGATTGGCTTGTTCTGTTGAGGTTTCCTCGTCGGAGCTTGAGTCATTACTCGCACTCCAAGTTGCCATCATTGCCTTCTTTTTGAATTTTTTGGGACCTTTTTCAGTTGTGGACATTCGGATCTGAAATGTCCCGGCTTCTTGCACTCGTAGCATGTAAGGGGTTGATCTTTCTCTTTTTCTTTGCTTTGTTCCCCTTTTGTGAATTTCTTTCTCATCCCCTGTTTCCTTTTTCTTAGAAACTTCTTAAATTTTCGGGTGATGAGTGCCATCTCTTCATCCTGTTCTTCATCTTCAGATTCATCCGTTTCATAATCAGGCGAAGTTATAGATTTGAGGGCAATGGTTCTTTTCTTTTTGACTTCATCCTCTTGATGTTGCTTCATGCTCAGTTCATGAGTCATCAAGGATCCAAGAAGCTCTTCTAGAGGTGAGTGTTCAAGTCCTTTGCTTCTTGGATGGCAGTCACCTTGGCTTCCCAAGTTCTTGGCAGTGACCTGAGAATCTTCCTTACAAGTTCACTGTTAGTATAAGATTTGCCAAGACTCTTCAAACCATTAATTATATCAGTAAAACGAGTAAACATGGCAGTTATGGACTCATCATGCTCTATTTTGAACAATTCATATTTATGTACAAGCATGTTTATTTTAGACTCTTTTACTTGATTTGTTCCCTCATGGGTGACTTCTAACCTATCCCATATTTCTTTAGCAGATGCACAAGTAGAAATGCGATTGAATTCACTAGCATCTAGTGCACAATAAAGAACATTCATGGCTTTGGCATTTAATTGTGCCAATTTTTTGTCAACCTCATCCCATTCTTTCTCGGGTTTGGTTGACTCCTCACCATTTATAATCTTGATGGGTGTGTGAGGACCATTCACTATGATACTCCACATATCATAGTCGAGTGCTTGTATGAAAATCTTCATCCGAGCTTTCCAATAGGTGTAATTAGACCCATTGAAAAGTGGAGGTCGGTTTGTTGATTGCCCCTCGGCTAGAGAAATACCGACATGGGTTGCCATAGATCTTTGGCTCTTTGATTGTTAGATCAAAGAAGGGCTAGAGCACCGGCTCTGATACCACTTGTTGCCCAGCTATGCAACCCAAGAGGGGGGGTGAATTGGGTTTCTAAAAATTTTAAGCCCCAACTGATTACTTATGAAGAACAAAACAAAGACTTTAATTCAATATTAATTACCTAAAGCAGGAATGCAAGAATATAATAAAGAAATAAAGTGAAGCGATAAAGCACACCACAAACACAAGGATTTATAGTGGTTCGGTGCTAATCTTGCACCTACATCCACTCCCCAAGCTCCTACTTGGGAATTTCAATCCACTATACTTTGTATTCAACCCGAATACAAAACGTCGGAAACTCCGACACTAGCTATCCCAAGCTAGATCACTTGTTTCCTGGGTACAAGTAAACCCAAAACACTCCGATTTCAGGTTCGGATCAACCTTTCCTTGTTTTGGAAATCCTCCAAAAACAAGAACTAAAACTCACAAAGAGTTAGAAAATTTTGAGCACAGATTAATACAATAACAGCTCCTTTAAATGAGCTAATATAACAATAAAAACTTTACTCAAATGAAGAACCCTTTTCGAATTTTCTCAAGGTGGATGAACGCTTGAACGAATGCTTGAGAAGAGGTTGTTTGTTGATTGAAGATCTCTTGAAAGCTTTGGAAGATCTATAGATCAAGGTTGAACAATAGGCTTGAAAGATCCTCTTGAATGCTCTTGCTTTTCTCTTTCACAATCTCTCTTGTATATTGTGGATCCTCTCTCTTTTTCTTTTTAAATATTTCGTTGATCTCAGGCTTTTTCGTGCAGATTTCGGATCCTTTCTTCTTTTTTTTTTTTTTTTGATTTCACGTTTGATCTGCTATTTAATCTACAATTTCTTTCACCATTAAAAGCATTTTATGACATTAGAAGCAAGAGAAAATAATTTAGGCAGATAAAGAGCCGTTAGAGCAATTTTAGGAAGCATAAAAGGCAATTAAAACGGACAAAAAAATAGCCGTTGCTGACATTTCCCGTCGCAGGGGTCGACTCATGAGTCGACTCATGCTTCAGGGGTCGACTCATGAGTCGACCTCTGTTGCAAAAACCAGAGAATGCGTTTCTGGAAATTCTTGGCTCAAATTAGCAGGGGTCGACTCATGAGTCGACTCATGCCTTGTGGGTCGACTCATGAGTCGACTCACAGGTCGTGCCAAGCCAGAAAACTAGCGTGCCAAGGAGAATTTTTGCGTGCCAATCAGCTCACAGTGCCATGAGTTGACTCATGAGTCGACTCATGCACTTCAAACCTTCATAACTTCAAAAATATAAGTCCAAACACAATGAAATTTTCACCAATAGATTTCAAATCATTTGTTCTACCAAATGGTACTATCAAATCAGGATTTTAGTGAAATTACGATTTTGCCCTTGAAAAGCATAAGGACTTTTTCATTTTAAAATTATTTGTATCCCTTCAATCTGCTTTGTAATCATCAAAATCAATCTAGGAGCAACAGAGAGAGCAAGTGAAAGTTTCTAGAGAGAAAAAGCAAAGATTCAAAGTCAGAAAAAAAAGAAAAGAAAAGAAAGAGGAAGACTCTCTCTTCTTCTTCTTCTTCTTCTTCTTTTTCTTTGATTTTTTTGTGATGGAATAAGGACTCTTTATCCCCTTTGTTCCAAAAGTAGGGAAGGTCACCCCCAGCTAATAGTGCCCACGACCGAGAGGAAAGACCATGATGAAACAGCCAAAGGTCACCATTCTAGCGATCAACGGTGACAATCAACATCGGAAATTAAGGACAATCCATGGAAGAAAATACGGAAATCGGAGACCCAGCTTTTCAAGAAGAAATCAGATGATAACCGGTCAGAATCCAAGCTTCTAAGGGCTTAGAAAGATGAGGAGAAAGTTGAGCAAAGGATTCAAGGGATCATTACTTTATTTTCAGTGATATTTGTCTTTAATTTTTGGTGAATAAGACGATGGTAAGCAACACAAAATGGAAGGGAAAAAGGGCCCGATAAAACTCTGGTGGTGTTTTTCAATGGTTGTTTAAGGGAGAAGACTGAGTCTTAAATAAATGGCCAATTGGAGCTGCCGATAGAAGTTTTTGATTCCAACTTGGAATCAAAATCAGATGAAGAAGGAAAGCAAGACTCCTTCTGGAGTCGGGTTGGTTGCACATTTCCCCAGCATGCGCAAAGTATGTGCTGGCCTTTTTTCTTTTTTTTTTCATGCTTCAAGAGCCACGCGGTTTCTTGGTTTATGGATTGGGCTGGGATATCACAGAGTATCTTCTCTCCTTTGTTGGTGCTGTTTGATTTTCTATCACAGATCCAGGCAGAGAAAGGGATCAAATCCTTGATTGTTCTGGATGGCTCATATGAAAAAGCAAGAAATGAGAGGCTGTTTTCAAGGAAAAACTCGTCCCTTGGTGATGTGAGATGATTTATATACCTAAATGCAGAATGCAGTAAAGCCCAATCAACTGTTTCTTTTGACACAGCAAAGTCACCGAAGTGATCCTAGCATTGGATGCGCCTTGACTTTAGATGATATTAATGTTACTTTGTTGCATCCTTCCCTTCGTTTATTGAAGGTTAACTTTGATGGTTGCATCAAAGATACCGTAACAGATGTTGGAATAGATATTAGAGATTATTTAGGTCCTCTCCTGTATGATGCCGGATAGAGATTGCATCCATGTTCAATCCCATAATGCTAAACTGGCAGTTGCTTGTGAGGGCCTGTGTATGGTTATATTAAAATTTAAAGCATCTCAGGTTTGGTTGGAACGTAATTGGATTACAATGATATCTTTAATTAATGGTTCCTGAGATGATAGTGGGCCTCGATTTGTAATACTCTTTTAACAGACACTTTGCGGATCGAGGGAGTAACGTGGGCACTTATAAGATATCCATATCTACAGGGACGGTGATCAAGTAGCAAACTGGCTGGCCTCGGTGTGTCAGTCTGCTGATGTGTTCCGGGAGGGGAATGCACAGAACCAGGCTAGCTGGCTCATTTGCAAAGAGCTGATGCCTATGGATCCTCTCATTCCCGGTCTTAATTTGACGCCTCCTTTGTACAAAAAAACAAAAGAAAAAAACAGCAAACTAGTACTAAGGTAGAATATAGTTGATTTCACATCATACGGTGTAAAAAGAATTTATCTATGCACGTTTATGATTATTGCCAATTGACAACCCACAAAGACATTTCTATACACGCATGAACACCTCTGCTTTCTAGTACTTAACATACAAAACTCCTTTTAAACCATCCTCCGCGTTATACGTGAAGAATTTGCACTAGGCTACACCTGTCTTTTCCTTGAGAATTACCTTCCGTTTGATGCACCTTTTATCTATTGGCAGCTGGTGAAACGAGCCCGCTGACCCAAAGCTCCAAGCATTTGGCACCCAAGTTCGAACAACTTCCCTGGATTACAGAAAACAATATTATTCCTCCGCCTAAAACAAAGTCAGTCACAATAACAATAACAAATACATCTTCCCGCCAACTAACAAAATCCAAAATTTTAAGACCAAATATCTGGACGACCCTGGCTAGACAGAGTCAAACTCGATGGATTTATAACTTACAAGCGAGCCAACCCTATCATCAATGCCATAAAAACCCCGTGCATGTCCGTTATCCTCCACAAGTCCGTGACATAACGGACAAGGGTAAAAGAACCCGACTGCTGCAAAAAAAATACCCTCTAGGCGTATGTGGCTATTCGAGGGGTCTCCAAAGCCAAGAAGAGTGCCGAGAATTCTTTTTCTTTTTCTTGTTTTTTTTTTATTACTTGGAAAAGTGTGACCCAATTCACGGCGGACGAGAACCGGATTCCTCTTGCTCTGCCGACAGCTAACAAGTAACCACCAGGTTACAATCACCTTTTACCGAACGGTGAGAGCAACACCAAATCTCACAATAAAATCGAATAATCTCGTCCATTCATTTCCCGGTTAAGCATAATCATTAAAGTCAAAATTTTCAGACAAATGGTAATTAAGAAAACATCAAGGTTGGGTGAAGTATTCCTACATCCACCGCCTATCAAAACCGGGTTGAAGAAGGAATCACCTTCCTTTTTATGCAGCAGAAAGAAGGATTCACCTTTCTTCGCGCGACTTCACCGTTGGATCGCGCAATAACCGCTTCAGGTTCTGTGCGTGGATGAACGAGCAGATTCGGAGTGTTTCGGATGTGTGCGAGATGCGATCCAACGGTTGAGGTCAAGAAAGAAAGAAGATCATTCTTTCTCGCCAAAGATACAGCCCAAACCCACCCATGGTAACCGCATTAAAACAGGCGTAGATAAATTCATACAAGTAATAACAACAATAAGTAGTGATGATGACAATGACTGACCTCTCCTTGGCTTGGCGGCCTTGACGGTGTTCCTGACGGCAGCCGGCGCGACGGCGGCGGGAGTCTCCTCCTCCGGCGGGAAAAGAACGGCATCGATGCCCTGGACGGAGATCCGGCCGTCGGTGTAGATATCCGGGTCGAAGAGATATGCGGAGCCCTGTCCCTGGCCAAACTTGACGGAGCCGTCAGCCTCCCGCGCAACCACCTTGTGGGGGAGACGGAGCGTGTCATAACGCACCTTCCCGAAACGCCGCACCGCATTGTACATGCTCTCCTCTGTCTGATACTCCGGGATCAGGTGGTAGTACACGATCTGCTCCGGTGCTCCCGGCTCGCTCAGCTGATCCGCCGTCAATTTGGCCATCGCCTCGTCGTTGGGGGCGAGGACGGTGAGGACGTAGCCCTCCGAGACCAAGTGGCCCATCTCCGTCGCTAACGACGTAAGATTTACCAGAATGTCGGCGAGCTCGTTGTAGCCGCCGTAGAGGAGGAGGGTCTGGATGAAGTCCTTGACCTGGCTCTCGCCGTCGAACCAGTGCTTGCCGGAGCCGGGGCCGGGGGCGGGAGCGGGGGCGAGGGCGGGGCCAGGGGCCATTGCGTCGTAGATGGGGAGGGCCGGCGGAGAGCCAGCGGGGGCAGGCGGAGCGGGCTTCTTGAGGCGGTGGGTGCGGGGGTCCAGCTCGGGGGCGCCGACGGGGAGGACGGCGGAGATGGAGGCCAGACTACGGCGGCGGTTGAAGTCCTCCTGGACAGATCGGGGGACGAGGAGGCGCTCGATGCCGTGGATCACGCCATCTGGGCGAATCACCGCGTCCGGGTAGACCACGGCGGCGATGTCGACCTGCTTTGCTGCGCTGCCACCGGAGAGGTGGACGTGGTCGGCTGCGAGGGTGCGGTGGCGGGCGGATTCGGATATCGGCCAGGAATCGGAGCTGATCCGGGAGGGGATCACGTGGAATAAGATCAAAGTCTGGAGGGATTTGAGATTCCGGGGTTCGAGAAGGAATCGCTTGAACTCGGGGTCGAGATCGCGCTCGAGGGCTTCGTTGCGGGGGGCGAAGATGGTGACATTGTGGCGGCCCACGGCGTCCTCGAGGTTCTGGAGGAGAAGGGCCTTCTCGACGAGCTCGGCGAGCTCGGTGTAGTGGGAATCAAGGAGGGCGACGAGGACGGAGTTGGAGTTGATCTGGCCGGAGCCGGATGATGGCAATGTGGAACGGGAGACCAAGTTCTTCGGCAATGCGGAGCGGACGCCGGTGGCGGAGACCAGTAGAACGAAAAAGAGGATCGTCGGAGAGCCGCCATAGATCCGGGAATCCATGATGCCGGGGAGGGGGAAGAAACACAAAAGTCCTCTATTTCTACCTCTCTCTCTCTCTCTCTCTCTCTCTCTCTCTCTCTCACTCACTTCTTTGCTAGGGTATCCGTGTTTGGTGAGAAAGTTGAGAAGGGAAAGGTGCGGTTGAAGACAGCAAGACTCTTCTGCCCTCCTACTCGCTGGGCGTGGAAGCAACTCTCTTCCAAGAACCAGCAGGAATGGATTCCTTTTGACAGCTATTATGCCTCCTAAATGTCTAGCGGCGGGCGCGGCGTTGCTCCAGTACCATTTGCAACGTGCCTTCACGAGTTGGTGGGTACGGAAAGGAGAGATGGTAAGATGAGCTGTCGTTGTTCCAAAGCCACTATTTGTAAATGCCGCAAGTCATCTATTAGAACTTCGTCTTCTTTTATTATTTATTTATTTAATTAATCAAAAAATCAGTAGAAGGGATTAGAAGTAGCGATTAAAGAAGGGGAATTGCCGGTTTCCTTTGGAGGCAGAGATTTGGATATGGGACAGGAGGGGATGCTACAAAGAATCCCCAGGTTTTTGTATTGGGTGGGAGGTTGTCTCTGTCTCTCTCTACTGTGCAATGAAGGAAGGCCTCGCGGTGTCGGTGGCTCTGGCGCCTTGAGCCAATGTGGCATCTTGAATCAGGGTAGGGGTTGTATCTTTCGCATGAAACAAAAATCCATCTACCTTCCCACCATTTGTTCGATGAATGACGTCATTTTGAGCTTAGAGTGCTTTGCGATTTGTAGGGGGTGGGATCAACCGGCGATGTTATGGGAGAAGATCAATTATTCTGTCCTACCAAGCATACAACTCGAACCTACCGTACAATATTATATGTGATCTTGGTTTGCTCCTCTCGTCTCTAAGCGCGGTTGTTGATTGATAGTATTTATTATGGGTACAACCACTGTTGTGTTCTCTTTTAATTATCTTAATATTAATTTATTTTAATTTTTATTAAAACTAATATAGAAAACATATAAATTTAGATGCAACTTAGAAAATGTATCATTTTTTTTAAGAAATAAGATCTCTTGCGGTATTTAAAAAGTATCGTAAGATATTGTGCTTAATTAGATGTCATCCGTCATGAGATAGATGGCTACACCCTCTGTCCAAACTATTTAAATATTTTTGAGATTTATATTTTTTTTATTTTAGTATTCTAATATGTGTGTCCGTCCATCTTGTGATGGACAATGCCTAATCATGCACAGTATCTTGTGGTACCGTAAGAAATTTATTTTTTTTTAATCCTATCCCCATCTTAATTACCATTCATATTTTCTTTGATCATTTTTGTTTGCTTCCCTTGCATTTGTTTCAATTGTGCGATCGAAAGGAAGTGTCGCACACCACAAAGTTGTGGTGAGGGAGGCAAGTCAATTACTCATGTCTAGTTGTAATAGTCATGTGAACCATAAATCTATTTTATGGACATCGTTATATTTTCAATAAAACTTACTGTACTATTAGCTTTCATTTATTGTTAGTCCACCACCTTAACAAGTTTATAATATTTTGAATAAATTATATTCGTAGTCTCTAAATTAAGTCAGATTTTTTTTAAATGGTCCTTAAATTATAAAATCCTAAACTTTAACTCTCCAACTATCTGAATCTCTTTAGTATTGCCCTCGGATACAATTCCAATCATTTTCTCTCATTGAAAGTCTGATTTGACAAAATCTGGTACAAATATGGATAATCAAGCTTGGCCGGCGCTGACATGGCTTTAAAAAAATTTGAAAACCTGATGATGATGTGGGCAAAATAGATGATTAAATGGCCTAAACCGTTCTAAGAGATGTTTTATGCTATATTTTTTTGCCTGTGTCCTAATCTCAGAAGATGCGGCTCTTCTTCTCCAATCAAAGCCTCTTCTTCCCCCAATTTGAAGAAGGTCGATGTTTGGAGTCATTCATCATTCCTCTTCCACGGTATTCATTGATCTAAATTTTTTTGTTCCTCATTATATTTGGCATCTTTCTTCCCCGTCGAACTGAGGTATTTATCTTAAATTTATACTGTTGGATTTTTAATCTGCATGTATATAATGTTTATGAAATAGGGTATAAAAATTTGAAAATTTTGATATTTTTTGATTTGTGATTATGAAATCAAAGATTTGTACCAAAGAGAGTCAATAAGCTAGGGCATGAATCCCTTTGTGGCCTGTGGCAGTTTTTGAGATAGGTTTGGAAGGGATTTACTAGTTTGTGTGATGCAAACATGGACATTTGAAATCTGTATACTCTATTTAGACTGAATTGAATATGTTGGGTGCTATGATTTAGAGGTCCTCATGCTTATATATTTATGTTTTAATTGGTCCTCATTCTTCATTATTTGTCTATGTTGGGTGCTATAATTGAACTTATGCTTTTGTATATATGTATTCATTGTTAGATAGAAGATTGCTCACTATTGTGCTCTTGTTAACATGCAGACAGTGATTTACATTCTTTTAACATATATCTTTGTGGTCCTCACAGTATATATCCTTTTTTAAAATGATCAGTAATCTTTAAATAATATATAATTTGGTCCTTAGAGTATTATTGGATATGACTTCTGATATATTTTCTATCACAATTCATCATGGTAGAAAATTCATATTTAGACCTAATGTAAGATATATTGGAGGGTAATTTTTAATTTTTGATAATGTGGATGCAAATAGATTCTCTATTTCAGAGATGAAGAGCATGTTGAGTGATATTAAGATTTTAATATATCTCAATTTTACTATGTCAAGCTAGAAAAAGATTTGAATAATGATTTGAAGTTCATTTTTGATGATCAAGATGTTTTAGACATAGTTTCAGACATTCCTCCAGATGGCATGATATATATTCACGTGGAACATGGAGATAAACTGCAAGAAGCTATGCTAGAGCTAGTGCAGTAGGATGAACTGTAGCTTTGTTCAGTTGCTGAGCCATTGCTTAATTTAGAGTATGTGCTGATTCATTTATATGAAGAACCCATTATGGAAGGAAGTGAGAGAGGTGGGGCTAAAAACAGTGAGGGAGGTGGGGCTGAAGGGAATGGAAGGGAGAGTGATATAAATATTTATTTAGATCATCTATATAATAATGATTATGTTAGGAGTGATGAAGAGGAGGTTCCATTTATAACTGACCCTGTGACTGAAGAGGCCAAACCTAGAGATGAACAGGCTGAAACTATAGTTGAAAACATCTGAACCCAAGGCTAAAGAGGTAGAACCTAGAGATGAACAGGCTAAAACTATAGTTTGAACATCTGAACCCAAGGCTGAAGAAGGTGAAATCCAGGTGGATGTTTCCTCAGTCTATATAGTAAGTGATGAATTGGATTCATATAAATCTTCAGATGAGGAGAAAGTTGATACATTTGAGGTTTTTAGAGAGAAAATAGATTTAAGCAATGTTCACTTTAGTTGGATATGAAATTCAAGAGCTTTATCATCCTGAAAGCAGCAATTAGAGAGCAAGCAATTAATGGGGCCCACAATGTTAAGTTGGTAAAAAATGATAAGGTGAGGGTAAAAGCAATATGCCATGACAATTATAGGTGAAAATTGCATGCTTCTTTGATACAAGATGCATCAACTGTACGGATTAAGTCTTATCATAGTGAGTATACTTGTTATACGAAAATTTGGAATAGAAATATAAAATCAAGTTACCTAGCCAACAAGTACCTTGAAAGATTCAGGAGTCAATCCTTTTGGAAGCCCAATGAGTTGGTTATGCAAGTTAGGAAAGATTTGAATGCACAGATATCAATATCTCAAATTTATTGGATAAAGAGAAAGGCAATGGAGATTATCAATGGGAGTATAGCAGAGCAATACAACAGACTATGGGATTACACTGAGGAGATTAGAAGGACAAACGAAGGCAATACAGTAAAAATGCTTCTTGATACACAGCAACCCATTGGTCCATCATTGTTCGAAAGATTTTATATATGTTTTGTTGTTTGTAAGCAAGATTTTTTGGATGGCTATAGGCCTATAATTGCCCTAGATGCTTGTCACCTAAAAAGACCTTGCTTGGGATAGTTAATGGCTGCAATTAGGATTGATGGAAATGATGGTATGTACCCAATTGCTTGAGCTATTGTTGAAGCTGAATCCAAAGACAACTGGTCTTGATTCTTGGAGCTTCTTCAGCTTGACATTGGCTCGCACAGGGATAGAGGATGGACATTCATTTCTGACCAATAGAAAGTAATATTATACTTTACATATTTTCATTGGAGAAAGATTATTTGATTATTTGGACAAGCATATATGAAGGTGAACATGATCCTAATCAGTTTGTTGTGGATTTGGACAAGTATGAATGTAGCTATTTCAGATAGCAATTGACTGGTATACCTTGTGCACATTCGATACAATGTATATACTTCTTAAAAAAGAGGTCGAAGAAGTTCATACATATTTACTTCTATAAAGAAACCTATATGAGAACATACTCTCACTTCCTCCAACCACTTAATGGATAGAACATGTAGTCTAAGACTAACTTAGACCCTTCACTATCAATTGTAAGGAGGCCACCTGGTGGGTCTAAAAGGAAAAGAAGAAGAGATGTAGATGAACCACAACAACCTATTCCAAGTAGAATAAGTAAAGTTAACACAAGAATAAGGTGTGGGAGATGTCATTTATGGGGACATAACTCAAGAACTTACAAGGGACAATCAGTTGGAGAAAATCTAGGACAAAAGCAATGAAGAAGTGATACTTATACTTTGGCACATGAAAGTACTGCAGCACATAAAAGCTAAGAGCAAGGGAGCAACAGTGGGAGAGAAAGATTCATAGGATTCAGACTTGCTCCAGAATTTTATGGCACGCAGATATGTCAAAAATTAAATATTTCAAATCAACAATCAAATCAATGCACTAACCAATTAATTTTGCTATCTTACGGGGATCTACATGTGGTGGCATTGATGAAGGAAAAACCATCTTTTTCCTTGTAGGATCTTCCAGATTTCATCAAATCTGGGACAGAATAATTTAAAAAAAAATTTATCCTACATTTATTTCAGATCTAAATCTCTAGATCTAATTTTATTATCTAATATTAATTCTAAAATAAATTTAATAGCATGAAAAAATATGAAATATCTTAAGGATAATCTGATTATCCTGTAGATGATCGCAGCAAGCCTGAGGTTCTGATTTAGCCATGCAATCGCTTGGCCTCTACCAGTATCCACTCAGACAGGACCTGAATCATCTTCTCCTTGCAAATTTCTGCTCCAAAAATCAAAACTAAATCTGATTAGAAAGATCTTCAAAAGTCTTCCTGAAGTTGGAGCAGCAGCTTGTCGAAGAACTCCTGCAGCCTTCCTGTTCAAGGTGTCACCACACCTTGATCTTGCACCAGATGGACGTCCAACTCCTTAAACGTGAAGAGGAGAGGGAGAGCTATAGATGGGATGTGGAGAAGAGGAAAGGGGGCAATAGCTTTGATGGGTTTGGCACAATCACATAAAACCCTAGGCACAAATAGGGTTTATATAGACCCTGCTGCGCTGCGCAGTGCCACATTATTCGATCAATCAAAAAATTTTAATAAATTTGAAAAAATTTTGATTGATGGAGTGATATCATTTGATCATATCAGATAAGAACCCAAGCCTCTCTCCAAGAGTTGGCACCAACTTTGGATAAGCACAAAGAAAGGTTGGCACCAACTAGTCCATGTTGATCAAGACTCTCCATCCTTATCCACTTGGGGCACCCACTTAATCCAATTGGGCTCACACCATAATCTGATTATGGCACCCAATTTAATGTAAATTTGGCATGTGGACACTACATAAAAATCCTCTAATGAGCTCTTGCCAAGTGGCCTTCAGTTTAAAACCCATATGTCAACATTTGATAGATATCCTAAAATGAAAATAGCAGGTGACAGGAATTAGCAGGTATTGTTTTAAATTCATCTCATGAATTAAGACAAGACTTTTCTGAGCTAGACAAGCTTAATTTAGACTGAGAAAAATCTTCTCAAGGTTCTCTGGGTGAGTCAAATCATATTTGGCTCAGTCGAGATAGAAAAAATTACACGAGGAGAAAGTTAGGCTCAATCGAGTGCTAGCATGATTTTTTTGAACCTAATTGGATCTAATCCAAATCAATTGGGCTAGCCCAATTAAGGACATCCAGATCCTAACCCTTGTTAGTATGACCCAGTTAGGTTCAATTCTGTATGATAATGAGACATGTCATGATCTCATCATCAACATCATCGAAACTCCTTTTGATGGACCAGAACTCTTCTAATTCATACAATTGGAATGATCGATCATCAAGATCATTCTAATTGCTCTCAAAATTTATCAGTGACACCTAGCAGTATATGGTGGCAATCCATCAGAACTAAAGATGAACCTCTCGGTGCAGCTACCTGTGTGATTGAGTTCTTCTATCATGAGTCCCGACTAAATTAGGGTTAAGGTGAACTCGTCAAACCCAACATCAGTCATATGAGTTAATCGATCGATCCGAGTCTGATGTGAAACCCCAATAAAAATTTTTTTTCCATTATTTCACTCTGCCATGGCCATGGGCTTAAGAACTCGATCCTTCGATCATCATAGGACTACTCTCATTTATCGAGGTTGATAGATCCCATCTTGGTGCGATCTGGTTCCTACAATGAATATGCTACAGCCAACATACACCTCAGGATTTCGAATGGCTAGGAGATCGAGTTATGGTGTAGTCAAACTATAACACACTCAAGATGAACTGTCGATGCACCTCATGTCAAAGAACTAGACACACAACTACAGCATCGAGCTAGTCATCGACGAGAAGGTAGACTTCCTTATAACTGCTCGATATGGTCACGCTCAGTACTCTCGTTCTCAACAAATACCTCTACTCTCACTCTGGTATCTCCACACCGTAGACTCAAGACACATCTATCCTAAGAAAGCGATCGTACACTAACCTTCCGAATCGATTACCATCCTCGTGATGATCCTGTGGTCAGGAGCTGTTTATGAGTTAGTTATGTAAATTCATGCCTTAAATTTTCAACTCTTGAAAATATGAATTGACATTCCTACTAACTCAAAGGATGTATCACAGACACAATGTACACAATGTGATAGAAGAATAACCCATTTATTGATTTATAGTCAAAATTATAAATTTATCCTTAGATTTGTACTGGAATGTATCAGCCAATCTGGCATCTAGGGCACACATCTAACAAACTCCCACTTGACCTAATGCCAATTGGCTACATATCTAAGTCCCATCTTCTCAAGGTGGGCTTTGATCTTCTGCTGGCCTAATAGCTTTGTCAGTGAGTCTGCCACATTATCTGTGGAGTCAACTCTCTTAAGCTCGACATAATCTTTTTCGAGGTAATCACAGATCAGATGGAATCGCCGCTCGATATGCTTAGACTTCTGGTAAGACCTTGGCTCCTTAGCTAGGGCTATGACGCCATTATTATCGTAGTAAAGAAGGATGGCATCCGATGACATCACTCCAAGCTCTGCGGCAAACTTCTTGTACCAGAATGCCTCTTTCGCAGCTTCCGATGTAGCAATATACTCTGCCTCTATGGTGGAATCAGCAATCACCGTTTGCTTGAAACTCTTCCAACTAACTGCACCATCATTGCAAATGAACAGACTATCAGATGTCAACTTTCGATCATCTATATCAGACATAAAGTTTGAGTCTGTATATCCCTGAATCTGGAGTTCTCCATTTCCAAAGACTAGAAACATATCCTTAGTCCTTCTCAAGTACTTAAGGATATATTTCACAGAAGTCCAGTGCTCTTCGCCTGGATTTGACTGATATCAGTTTGTGACACTCACAACATGGGCTATATCAGGTCGTGTACATAGCATGGCATACATGAGGGTCCCTATTGCCGAAGCATAAGGGATTTTGCTCATGCATTCAATCTCGTCAGGTGTGCTAGGGCACATCTTCTTGGAGAGATGAATGCCATATCTAAAAGGTACTAAACCTCTTTTGAAGTTTTTCATGCTAAACCTTTTTAGCACCTCCTCTATGTACATCTTCTGTGAAAGTTCCAGCATCCTATTTGGTCTATCTCTATAGACCTTAATACCCAGTATAAAGGATGCCTCTCCTAGATCTTTTATAGAGAACTCCTTAGACAACTATACTTTGACTGAGGTCAACATGGGAATGTCATTCCCAATTAGGAGGATATCATCTACGTACCATACGAGGAGGACAACTACGCTCCCACTGACCTTTTTGAACGCACATGATTCCTCCTCGTTTTTGATGAAACCAAATATTTTGATCACATCTTTGAAACGAGTATTCCAGCTCTGAGATGCTTGCTTAAGTCCATAAATAGACCTTTGCAGCTTGCAGACCTTGTGATCATCATCACTGGATGTAAAATCAAGTAGCTGTTCCATATAGATATCTTTTTCAAGATATCCATTTAAGAATGCCGTTTTCACGTCCATCTGCCATATTTCATAATTGAAATAGGCTGCAACAGCAAGCAATGTGTGGATGGATTTTAGCATGGCTACAGGCGAGAAGGTATCCTGATAGTCAATGCCTTCGCGTTGACTATAATCTTTCACGACAAGCTTAGCCTTGAATGTTTCTACATTTCCATCCGCACCTATCTTTTTCTTGAAGATCCATTTATACCCAATAGGTACAATACCTTCAGGTGGATCTACCAAGGTCCAGACTTGGTTTGAGTGCATCGAGTCAATTTCTGATCTCATTGCCTCTAACCATTTCTCGGAGTCGATATCTGATATCGCCTCATCATAGGTCTTGGGATCATCACCATGAGCCCCATTTCCCGTGAGGAACATTTCCTCTATATCCTCTTGTATGGTACCTAAGTATCTTTCAGGAGGATGAAAAATCCTAGTCGATTTACGAGATGGAAGAGATTGTGTTAAGACTGGTTCTAATTGATTTGGTTCCTCAGGTTCTTTAGCTCGTTGCTCTTGAAAAATATTCTCCTTGAGCTTAATTATTTTTTCGATATCACCATCTTGACTAAACTATTTTTCAAGAAAAATAGCATTTCGACTCACAATCATATTGTGGTCTTTCAGAATATAGAAATAGTATCCTAATGACCTTTTAGGATATCCTATGAATCGAGCTCTAAAAGACCTGAATTCTAACTTGTCCGCCTGCTGTCTCTTGACATGAGCCAGACAACCCCAAATTCTAAGATGATTCAGACTTGGCTTCTTACCATGCCATATCTCATATAGTGTGGTAGGAACGGTTTTAGATGGAACCCTATTCAATACATATATTGCTGTCATGAGATAATGTCCCTAAAAAAATTCAGGGAGGTCTGTGAAGCTCATCAAGGAACAGACCGTATCTAATAGGATCCAATTTCTCCATTCTGAAACCCTGTTGAGTTGTGGTGTTCCAGGTGGAGTCCATTGAGAGACTATGCCATTGTCCTTAAGATAGTCTAGGAACTCCCGACTAAGGTATTCACATCCTCGATCTGATCGAAGAACCTTAATGGACTTTCCTGTTTGTTTTTCTACTTCATGTCTGAATTCTTTGAACTTTTCAAAGGTTTCAACTTGTGTTTCATTAGAAACACATATCCGTACCTAGATATATTATCGGTAAAGGTAATGAAGCAGACATAGTTGCCTCTAGCCGGCACTGTAAGCGTAAATTCAGTGCAGGGGTAAAATGGTAATTTTAAAATTTTTTCAAAATCACTATTTTATAGCAGAAATTATTAATTAATCTAATTAATTAATATAAATTTATCCTACACTAGGATCTAAATATGATATATAGCATGCATTCATTTAAATTTGAAATTCAAATTCGAACAGTAAACACTTTACTGTAATGTGTTCAGAACACAATACCTTTGTGCGGATAGTAGATCGTCGTAATTTGATCACCATCGAAAGAGTCTGATCATCACGATGCAGCTACACAGCATGTCTGGCCTCTGCAGATCATCCACACGAAGCTTTCGATCTGATCGACTCACGAGTGCTAGCTCATTGTAGAGCCCTTTTGACGGTTGATGCTGATCGAACTCCTTCGATCGATGTCTGTCGATTCTTTGGATGCTCTGGATCATCAACAAATATGCTTGAGAGGATATTGAAGATCTCTCTAAGATTTTATGGGCTCACGACACTCGTAGCTCACTTTCTCACTTCCCGAACCCCAGGCTAAAACTCTAGGGAACTCACCGGAAACCTTGCACCCACTTTTCTTTCTTTTTCTCTTGGAAAAATATGGACTTTCTTCTCATGCACAAGACTTCCTCACACCCCAAAATTTTTCTCCAAAAATCTTCTTCTTGCACACCCCACTCTTCTCCTCCTTTTATAACAAAGTCAAAAGTCTTATCCAAAAGAAAGGATAAAGATGAGTAATTACACATTTGAATTCAAATCAAATTTTGAATATAAATGGACACCAACTCATCCCTTATCCACTAAAGGCATGAGGCGTGGCTTAAATTGTGCATGGAGTGATTTCATGAGAAACCTTTTCTCATATAATAAATGGGGCATAAAAAAAGGGATAAGGTGCAAAGATTGATTGCCTATTCAAATTCAAACTTTATTTTGAATTTGAATGGCCAACCAATCATCCTTATCCATTCATTTGGCACATTAAAGTGGGGTGTGGAGAGGGCTTGGCGTGAGGAAATAATTCATGAGAAGTTCCTTCTCATGAATTCAAATGGATGCAATGAAAGTGAGGTGGCGCATGGAGATTGGGTCAAGGTGGTTTCATTATTTAAACCAACCTAATTGAACCAAATAAGTTAGATCCAATTAGATTAATTTAAACCTAACTTAATTAGACTTAATTAGGCTCAACAAAATTTTAATCAAATCAAGAATTGACTAAGCCCAACCCCTGATCAAATCAGGGACCAAACCATCTCGACGATTAGGTCAACTCTTAACCTAATCGGGTCAAACCCAACTGAATCCAATTCAATTAGACTTGATCAAAAAATAATTACTCAATCAAATTCAGTTAATTAGCGATCAAATCATTAATTAAACTTCTCATAAATACTGAGTCCAAATCCGATGGGTAATCGGGCATCAGAATTCATGGATATGTAACCCTGATCGAAAAATCCCAACCAGTGGGACTCTTGACCCCGGTATCCATAATGTGTGGAACTCATGATCAGAGAATCTTGATTCTCGATCACTGAGTCTCAAATATGTAGGATTCTGCACCAGCCATTAGATCAGATAGGAATCTCTAATGTGTGTGACCCCGCAGGTTCGAATCTAAGCCGGTAGCACAGGAACAAATTTCTGTACTAATCGAAGTGACCATCTAGCAATGGTACCCGACATCCAGATAGGTCGAAGAGTCACAATCGCAACACTCAGAATCTACATGAATATGGTTACTGTATAATTCATCCTTTTGACCCCTGTGTTTAGAATGACTCAGGATTAAACTGTCAACCTTGATCAGATCATCCGAATCATGCTCAACTCAAACAGTCCTGTGACTCCTCACAAAGACTATCCTGGTCAAGATTTTGCTAAATTGAAACACGACTGTACACAGCTCCTAAACTGGAGTGGTCAATCCCATTTTGACACACGCACCGACAAGTCAAGTACTTGACTACACCCAGCAGCATTCCGTCACTGAATTAGAAATTCAGGTAGTCCAGTGCCTAAGTACAGTGAGTTGCTTGCAAGTCATCGTGGCGGTCTCAGGTCGGAGGGATATTTATACCCATATTCCATCGGAGCAAATCTTGACAGCAGAAATAGCTCCGGAGTCGGTCACGTTCAGTGTAGATATACCCTTACATCTCGCCTGTATGCCATACCAGTGTCTCCACACTCATTGGTTAAGAGGACAACCAACCTATACGGCACACAACGATCTATGCTTGATAAACATTATCGTCCTTGGTAACAACATATCATTGGATCGCAAACAGATTTAAGGACTAAACGACAAATCCTCCTTTGTCGAGTCTAAATAGTCCTAAGGACTTCACCACAACATAGGAGTTCATTAGAAGATGAAACATTTTATGATGAAAAAATACCAAAATAATTTTTATTAATTCATAATTCATGTACAAATACAAAAATGAGCACAACCATCAATAGGCTGACGATTGGCTTTGGAACATTATTCCCAACAATCTTCCACTTGGCCGAAAGCCAATCGGTGCAATATCTAATACCCATCTTCGACTTGTAGTTGTCGAACTCCTTCACCGCAATAGCTTTAGTGAATGGGTCAGGCAGGTTCTCCTTTCTGTCAATCTTCTGAAGATCGACGTCACCTCGATCCATAATTTCTCGGATGAGATGGTAGCGGCACAGAATATGCTTCATCTGCTGGTGTGCCTTTGGTTCCTTCGCCTGAGCAATGGCTCCAGAGCTGTACAGTATAGCAAAACTGGACCAACAAGGGAGGGTGCTTCTCCGAGCTCAGTGATGAATTTCTTCAGCCACACCGCTTCTTTGGCAACATCTGATGTAGTGACATACTCTGCCTCGCAAACTGAATCAGCCACTGTGTGCTGCTCGAAACTTTTTCAGCAGATAGCTCCACCATTAAGGGTAAAAATAAATCCCGACACACTTTTGCTGTCATCGTGATCAGACTGGAAACTAGAGTCTGTAAACCCTATAAGTCTCAAGTTCGATTCACCATAAACAAGCCACTGGTCCTTAGTATTTCTTAAATACTTCAGGATGGTTTTAACAACCTTCCAGTGATTCTCCCCTGGATCAGATTGGTATTTACTCACTACCCCTAGTGAGTATGCCACATCTGGTCGTGTACATATCATGACGTACATGATATATCCCACTGTCGAAGCATATGGAATCCTACCCATATGCTCTCTCTCTTGAGGTGTTGTCGGACAATCCCTCTTCGAGAGAAAAATTTCATGGCCTATCAGAAGATAGCCTTTCTTGAAATTCTCCATGCTGAACCTCTTCAGCATAGTATCAATGTACGTGGATTGTGATAAACCAAGCAACCTTTTAGATCTATCCCTATTGATCCTCATCCCTAGGATGTAAGAAGCTTCTCCCAGATCCTTCATGGAGAACTGTGACAATAGCCAAATCTTTATTCTCTGTAATGCAGGGACATCATTCCTGATTAAGAGAATGTCATCTACATACAATATAAGAAATACTACTACTGGACCATTAGCCCACTTATAAATGCATGGCTCTTCTCCATTCTTAACGAAGCCATACGTTTTGATTGTCTTATCAAAATGTATATTCCAACTTCGTGATGCCTGCTTAAGTCCATAAATGGACCTCTGTAGCCTGCACACCTTAGACTCATTTATGGATGTGAATCCTTCAGGTTGTATCATATACACCTCTTCATCCAACTCTCCATTTAGGAAAGCTGTCTTCACATCCATCTGCCAGATTTTATAGTCCAGATGAGCAGTTATCGCAAGCATAATTCGAATGGATTTGAGCATTGCCACAGGAGAAAATATCTCATCATAGTCTATACCATAACGTTGACGATATCCCTTGGCAACCAGACGGACTTTATAGGTTTCCACCTTTCCGTCTATGCCTCTCTTCCTCTTGAAGACCCACTTACACCCTATGGGTTTTACTCCTTTGGGTGGGTCAACCAATGTTCACATATTGTTGATCTTCATGGACTCCATTTTGGATTTCATGGCCTCCAGCCATTTCTCAGAGTTGGATCTTTGCATTGCATTCATGTAGGTGATCGGATCCTCATTGTTTTCATCAAGTTCGATAGGATCGCCATCCCGGACCAAGAAACCATAGTATCTGTCCAGTTGACGTGGTACTCTACCAAATCGCCTTAAGGGTGCTTGAACAATGGGCTTCGGATCTGATCTAATCAAATCCAGTTCAGGTTCAGCAACTTGTGTCAGTTTTTCTACCTGTCGAACTTCATCAAGTTCGATCTTAGAGGCAACAGTCCCTTCACCAAGGAACTCCTTTTCCAAAAAGATTACCTTAAGGCTGACAAATACTTTTTGCTCATCAGCTAGGTAGAAGTAATACCCTTTGGTCTCTTTTGGGTACTCTATAAAATTACACTTGTCAGACCTAGGTCCTAGCTTGTTCGTAATTAAACGTTTAACATAAGTCGGACACCCCCAAATCCTAAGGTGCGAGAGTACTGGCTTACGTCCTATCCATATCTCATATGGCATTTTGGTTACAGACTTACTCGAAACTCTATTTAGAAGGTAACAAGCCAATTCGAGCACATATCCCTAGAGGAAGATCGGCAGACCAGCAAACCCCATCATGGATCGAACCATGTCCAATAAGGTCCGATTCTTCCTTTCAGATACACCATTATGTTGTGGTTTTCCAGGAGGAGTCCACTGAGCGAGAATCCCATTCTCCCCAAGATATGTCAGAAAATCATTGGAAAGGTATTCACCTCCTCGATCAGATCGAAGAGTTTTAATATACTTTCTAGTTTGTTTTTCTACCTCATTTCGGAATAGTTTGAACATTTCAAACGACTCCGATTTATGCTTCATTAAATAGACATATCCATACCTCGATAGGTCGTCTGTGAAGGTTATGAAGCAGAAATATCCACCTCTTGTACTTGAGCTCATGGGTCCACATACATCAGAATGTACCAAACCCAAGAGTTCTCTGGCTCGCTCACCTTTTTCAGTAAAAGGTGATTTGGTCATTTTATCAAAAAGACAGGACTCACAGGTTAGAAGTGATTCACAATCACCTACTTCAAGAATTTCTTCTTGAGCCAACCTGTTTATCCTGTTCTTATTAATATGACCTAGCCTACAGTGCCAAAGGTAGACTTCTGACATATTATCTATTTTAGGACATTTACTGGAGGTTTGAACCACATTAACAGGTTGTGATAGAAAGTAAATTCTATTATTAAGTTGTCCAACAAACATTGTAACACCATTCAAAATGATATTGCAAACATTTCCTTTTATTAAAAATCAATAACTGTTCATAGCCAAAAGGCCTACAGAAATAATATTTAATAAAAAGCTTGGACAATAGTGACATTCACTCAGAATTACGTTTCGAGAATTGATTACAAGGTTCATGATTCTTAATGCTAAAACTGGAACTTTGCTTCCATCTCCAACGTTCAAGAATCTCTCGCCTTCATCAAATCTCCTACTGACCTGCAGACCCTGCATCGAATTGCAAATATGATAAGGACTTCTGGTATCCAATACCCAAGCAGTAGTATCACAAATAGAAAAATTACAAGGTGTTATCATATAAGTACCTTGCTTCTTCTTCGGCCTGTTCGGGTCCAGGGAGGCAATGTATAGAGGACAGTTCCTCTTCTAGTGCCCCTACTTCTTGCAAAAGAAGCACTCTACCTGGCTCTGGTCAGGCTTGCACTTCTTGGTCTGATCCTGTGCAGACGTCCTAGCATGCAGCTGCACCTTCTTATTCTTCTTCTTCTTGTTCTTCTTCTTTCCTTTCTTAAATGATCGATGACTAGAAGAAGACCCTCCCACAACATTCACCGACTCCTTATGGAGCTGGTGATCATTCTTAAAGTTCTGCAGCAACCCCAACAAGCCGTGGTAATTCACTGCAGGCTTTGTCATCCGAAAAATGAGTAAGGAAGGGGAGGAAGGACTTGGGCAATGAATTAAGGATCGCATCCTTACCGAGCTGCTCGTGCAAGGAAAAACCCAGTTTACTTAGGCACTCAATCATTTCGATCATATACAGTACATGATTAGTGACTGAGGCTCCATCCCTCATCCAAGCATTGAAAATGGCACAACTAGTTTTGTGCCTTTCAACGTCGTCAGACGTGCCAAAGGAGTCGTTCAACATTTGAAGCATCTCTTGTGGTTGGATATTCTCGAACCTGCGACTGAACTCATCATTCATTACTGCCAGCATAATGCACCGAACGGTGGTGCGGTCATTAAGCCACTTCTGGTAAGTGTCTCGGATCACCCCTCTAGCGTTCGGGGCTGACTCTTCAGGTGCTGGATCCGTTACTACATAAAGGATCCACTCATGCTCAAGGATGATTTTTAATTTTCAATACCAGCTATCGAAATTAGGTCCCATGAGCTTATCATTATCTAATAATGATCGGAGTGAAAGGGTAGTGACCATAACTGCATAAAAGAAAACCAGACCTATATTAGTACACAAATTATTAATACTAAAGACTTGGACTTTAGTCTAAAGTTTCTTCCAGTATTTTTACGAATTGGTAGCCTCAACCTCCAATTCAAGGAATTACTTTAATTCCTTAGTGGGTACTAAAATCCACACAGACTACACACGAGCCCAACTTTGGTTGGTCAACCCATGTACATCTATGGGTAGGTTCATAACCAGTTGTTTCTCTAAACAACTTCTAGTAATTAATTTTGCCCCAGAACCTAATCTGTAAGCTTTGGCCTCCACTGAAAAGATCTGGTTAGGTCCAACCATTAACATGATTTGATTTGGTGAATCGGACCAATAAATGATCAGGCCCGACTTTGGCCGGCCAACCTGACCACCATCAGAAAGACTCAAACCAAATTATCATATTATGAATGATAATTTCATTAGTCAATAAGCACCAGGCCTTTGGGCCTCCAATGATTATTAAACTAATGGACTCATTATCACTCACTTAATGGGAGGCTATGACTTAGTTATCAATATAACTTAATTATTTTTAGGGACCTAATAATTTTTGAGAATTTTAAGGATAGATGAGAAGAAAATATCCAGCCAATTTTAATCCTCCCACTGACTTCACCAAGTCAGATTAAAAAAAAAGATTTAATTAAAGCTGGCATTAGGAGCACCTAAATCAGTCAAACTGATTTACCTAATGACATGGGTGAGCCATAATCACCAAGTGATCTAATCAAAACCTAATTCACTAGGTTGGCCAGGTAAGTGAGATCAGTGGTGAGGATAAGCCATTAACTCGTCAGAGATCGAATCACTGCGAGTAGCTTCCGCTTAAAAACTACTGGTCAAAATGCCAAACTTACCTTAGACACCAACCGGTTCATTAGTTTTAATTTGATCAACTTAGTAAATTGGGTTCCACCGCGTAGCCATGAATTAAGTCCATCTTGGTCTAGTTAAAGACATGGACCCATTCAACTACAACTATTGGAGTTGAGTCTAGAGTATCTTTGACCTAATCTAATTCAACTTTTGATTAGATTTGACCAATTACTCTAATTTAGTCTATTTCTTTAAGCTAACCTTAGGTCTAACCCAATTATGGACCTAATCCATCTAACCCATTGACCCTTAAGTTTATGCAATTGTCTTAGGTCTTAATTCACAATTCTAGACCAACTTGACAACACTTAATTTTTTTAATTAAGTATTTGGGCTGATGGGTCAGGGTTTGGTATTTCGAAAATAATTTTCAAATTTGAAAGGTATTATTTTTTGTTCACCAAATATGTTGACTCATTTCACAAATAGATCAGTACATTTCATAAATAGTAATCCTATTGCTAATTACATAACAGAAAATAACTCAATCAAAATAAATCATGAATATTCCTTTAGATCTAATCTAACACATTCATGATAAATTTCATAATTGAACCTATACAATTAATTTTTTTCACTACTTCATCTGCATGGGATATAATTGCAGCGGTACCCCTATCGCCATAGGAGACCCCATCGAATGGAAGGAGAGGGTCTTAAACCCTACTTTTCTCCTATGACCGGACGGCCATGGCAATCAACCCAATTCGATTACTTGCTACTTGGATCAAGTATATCTAAATATACCAATTGTAAAATTTAAATTTCAAATTTTAAATTTTAAATTTTAAATTTTAAATTTCAAACAAATTTTAAATTTCAAATTTCAAAATTTTGAATTTCAAATTTTGAATTTCAAATTTTGAATTTTAAAATTTGAATTTTAAATTATAAATTATAAATTTTGAATTTCAAATTTGAAATTTTAACCAAATTTCAAATTTTGAATTTCAAAATTTTGAATTTTGAATTTCAAATTTTAAAATTCAAATTTTAAATTTTAAATTTTAAATTTTTGAATTTTGAATTTCGAACAACTTTCAAAATTCAAATTTCAAATTTAAACTTTCAGATTACAACTTAATCTATGCATGCAAATATATATATCATATCTAAGAACCCACTTTGATACCATTGTAAGCGTAAATTCAGTGCAGGGGTAAAATGATAATTTTAATTTTTTTTTAAAATTACTATTTTACAGTAAAAATTATTAATTAATCTAATTAATTAATATAAATTTACCCTACACTAGGATCTAAATATGATATATAGCATGCATTCATTTAAATTTGAAATTCAAATTCGAACAGTAAACACTTTACTGTAATGTGTTCAGAACACAATACCTTTATGTGGGTAGTAGATCGCCGTAATTTGATCACCATCGGAAGACCCTGATCATCGCGACACAGCCACACAGCATGTCTGACCTCTGCGGATCATCCACATGAAGCTCTCGATTTGATCGACTCCTCACGAGTGCTAGCTCATTGTAGAGCCCTTTTGACGGCTGATGCTGATCGAACTCCTTCGATCGATATCTGTCGATTCTTTGGATGCTCTAGATTATCAACAAACATGCTTGAGGGGATGTTGAAGATCTCTCTGAGATTTTGTAGGCTCACGACACTCGTAGCTCACTTTCTCACTTTCCGAACCCCAGGCTAAAACTCTAGGAAACTCACCGGAAACCTTGCACCCATTTTTCTTTCTTTTTCTTTTGGAAGGATATGGACTTCCTTTTCATGCACAAGACTTCATCACACCCCAAAATTTTTCTCCAAAAATTTTCTTCTTGCACGCCCCACTCTTCTCCTCCTTTTATAACAAAATCAAAAGTCTTATCCAAAAGAAAGGATAAAGATGAGTAATTGCATATTTGAATTCAAATCAAATTTTGAATTCAAATGGACACCAACTTATCCCTTATCCACTAAAGGCGTGAGGCATGGCTTAAATTATGCATAAAGTGATTTCATGAGAAACCTTTTCTCATGTAATAAATGGAGCGTAAAAAAAAGGATAAGGTGCAAAGATTGATTGCCCATTCAAATTCAAACTTTATTTTGAATTTGAATGGCCAACCAATCATCCTTATCCATTCATTTGGCACATTAAAGGGGGGTGTGGAGAGGGCTTGGCGTGAGAAAATAATTCATGAGAAGTTCCTTCTCATGAATTCAAATGGGTGCAATGGAAGTAAGGTGGCGCATGGAGATTGGGTCAAGGTGGTTTCATTATTTAACCAACCTAATTGAACCAAATAAGTTAGATCCAATTAGACTAATTTAAATCTAACTTAATTAGACTTAATTAGGCTCAACAAAATTTTAATCAAATTAGGAATTGACTAAGCCCAACCCCTGATCAAATCAGGGACCAAACCATCTCGACGATTAGGTCAACTCTTAACCTAATCGGGTCAAACCCAACTGAATCCAATTCAATTAGACTTGATCCAAAAATAATTACTCGATCAAATTGAGTTAATTAGCGATCAAATCACTAATTAAACCTCTTATAAATACTGAGTCTAAATTCGATGGGCAATCGGGCATCAGAATTCATCGATATGTAATCCTGATCGAAAAGTCCCAACCAGTGGGACTCTTGACCCCGGTACCCATAATGTGTTGAACTCGTGATCAGAGAATTCTGATTCTCGATCATTGAGTCTCAAATATGTAGGATTCTACACCAACCATCAGATCAGATAGGAACCTCTAATGTGTGTGACCCCGCAGGTTCGAACCTAAGCCGGTAGCACAGGAACCAATTCCTATACTAATCGAAGTGACCATCTAGCAATGGTACCCGATGTCCAGATAGGTCGAAGAGTCGCAATCGCAATACTCAGAATCTACATGAATATGGTTACTATATAATTCATCATTTTGATCCCTATGTTTAGGATGACTTAGGATTAAACTATCAACCCTGATCAGATCATCCGAATCATGCTCAACTCAAACAGTCCTGTGACTCCTCACAAGGACTACCCTAGCCAAGGTTTTGCTAAATTGAAACATGACTGTACATAGCTCCTAAACTGGAGTGGTCAATCCCATCTTGACACACGCACCGACAAGTCAAGTACTTGACTACACCCAGCAGCCTTCCGTCACTGAATTAGAAATTCAGGTAGTCCAGTGCTTAAGTGCAGTGAGTAGCTTGCAAGTCACCATGACGGTCTCAGGTCGGAGGGATATTTATACCCATATTCCATCGAAGCAAATCTTGACAGCAGAAATATCTCCAGAATCGGTCACGTTCAGTGTAGATGTACCCTTACATCTCACCTGTATGCCATACCAGTGTCTCCACACTCATTGGTTAAGAGGACAACCAACCTATATGGCACGCAACGATCTATACTTGATAAACGTTGTCGTCCTTGGTAATAATGTATCATTTGGTCGCGAACAGATTTAAGGACTAAACGACAAATCCTCCTTTGTCGAGTCTAAATAGTCCTAAGGACTTCACCACAACATAAGTGTTCATTAGAAGATGAAATATTTTGTGATGAAAAAATATCAAAATAATTTTTATTAATTCATAATTCATGTACAAATACAAAAATGAGCACAACCATCAACAGGCTGACGATTGACTTTGGGACACTATTCCCAACAGGCACATCAAATGGGCCACATACATCCGTATGTACTAGGGCAAGTAGGTCTGTGGCCCTTTCCCTATGTCCTACAAAAGAGAGTTTGGTCATTTTGCCTTGAAGGCATGATTCATAAATTGGATATGACTCGAAAGTCAACGGACTCAACAGTCCGAATTTCTCCAATTTACTAATCCTGTCTTCCGCTATATGACCTAGCCTTAGGTGCCACAGATACCTATCATTTAGACTATCTCTAGGCCTTTTAATTCCTATGGCATTCATATTTTGCTCGATATTAAATACTGATACGTCAATATGTAGCTGATAGAGACCGTTAATAAGAAAACCATCTATAACTTTATTATTTTCATAAAATTATTACAATGGTCCTTATGAAAGCTAATCACATAGCCTTCTTGTGCTAAACATGAAACAGAAATCAAATTCCTGCTTGCTGCAGGCATATAATAACAGTTTCTAAGAAATAAATCTAATCCTAATGGTAATCGTAGAGGATAGATTTTCACGGCCACAACAGCAACTCTTGCTCCATTCCTGGTGTGTAGGATCATCTCTCCATCTCTCAGCCTCCTGCTCTCCTCAAGATCCTGCATAGAAGTGTACAAATGAGCACTAGAACTAGAGTCAAGCATCCAACTGGATGTAGAAGAAATCATAAGATTAGATTCTAAAATGAGCATACCTCCAAAAAGACCATCATTCTTGCTTTTCAGGGTGGTCAGGTACTGAGGACAGTTCTGCTTCCAATGGCCGTCTAATTGGCAGTGAAAATATTTTTCCTTTTCAGCAGCCTTCTTCTTCGATTCTATCTTCTTCTTCTTCTCATCCACCTTCTACTTCTTCACAGACTTTTTTTTTCTTTCCAAAAGACTTTCTCTTGGAAGAAGTCTGCTCTACAGTAAGAACTGAGCCTTTTGAACCCTTCATAGAAAGCTCAGTCGTAACCAGCATATTCATTAACTTGGCCCAGGTACACTGCATCTTATGCATATGGAAGTTCATGATGAACTGACCATATGCATCGAACAAGGACTGAAGGATCACATCAATCTGAAAATTCTTGTCTAAGATGATACCGAGCTTCTCAAGCTCCTCAAGGTCCTTGATCATTGTCAAACAATGATCTTGGACTGACTGCCCATCATGTATTTTAGCCTTAAAAAGTCTTTGACAGACTTGATACTTGGCTGCGCGACTTTGTTCACTAAACAACTCTTGTAGGTGAGCCAACATTTGGCGGGTAGTCAAAAATTCTCATGTTGGTGCTGCAAGTCATCAGACATTGCACCCAACATGTAGTACCTTGCTTTGTTATCATAATCCATCGATTTTTTCCAAGACGCTCTCTGTTCAGCAGTCGGACATGCTGGCATGGCAGGTGGGTCCTGGTCTAAGACATGGATCAATTTTTTAGAACTCAGAATAATTCTGTAGTTCCTTAACCAGTCTTTGAAATTGGGTCCAGTCAATCTGTGGGTGTCTAGTATTTTGGTCAGGGGGTGGGACGCAGACATGTTTCCTGTTTCCTGTAGAGAGTCAATAGTTTCTAGTTAGATTTTGTAATCAGACTTAACCAATTTATTTAGGAGTTTTATTTTTAAACAAATTAGACTCCCACTATTTTCTCAGATCCCTACACTCCCTTGGTAGAGATATGAAAATCTCCGTGATAAGTGATTTCTAGTGGGTGGTGTGGTCTCACCGACTGGCTCACCACCTCACCTAACAGTTATTGATGATGGGTCAACCGATGAGTGGACAACTCTTGTCCAATGATTCTCTAATCATGGTGTACCCAAAATTTGGTCTCTAATTCATGAAGCTCATCATGCCCGAAATATTGCTCCAATCTTTAGTTAAGTCAAACCCACCATTTGCATGAACTAGATTCCTAATTGGGTCCCTCACCGTATCCAGAATATTGAGCCCAACCCATCCTCTAATTCATAGCATCCAATGCCTAATGGACATGGTTGCATCTTTTCGGTGCAACTGAGCCACTGTAACCAACCGAGAACAATCAACCCCGGGAAGGACCCACACATCCACAATGGTGGAAGATCTTAAACTTAATATTTTCTTAGAAAGATTTGATTTAGGTCTTATTAAACTTGATTTGACATAGTCATAACAATTATGACTAACTTAGTGGCATGGGTTAGCTTGAATTGTTAGCCATCTCAAATCAGAACTGGATCGACACATATGGCCAAGTAAGTGAGACCGGTGGAAAGGATATGCCATTAACTCGATAAGAACGCATTCGAGTCATGTAGCTCCTAATTAAAAACTAGTCGGTCACATCTGTCCAACTTACCTTAGACACCAAATTGTCGAACCAGAACTAATTAGGTTAGCCTACAATCCAGGCTCTAACCACTGAGCCAAATTAGGTCTTAACTTGATCGAGTCACATCTAAATGTGATTTGACCTTGACCCAGATATAATCCTATTAGGCTAGTCAATTATTAGCTTTCATGATCTCACCTAACCAACTATTGATTTGGTTTGATCAACCGCTAGACCTAATTGAGCTACCCAAGCCCGAACCCAATTTTATGAAAATGACTTAGACATGAAATTTTCAATTTTAGGCTTAATTTAATTTCATAAGCTTAATTCATTAATTAAATCTTAGATTCATAAATAAAATATATAAAATAAATCCTAGGGTTTCAGAATCTAAGATTTTGCAGAAAAATAAGTTTTGATTTTTGATTAAGGATGAACGCGCAGTACCCCTATACGTCATAAGAACACCCCATTGAATGGGAGGAGAGGGCCTTTAAATCCTACTTTATTTTTATGATTGGATGGCCATGAGGAATACCTTAATCAAAAATATAAATTTAACTACAAAACTAGTTAGATCTAAATTTACATATCACATATACAATTTAAGATCTAACTATTACATGCTTTGCATACATCTCATATATCAAAAATTGATCTAATTAATATGCTTTCAGATTTAATACATCACATGTAATATTTAAAAAATAAAATTTAAATTGAACTATTCAACATAAAATTTATTCTAGACAGTTACTAGAGCAATTCTATAACTAGTCTAGGCATGCAACAGATCAATCTTATGTATTATCTAAATTTTTATTTTTTATTTTTGATCTAAATATATAATATTTATATCATCAAAAATAAAAAATAAATTAGATCTAAATTATATTTTAATCTTATTAAAACATAAACTTACAAGACTATTCATAGATCAAACTATTCCTAGTCTAGTCATGCATCTCATGCATGTTAGATCTTCTCAGATTTAATTTTAAATATTTTAATTTTAGATTCTATCACATCTGATGTGATATTTAAAATTATTTAATATCAAATAAATTAAAATTAAAATTAGATCTAAATTAGATCTAAAATTGAGCCATCAACCTGGCTCTGATACCAGTTGAAGGAAAAATCACCTTTTTCCTTGTAGGATCTTCCAGATTTCATCAAATCTGGGGCAAAATAATTTAAAAAAAAATTATCCTATATTTATTTCAGATCTAAATCTCTAGATCTAATTCTATTATCTGATATTAATTCTAAAATAAATCTAAAAGTATGAGAAAATATGAAATACCTCAAGGGTAATTTGATTACCCTGTAGATGATCACAGTAAGCCTGAGGTTCTGATTTAACCATGCAATCGTCTGGTCTCTACCAGTATCTACTCAGGTAGGATCTAGATCATCTTTTCCTTGCAAATCTCTACTCCAAAAATTAGGACTAAATCTGATTAGAAAGATCTTCAAAAGTCTTCCTGAAGTTGGAGCAGCAGCCTGTCGAAGAACTTCTGCAGCCTTCTTGTTCAAGGCGTCACCACACCTTGATCTTGCACCAGATGGATGTCCAACTCCTTGGACATGAAGAGAAGAGGAAGAGCTACAGATGGGATATGGAGAAGAGGAAAGGGGGTAGCAGCTTTGATGGATTTGGCACAATCATATAAAACCCTAGGCACAGACAGGGTTTATATAGACCCTGCTGCGCTGTGCAGTGCTACATCATTCGATCAATCAAAAAATTTTAATAAATCTAAAAAAATTTTGATTGATGGAGTGATGTCATCTAATCACATCAGATAAAAACCCAAGCCTCTCTCCAATAGTTGGCACCAACTTTGGATAAGCACAAAGAAAGGTTGGCACCAACTAGTCCATGTTGATCAAGACTCTCCATCCTTATCCACTTGGGGCGCCCACTTAATCCAATTGGGCTCACGCCATAATCTAATTATGGCACCTAATTTAATGTGGATTTGGCATGTGGACACTCCATAAAAATTCTTCAATGAGCTCTTACCAAGTGACCTTCAGTTTAAGACCCATATGTCAATTGTTGACAGATGTCCCAAAATAAAAATGGCAGGTGATAGGAAAAAATTAGTCGATCATATCTGTCCATCTTACCTTAGACACCAAATTATCGAACCAGAACTAATTAGGTTAGCCTACAATCCAGGCTCTAACCACTAAGCCAAATTAGGTCTTAACTTGATCGAGTCACATCTAAATGTGATTCGACCTTGACCCAGACATAATCCTATTAGGCTGGTCAATTATTAGCTTTCATGATCCCATCTAACCAACTGTTGATTCGGTTTGATCAACCGCTAAACCTAATTGAGCTACCCAAGTCTGAACCCAATTTTATGAAAATGACTTAGATATAAAATTCTCAATTTTAGATCTAATTTAATTTCATAAGCTTAATTCATTAATTAAGTCTTGGGTTCATAAATAAAATATGTAAAATAAATTCTAAGATTTTAGGATCTAGGATTTTGCAGAAAAGTAAGTTTTGATTTCTGATTAAGGATGAACGCGTAGCACCCCTACATGTCATAAGAACACCCCATTGAATGGGAGAAGAGGGCCTTTAAACCCTACTTTGTTCTTATGATTGGACGGCCATGAGAAACACCTTAATCAGAAATATAAATTTAACTACAAAACTAGTTAGATCTAAATTTACATATCACATATACAATTTAAGATCTAACTATTACATGCTTTGCATACATCTCATGTATCAAAAATTGATCTAATTAATATGCTTTCAGATTTAATACATCACATGTAACATCTGAAAAATAAAATTTAAATTGAACTATTCAACATAAAATTTATTCTAGACAGTTACTAGAGCAATTTTATAACTAGTCTAGGCATGCAACATATCAATCTAATGTATTATCCAAATTTTTATTTTTTATTTTTAATTTAAATATATAATATTTATATCATAAAAAATAAAAAATAAATTAGATCTAAATTATATTTTAATCTTATTAAAATATAAACTTACAAGACTATTCATAAATCAAACTATTCCTAGTCTAGTCATGCGTCTCATGCATGTTAGATCTTCTCAGATTTAATTTTAAATATTTTGATTTCAGATCTTATCATATCTGATGTGATATCTAAAATTTTTTAATATCAAATAAATTAAAATTAAAATTAGATCTAAATTAGATCTGAAACTGAACCATCAACCTGGCTTTGATACCCGTTGAAGGAAAAACCACCTTTTTCCTTGTAGGATCTTCTAGATTTCATCAAATCTGAGGTGGAATAATTTAAAAAAAAATTTATCCTACATTTATTTCAGATCTAAATTTTTAGATCTAATTTTATTATCTGATATTAATTCTAAAATAAATCTAAAAGCATGAGAAAATATGAAATATCTCAAGGGTAATCTGATTACCCTGTAGATGATCACAGCAAGCCTGAGGTTCTGATTTAGCCACGCAATCACCTGGCCTCTACCAGTATCCATTCAGGTAGGACCTAGATCATCTTCTCCTCATGAATCTTTGATCCAAAAATCAAAACTAAATCTGATTAGAAAGATCTTCAAAAATCTTCCTGAAGTTGGAGTAGCAGCTTGTCGAAGAACTCTTGCAGCCTTCCTGTTCAAGGCATCACCACACCTTGATCTTGCACCAGATGGATGTCCAACTCCTTGGACATGAAGAGAAGAGGGAGTGATGCAAATGGGACATGGAGAAGAGGAAAGTGGGTGGCAGCTTTGATGGGTTTGGCACAATCACATAAAACCCTAGGCGCAGACAGGGTTTATATAGACCCTGCTGCGCTGCACAGTGCCACATCATTCGACCAATTAAAAAATTCTAATAAATCTAAAAAAAATCTAATTGATGGAGTGATGTTATCTGATCACATCAAATAAGAACCCAAGCCTCTCTCCAAGAGTTGGCACCAACTTTGGATAAGTATAAAGAAAGGTTGGCACCAACTAGTCCATGTTGATCAAGACTCTCCATCCTTATCCACTTGGGGTGCCCACTTAATCCAATTGGGCTCATGCCATAATCTGATTTTGGTACCCAATTTAATATAGATTTGACATGTGGACACTCCACAAAAATCCTCCAATGAGCTCTTGCCAAGTGGCCTTCAGTTTAAGATCCATATGTCAACATTTGACAGATATCCTAAAATGAAAAAGGCAGGTGACAGGAATTAGCGGGTGTTGTCTTAAATTCATCTCATGAATTAAGATAAGACTTTTCTGAGCTAGACAAGCTTCATTTAGACTGAGAGAAACCTTCTCAAGGTTCTCTGGGTGAGTCAAATTACATTTGGCTCAGTCGAGATAGAAAAAATTACACGAGGAGAAAGTTAGGCTCAATCGAGTGCTTGCACGATTTTCTTGAACCTAATTGGATCTAATTCAAATCAATTGGGCTAGCCTAATTGATGATATCCATATCCTAACCCTTGTTAGTGTGACCCAGTTAGGTTCAATTCTGTATGGTAATGAGACATGTCGTGATCTCATCATCGACATCATTGAAACTCCTTTCGATGGACCAGAACTCTTCTGATTCATACAATTGGAATGATCGATCATCAAGATCATTTTAATTACTCTCAAAATCCACCAGTGACATCTAGCAGTATATGGTGGCAACCCATCAGAACTGAAGACGAACCTCTCGGTGCAGCTACCTGTGTGATTGAGTTCTTCTATCATGAGTCCTGACTGAATTAGGGTTAAGGTGAACTCATCAAATCCAACATTAGTCATATGAGTTAATCGATCGATCCGAGTTCGATGTGAAATCCCAATGGAAAAGTTTTTTTCATTATTTTACTCTGCCATGGCCATGGGCTTAAGGATTCAATCCTTCGATCATCATAGGACTACTCCTCTCATCTACCGAGATTGATAGATCCCATCTTGGTGCGATCTAGTTCCTACAATGAATATGCTACAGCCAACATACACCTCAGGGTTCTGAATGGCTAGGAGACTGAGTTATGGTGTAGTCAAACTATAACACACTCAAGGTGAACTATCGATGTGCCTCAGGTCAAAGAACTAGATACACAACTGCAGCATCGAGCTAGTCATCGACGAGAAGGTAGACTTCCTTATGACTGCTCGATATGGTCATGCTCAGTACTCTCGTTCTCAATGAATACCTGTACTCTAGCTCTGGTGTCTCCACACCGTAGACTCAAGACACATCTATCCTAAGAAAGCGATCATACACCAACCTTCCAGATCGATCACCATCCTCATGATGATCCTATGGTCAGGAGCTGTTTATGAGTTAGTTATGTAAATTTATGCCTTAAATGTTTAACTCTTGAAAATATGAATTGACATTCCTACTAACTCAAAAGATGTATCACAGACACAATGTATATAATGTGATAGAAGAATAACCCATTTATTGATTTATAGTCAAAATTATAAATTTGCCCTTAGATTTGTATAGGAATGTGTCAGCCAATCTGGCATCTAGGGCACACATCTAATAATTGATGCTCCATAGGTGGGTGCTACTGTTGGTGGCATGAGGACTACAGTTGGGAGAGCTCGTGTCAGAAGGCCTCCACTACATAGGAGAGATACTGGGAGGGCTGCTATATCAACTGAGAGGGTTGCTGCATCAATTAGGAGGACTACTGCATCAAGAGCAGGGTCTGCTACTGTATTAAGAGCTGGATCCACTACTGTCAGGGGAGCTTCATCTGCTGCTAGGAGGAAAGCATCTTTTGGTGCTGCTAAGAGGGCTTCGACTGCATCTACATCTATTGGGAGGGTTGGATTAAGGGGTGGAAGGGTTGGAGGTAGGGCTGGGATGGCTGGATTTGCTAGTGGGAGGGCTGGATCTGCCCGTGGGAGGGCTTTATTTCGACCACCTTGGAGGGCTATGAGAGGTACATCTGCTGGTAGTAGGAGGGCTGGACCTAGTTCATCTACTGCTTGAGGTTTTCAAAATATTGTAACTGGACTTGCTTAGGGCTGTAAGTGAAAGACAAATGATATTGTAAATGGTGTCACTTTATTTTTGGATGTAAACAATATTGGTCTTACCACTTTGTTTCTGTGCTTATTCATAAAAGATGTACAATGGTGGTCCCATTCCATGTGATGTATTACATATGTCAGAGTTAGGATAAGGATTAGCAAATGATATTGTATAATGACTGTGGTCTTGTGATATTATCAATGATAATATATTTTTAAATATTTTATATTAGGTGGCTGGCAGCTTTTATGTTCTTGTGCAGTATAGGTTTTGATGAATTACAGTCCGCAATTCAAAAGAGTGGTTTGTACAGTTTGTATCTCATTAGTCTATAAACTTTTTAAATTTATTTTATTTGATCTTGGATGTTACTGCAATGACATATGTTGACCTGTCTTGTTTTTCATTACTGCAACGAAGTCATTTGATGCATTGGTTTGCTGTATACTTCAGAAAAAAACTGATATATGTGGACCTGTCTTGTTTTTCATTACAAAGTGTATCTCATTTCATTAGCCCATAAACTTTTTAAATTTATTTTATTTGGTCCTTGATGTTACTGTAATGTCATATGTGCACCTGTCTTGTAACGAAGTCATTTGATGCATTGGATTGTAGTATACTTCAGAAAAAAAACTGACAAATTAAGGAACTCATTACAAACATTTTATTACAAATATCTCATTACAAACATTTCAAATGATTAGTGCATATTTTATTACAAACATTTCATTATAAATATTTCATTACAAATATTTCATTGAACATTAAGGAACTCTACTACAAATAAAGGAACTCATTCCAGTTGACAAATTAAGAGTTCATTACAAATATTTCATTTAACCCCTAGGTCTGACTACTGATTCTTGGCCATCAACAAGCCAATAAGCAATCAAGACAATAAAATAAATTCCCAACACATCTTCTCTCTAGTATAGTTGTGTCTGACTTGATCCGCCATCTCTTCCAATTCATGCTTAAGCTGATTGATGACCACTTTTCTACGGAGATAGATTTCATCATCATACCATTCAAAGTAGTCACAGGATGAATACCTCCTTGATACAAAAGCACTTTTGAAAGTCAAAAATAAGAAAAATATCAAGTGGGATTAGGGCTAAAGATAGCTTATAACCCAAATCATGGGCAACCAAAGAACCTTCGGTCTAGATTTTTTTTATCCATGAGGTCTTTATTTGAGCCAGTTGCCCACAAAAGTAAAACTTTTCTCCTTCATTGTTTGAAGTTCTCGATCGGTGGGAGCCGGAATATCCAACTATTGAACTTCTATCCATGGACATTGCAACTAGAAGATGGGAAAGAAATGAGAGAAATAGGGTTACAAAAATGGATGAATACACGGAACCAAGACCCATACAACCCTAGGAATGCATATCTATAAGCAATGGGAAAGAAATATGCTGAATAGAATGGGAAAACAAAGAAATCTCGATCGATGAAGAAGAAGGGGATTCATGCCAGAAATCTTCCCTCTTGTTCGAAGTGGAAAAGGACACAGTTACGGCTTATAGGAGAAGGGATTGTTAAAGATTCTGATCAAGTTATTATCATGTTCTAAAATTATTTTCAGCCATATTGGTATCGGTCGAGCTTGATTATCTATGTCTGCACCAGATTTTGCCAAATCAGACTTTCAATGAGAGAAAATGGTCAGAATTGTACCTGAGGACAATATTAAAGGGGTTCAGATAGTTGGAGGGTTAAAATTTAGGATTTTATAGTTCAGCGATCACTTAAAAAAATCTGACTTAGTTTAGGGATTACGAACATAATTTATCTGAATATTTTTTATATCGCATCATAGCTAATCATAGTATCTAAAGGATACACACATACTCAGCTACTTGGCAAAGCCAAAACAAAATGATGAAGAGTTTTGAGCTAGCATCCTAAATTGACAAACTATGATGTTTAATTGGGAGGCTGTAGCCCTAACATCCTCTAATTCCATTTAAAAAAATAGACAAAGTGAGCTCGAGGATGACTTAGTATATAAGATATATGATGGCTCATAAACCAAGTAAGGAGGGCATCAGCCAGGATAGGTTGTATAGCCATCTAAGACTAATCAAGTGTAGATCAACTATATCAAGTTAGAGGCTAATCAAATTAAATGATCTATAGGATCATCCAATAGGTCTTGCAGGGGAAAGGTGGAATGTGGTGAGTGGAACAACAATTAGCTTCAGTGACTGAAACTTTTAAGAAAGGTGGAGATCGGATATGGATAGATATTGCCACTGAAGATGGGTGGTCATTAGTTTATAATATTATGTATAAATAGTGGGATATAACTCTAAGAAAAGAATTCTTTGGCCAATCAAATGGCTATTGTTAATTTTTGTCTCTATTTTTTACTTTATTCTTGCATGTACCCTTAATTTGCTTATTTTATTTATCCTACTATACTATAGCTTATCCATAGTTCTTATCATAGAATTGTAGCCCTGGTTATAACCTACCCCCTCCTCTTCTGAGTAGATAATGTCATGATAGTAAAAATTCTTGAAGCTTGTGGTATCAAGACCCATATTATGAACCCTTTATCCTCTATTCTTTTTAGTTTTGATACAGGTGGCATGCCCAACCACCTGTATGAATTGATCAAGGATGCATATGTTGCTCCTCCATTTAGCTGAGAATCTAGTGGTCAACATGTCTTTTATGGCATTCCCGATGGGATTATAAGAGTAGATATCGTGATACCATCATGAACAAGAAACAATGTTAATATATTAGAACCACTAGGAGGTCCACTTCATTATGCCAAAAAACCTTAGAACTCGAATGTTGGATCATTTAGACATGTTCATCTAGCCCCATAAGAAATTGAAGCTCTTGGTGGTCAGACTGACTTTACTCCTCCTAGGGAGCCTAGCTTTGGAAGTCATGTTCTTTAGCACAATTAATACATCCACCAACTAATCCTCTATGTTCGGTTCTAGAAGCACAGTGAAAGGGTTAGGTGTTTAAAATTTTCATTTAAAACATCTGATGCTTCGAAAATCCTAATACCCAGAAATCTTTGACTATATCAATCAAAGTATAATAATTATAAACTAGGATAAGAAGAATACCTATAGTACTAATTCAAATTTTACAAGACATCCAAGTGTCTGCCCTCCAATTGTGATCCACACAAAAATTAGATTAAAGATAGCACTCCTCCTTCACCTTGCTTCCAGAGTTCTAGCCCTTAGAACTCGACTAGCCCTGTATCGATCAGGTTTCTCCAAGAACCTGACTTGACCCTCTTAGATCTTTCTCTGGACTTTTGATTCTCCTTTTTTAGGACTCTCACAATCTTTATTTGGATCAGATAAGGTTTTATCTTAAATCCCAAAGCCTTGTCCCAAAACTAAGATAGGTTGTAAAAAAGAAGGGAGAGCAACTGAGAGAAATTGAAAAGTTTTCTGAATACATCAGACACCAAGCATCCAGGCTCTTTTATAGCCATCAGAGGGATGATAAAATCAAAGGAACACACCCCACTTAAAAGTTCTATCTGATCTGAATATCAAAGATAAGAGTTCCTTGAAGCAGGACTCTTATCAATGTTATGCCGATCAACATTTTCACTTGCGCATGCGATCAGAGAAGGGATATTTTCACATCCCTTCTCAAATCAAAAAAATCTACAAAAATCTATGTGGATAGAAGACTCATTTTTAATTCTAGAAAACTTGATAAAAAATAAAAAATCTCATAGAAGGATGTGATTCTCACACCTCTTCATGCGAATACCTTATCATCATGCATGTGCGCGCAGATGTGCATTTGGCATCTGATAAGCATCCTGATAAGTCTGAAAAAAATTTAGATAAATATCCATAAAAAACTTGATTAAAAGTGGAACAAAATTTGATAAGGCACATTCTATTTTAATCAAGTTTGATTTGCAAAAGGACTCTCTGAAATGCAAAGAAATGCAATGCTTCAACACGCACATACGAGAGATCCTTCTCTTTCCAATTTTTCTCTATCCCAAGTAATACAGAAAAAATCTATCTCATACTTTGAGATGTGCACCAGAGGATGGATAGTGATAGAGGCTACCACACGTATCTTAATCCCAGCCAGAAGGACTCCTTCTGCTCACGCCAACACACGCACGGTGATTTATTTTTGCACCAAGAGTCCTTCATAATTTAGACTCTTTATATATGGCATTAAATTGAGATGTGGTGCCCCAATTTGGGTTGCTCTAGGTGGCACGACCTAACCCAAATGTCCATTAAATTAGGCTAGTAAATTAGCAAGGGATGAGACCAAATTGATCTCCCAAGGAGCAAGGATTTTCACACGTGCTAGCATGCTTACCGAAAACCCTGATTAAATCCAAAATTCCAATCAACCTTATCAAAAGGATCTGTTGGGTATAAAATACCCACAGCCGAAGTCCTCAGCAGAATCGACTACACGACAGCTCCGCTCGGACTCCTACGGGAGTCGGGCCCGTCACCGACCTCGACCTCAAGTTGACTCCGCCCGGACTCCCACGGGAGCCGGGCTCCGTCCTCAACATCCGCTACCGGTAAGTCCCGTCCGAACTCCTATGGGAGCCGGACCTTGCCTTTGACTTTAATTGCAGGAAGACTCCGCCCGGACTCCTACGGGAGCCGGGCTTCATCCTCGACTCCAACGGCTGCAGACAGACTTCGTCCGGACTCCTACGGGAGCCGGACTCCGACGACAACTTCAACCGCATGGGGGACTCCGCCCGGACTCCCACAAGAGCCGGGCTCCATCGCTGACTCCGATTGCCGGTAAGATCCATCTGGACTCCCACGGGAGCCAGACTTTCCACCTGACTTTAGTTGCAGAGGACTCCACCCGGACTCCTACGGGAGCCGAACTCCGTCATCAGCTCCGACCACTTTTGAGCTTCAGCCGATGGATCTGCACTCCCTGACAGGCTGTTTTAACGGCCACGATCCTGCTCCACTTCCTGCGGTGGATTCTGTGCAGCTCCATCACTCCCTGACAAGCCGCAGTAACAGTTGCAGCTCTGCTCCACTTCCTACAACGGATTCCGCACAGCTCCACTACTCCCTGACAGGCCAACATAACGGCCACGATCCTGCTCCACCTCCTGCGATGGATATCGCACGATTCTCCCATCCACTGGCAAGTCACGACAACGGATGCTGCTCCACTCCTCGCAACTGATTCCACATGGCGAGCTACGGCAATAGCCACGATTCCGCTCCACTACCCTTCGCAATAAATTCTGCCTGACTATGGGCGGTCCACTACCAGTCGGTTACGAACGTCGCTATCGGTCTGTGGCGCCCTCCCCCTATAAAAAGGAGAACCCCAGATACGTTATCATCTAAGCTCTCGTCTTTTTATCTAAAAACTCTGCTAAATTCTTCGTTCGAGCGCTCCATTCTTGTTGAGGCAGAGAACTGACTTGGGCGTCGGAGGGTCTTGCCGGAGCAACCCCACCTCCGGTTTAGACTTCCTTTGCAGGTCCTGACGGCGATCGCGACTTCCCCAACTCCAGCTTCTCCGGCGCAAGCAGATTTTTGCACCAACAGGATTGGCGCTAGAGGAAGGGGCCTGTGTCTTCGCAGTACCCTTGTTCTTAAAGGAGCGTTCAATGGAGCCGCCTCCGATCATCTCCTCTGACGCCCACTCCTTGTTTCCCCCCGCAGGATCCATACTCGATGCCTCCACGCAAGGCATCCACGCGATGGTCCATGGCCTCCACGGCCAGATCTCAGGCTCCGGCCTCCCCTCCTGTTTCTCAACCTCCTCCTCCTCCTCCTCCGACGGCAGCAGTCGGCACGAAGCAGTTTGACTTGCTGGCATAGCAGGTCAGAGGCCTCATCGAAGCTGTGCAAGCAATGCAGCAGCAGTAGCCGCAGGCATCGACGCACCCGAAAAGGGCATCCCCGGAATGCCAGAACCCGACGGCGGGGTGGGCCACCTGGGCCAGCCGCCCCATCCTTCCTGGGAAAACAAACCCGAGGGTAGAGAGCCCTCAATCGGACCACGACTCCACTCCTGGAAGATCCCTGCCCCCGTTCTGCCAGAGGACCCTCGAGACTCGAAGTCGAGAGGATTTCCTGGACCGGAGGCTCCAGGAGATGAACCGGTGGATTGAAGAACTCTGTCATGCGCCCCCCGCTTATGGTGAGGATATTTGTACTGACCCTCCCTTCTCCCAAATGATCATGCAGGAATCGATCTCGCCAAACTTCAAGCTTCCCCAGTGTTGCTCCTAGATTGATTTTGATGATTACAAAGCAGATTGAAGGGATACAATATTTTAAAATGAAAAAGTCCTTATGCTCTTCAAGGGCAAAATCATAATTTCACTAAAATCCTGATTTGATAGTACCATTTGGTAGAACAAATGATTTGAAATCTATTGGTGAAAATTTCGTTGTGTTTGGACTTATATTTTTGAAGTTATGAAGGTTTGAAGTGCATGAGTCGACTCATGAGTCAACTCATGGCACTGTGAGCTGATTGGCACGCAAAAATTCTCCTTGGCATGCTAGTTTTCTGGCTTGGCACGACCTGTGAGTCGACTCATGAGTCGACCCACAAGGCATGAGTCGACTCATGAGTCGACCCCTGCTAATTTGAGCCAAAAAATTCCAGAAAAGCATTCTCTGGTTTTTGCAACAGAGGTCGACTCATGAGTCGACCCCTGAAGCATGAGTCGACTCATGAGTCGACCCCTGCGACGGGAAATATCAGCAACGGCTATTTTTTTGCCCGTTTTAATTGCCTTTTATGCTTCCTAAAAATTCTCTAACGGCTCTTTATCTACCTAAATTGTTTTCTCTTGCTTCTAATGCTACAAAATACTTTAAATGATGAAAGAAATTGCAGATTAAATAGCGGATCAAACGTGAAATCAAATGAAAAGAGAAAAAGAAGAAAAAGAGAAGAACAGAAGAGAGGATCCGAAATTTGCAAGAAAAAGCCTGAGATCAACGAAATATCCATAGAGAAAAAGAGAGAGGATCCACAATATACCAGAGAGATTGTGAAAGAGAAAAGGAAGATCTTTCAAGGAGAGAATTCTTCATGCCTATCGTTTCAACCTTGATCTAAAGATCGTTCAAAGCTTTCAAGAGATCTTCAATCAACAATCAACCTCTTCTCAAGCGTTCAACCGTTCATTCATCTTGAGAAAATCTGAAAAAGGGGTTCTTCATTTGAGTAAAGCTTTTATTGTTATATTTGCTCATTTAAGGAGCTGTTATTGTATTCATCTGTGCTCTAAATATTCTTACTCTTTGTGAGTTTTTGCTCTTGTTTTTGGAGGATTTTCAAAACAAGGAAAGGTTGATCCGAACCTGAAATCGGAGTGTTTTGGGTTTGCTTGTACCCGGGAAACAAGTGTTCTAGCTTGGGATAGCTAGGGTCGGAGTTTCCGACATCTTGTATTCTAGCTTGGGATAGCTAGTGTCGGAGTTTCCGACGTTTTGTATTCGGGTTGAATACAAAGGATAGTGGATTGAAATTTCCAAGTGGGATCTTGGGGAGTGGATGTAGGTGCAAGGTTAGCACCGAACCACTATAAATCCTTGTGTTTGTGGTGTGCTTTATCGCTTTATCTTATTTCTTTATTATATCCTTGCAATACTACTTTAGGTAATTAATATTGATTTAAAGCCATTATTTTGTTCTTCATAAGTTATTTGTTGGGCTTAAAATTTTTAGAAACCCAATTCACCCCCCCTCTTGGGTTGCATAGCTGGGCAACAAGTGGTATCAGAGCCAGTGCTCTAGCCCTTCTTTGATCTAACAATCAAAGAGCCAAAGATCTATGGCAACCCATGTTGGAACTTCTCTAGCTGAGGGGCAATCAACAAACCGACCTCCACTTTTCAATGGGTCTAATTACACCTATTGGAAAGCTCGGATAAAGATTTTCATACAAGCACTCGACTATGATATGTGGAGTATCATAGTGAATGGTCCTCACACACCCACCAAGATTATAGATGGTGAGGAGTCAACCAAATCCGAGAAAGAATGGGATGAGGTTGACAAGAAATTGGCACAATTAAATGCCAAAGCTATGAATGTTCTTTATTGTGCACTAGATGCTAGTGAATTTAATCGCATTTCTACTTGTGCATCTTCTAAAGAAATATGGAATAGGTTAGAAGTCACCCATGAGGGAACAAATCAAGTAAAAGAGTCTAAAATAAACATGCTTGTACATAAATATGAATTGTTCAAAATAGAGCATGATGAGTCCATAACTGCTATGTTTACTCGTTTTACTGATATAATCAATGGTTTAAAGAGTCTTGGCAAATCTTATACTAACAGTGAACTTGTAAGGAAGATTCTCAGGTCACTGCCAAGAACTTGGGAAGCCAAGGTGACTGCCATCCAAGAAGCAAAGGACTTGAACACTCTACCTCTAGAAGAGCTTCTTGGATCCTTGATGACTCATGAACTTAGCATGATGCAACATCAAGAGGATGAAATCAAAAAGAAAAGAACCATTGCCCTCAAATCCACAACTTCACCTGATTATGAAGCAGATGACTCTGAAGATGAAGATCAGGATGAGGAGATGGCTCTCATCACCCGGAAATTCAAGAAGTTTCTAAGAAAAAGGAAACAGGGGATGAGAAAGAAATTTACAAAAGGGGATCAAAGCATAGAAAAGGAGAAAGATCAAACCCCTATATGCTACGAGTGCAAGAAGCCAGGACATTTCAGATCCGAATGTCCTCAATTGAAGAAAGGTCCAAAGAAATTCAAAAAGAAGGCAATGATGGCGACCTGGAGTGCGAGTGATGACTCAAGCTCCGACGAGGAAACCTCAACCGAACAAGCCAATCTGTGCCTGATGGCACATGAAAATGAGGTAACTTCTGAATCCACTAGTGAATTTACTTTTGAAGAATTGCATGAAGCTTTCTATGATTCAATTGATGAATTAAAGAAACTAGGGAAGAAAAACAAAGAGCTGAAATTGGAAAATCAGTCCTTAGTGAAACAAGCTGAAATTCTTTCAATTGAAAAATTCACATTGATTCAAGAAAATCAAAACTTTAAGGATGAAATTAACAGGCTGAAATCTATAGTAGATAAGTTCACCTTAAGTTCAAACAAGCTAAATATGATCCTTGATAATCAGAAAGCTATATATGATAAGGCTGGACTTGGTTATAAACCCCTGAAGAAACAAAAATTTTTGAAGGATATTTATGCAAATTATTCAAGCAAAAAGCCTACAAATATTACTTGTTTTAAATATGGAAGAATAGGACATAAATCATACACATGTCTTATTAACAAATATGCAAACACAAAGAAAATATGGGTTCCAAAAGGAACCATTCTGACTAACCTGAAAGGATCCAAGAAAGCTTGGGTACCTAAGACAGAAACTTGATCTGTGCTTGCAGGTTTGTCTAGCATCCCAAGAAGGAAACAAGAAATGGTATCTTGACAGCGGATGCTCGAGACACATGACTGGTGATGAATCACAATTCATCACGTTTGATGCTAAGGATGGAGGGATGGTTACCTTTGGAGATAATGGCAAAGGAAAGATCATCGGGATAGGTAACATTGGTATCACTCCCTCCAAATACATTGAGAATGTTTTACTTGTTAAAGGTTTAAAGCATAACTTACTCAGCATTAGTCAATTCTGTGATAAAGGGTATAAAGTAAGTTTTGAATCAACTGTATGCATTGTGACGAGTCCTATTAACGATGGCATTAAATTTATAGGACATAGGCATGGCAATGTTTATATGGTAGACTTGAATGATTTAACTAAATTAGACATGCAATGCCTAGTTTCCTTAAATGCTAAAATAAATGAGACTAGTTGGCTGTGGCATCGTAGACTTGCACATATTAGCATGCATTCTCTTTCAAAATTAATCAAAAAGGATTTAGTTCTCGGTTTGCCAAAATTGAATTTTGAAAAGGATAGAATTTGTGATGCATGCTAATTAGGTAAACAAACTAGAGTATCATTTAAATCCAAAAATACTATTTCAACTTCTAGACCTTTAGAGCTCTTACATATGGATTTATTTGGACCAACTAAAACCACTAGTCTAGGAGGAAAACGATATGGATTTGTAATAATTGATGATTACTCTCGTTTTACTTGGGTTTTCTTTTTAGCTCACAAAAATGAAACTTTTCAAATTTTCACGAAATTTCATCGAAAAGTCACTAATGAAAAAGGGTTTTCAATTCAAAATATTAGAAGTGATCATGGAACAGAATTTGAAAATCATGACTTTGAAAATTTTTGTGATGAAAATGGAATTGGCCACAACTTCTCTGCTCCTAGGACACCCCAACAGAATGGGGTAGTTGAAAGAAAAAATAGAACCTTAGAAGAAATGGCCCGTACCATGCTCTGTGAAAGCAACCTTCCAAAATATTTTTGGGCGGAAGCTATTAACACAGCTTGTTACATTTTAAATCGTGCTTTAATAAGACAATTTTTAAAGAAAACCCCCTATGAACTTTGGAAAGGAAGAAAACCAAATATTGCCTATTTTTATATTTTTAGTTGCCGATGTTTTGTATTAAATAATGGCAAAGAAAAACTTGATAAATTTGATGCAAAATCAGATGAAGCAATCCTTCTAGGTTACTCCTCCACTAGTAAAGCATTTAGAGTGTTCAACAAAAGAACCTTAGTAGTTGAGGAGTCCATACATGTTGTCTTTGATGAATCTAACGATCCTCCTTCAAGGAAGAATGAGGGTGTTGATGATGCAGATCCACTAATAGAAGGTATGAAGGAGATCACTCTGAAAGATTCAGCAACTCCAGAAGACAAGGATCAAGAAGATGAACAAAATGAGAAAGGTGAAGAAATTCAAGAACAACCTCAAGGTACAAATGACTTACCCAAGGAATGGAGGTATGTTCACAACCACCCTAAGGAATTAATTATCGGTGATCCTATGCATGGGGTAAAAATACGTTCTTCACTTAGAGATGTACTTAATCATTGTGCTTTTGTATCTCAACTTGAACCTAAAACTTTTGAAGAAGCTGAAAATGATCATAACTGGATTAATACTATGCAAGAAGAACTCAGTCAATTTGAAAGAAATAATGTTTGGACCTTAGTGAAAAGACCTAAAGATTATTCAATAATTGGCACAAAATGGGTCTTTAGAAACAAGTTAGATGAGCATGGAAATGTAATTAGAAATAAAGCAAGACTGGTTGCTAAGGGATATAATCAAGAAGAAGGAATTGATTTTGATGAAACCTTTGCACCTGTTGCTAGATTAGAAGCCATTAGACTTCTACTTGCTTATGCTTGCTTTATGAAATTCAAACTATTTCAAATGGATGTTAAAAGTGCATTTTTAAATGGATATATTTCTGAAGAAGTATATGTAGAACAACCCCCAGGATTTGAAAATCATGCTTTTCCCAATCATGTCTTTAGATTAAATAAAGCTTTATATGGTCTAAAACAAGCACCTAGAGCATGGTATGAAAGGCTAAGTAAATTTTTACTAAATAATGGTTTCTCAAGAGGCAATGTAGACACAACCCTATTTATTAGAAGAAACCAAAATGATATGCTAATTATACAAATTTATGTTGATGACATAATTTTTGGGTCTACTAATGAATCCCTTTGTCAAGACTTTGCTAAGCTTATGCAGGGAGAGTTCGAGATGAGCATGATGGGAGAACTCACTTTCTTTCTCGGACTCCAAATCAAACAATCAAAAGAGGGAATCTCCATCACCCAAAGCAAGTACACCAAGGAACTACTCAAAAGATTTGGAATGGAGAACTGCAAACCTATTGGCACACCAATGAGTCCCTCAAGTAAGCTTGACAAGGATGATGAAGGTAAAAGCGTAGACTTAAAATACTACAGAGGTATGATTGGCTCATTATTATATCTAACTGCAAGTAGGCCTGATATCATGTTTAGTGTTTGCTTATGTGCAAGATATCAATCTAATCCTAAGGAATCTCATTTGAATGCTGTTAAAAGAATCCTTAGATACTTAAATGGTACACAAACTATAGGGTTATGGTACTCTAAGGACTCACAAATTAATTTGTTAGGATATTCTGATGCTGATTTTGCTGGATGTAAATTAGATAGAAAAAGCACAAGTGGAACTTGCCAATTTCTTGGAGTTAACCTAATCTCATGGTTTAGCAAGAAACAAAATTCGGTGGCACTGTCTACGGCTGAGGCCGAATACATTGCAGCCGGAAGTTGTTGTGCTCGAATCTTATGGATTAAGCAACAACTCGAAGATTTTGGAATCAAACTTAATGAAACTCCAATAAAATGTGACAATACAAGTGCCATAAATCTATCTAAAAATCCAATACAACACTCAAGATCTAAACATATTGAAATAAGACATCATTTCATAAGAGAGCATGTTTAAAACAAAAATATAATTCTTGAATATATTAGCACTGAAAATCAATTAGCTGATATCTTTACAAAGGCCCTTAGTGAGGATAGATTCTGTGAAATTAGGAGAAATCTAGGAATTCTAGATCTATTTGCCTAAACTTCTCTTAATTATTATCAAATATTCTTAGAGCTCAATTTCCAACAACTATCCTGGTTTCAAAAGCTCAGTTTTATCACTCTAAAAACTTATCATTGAGCAAAATTCCTTCTCCCAAAATTTTGAATTTTTCTGAAATTTATTTGTATTTTTTCTGATTTTCTGAACTTCATGAGTCGACCCCCATGAGTCGACTCAATGGCAAACTTGTAAATCCCACCAACTTCCATCGGGTTCATTGTTTTTAAAACGGGAAACCCTGTTTATGAGACGACTCATCTTCTCGTCGTCTTCCTTCCGAAAGCCATCCTCTCCAACTCTTTTTGCTCCAAATCCAAGGATCAATTCTGAGGCAATTCTCCCTCCTTCTCTCCACCAAAAATCGCCTCCTTGAAAAGAACTTTTCTGTGCTTTCTCGCAGTGATAGGCGCGGTTGGAACGTGCCCTAGAACTTCACCGTTCATTCAAAATCCACTTCTTTTCTCCACCAAAATTCTTCTTTACTCTTTTGTGATCCCTCCTCCACTGAATTCAAGTCTTCTTGTCTGCTACTTTATTGGATATGGCTCCAAAGATGAAACTTCCCCAAAGGAGGAAATCAATCCGAGAGCCTGAGGAAATTGTCCGAAAGAAAAGACATGCTCAGTCTTCCACTGTTCCCAATCCAGTTTCAGTACCTGCTCAAGGTCCCTCTCAATCCTCCATAAGCCCCAGTGTAAATCTTCTTTCTGATAGAAAAGTAGAAACCGGGAAAAATATAGATTTTCGGTTCTTTGAGAAAGAAGGCTTTACTTTTGCTACCAAGATCAAAAATCAAGGATGGGAACTTTATTGCTCTCTTAAGGAAGTCACCTATGTTGATCTAGTCAGAGAGTTCTACCAGAACCTAAATTATGGAAACGGGTCTGTGACTTCAACTGTAAAGGGGATTGACATCTGTTTGGATTCTAGGATATTGGGAGAGATACTTCAGTTGCCTAGTGAAGGATACTCATATATGGAACTCCCAATTAAAGAAGAAGGGATCAGAATTATCTTAGGAGAGATTTTTCAGGAAGTTTAAACAGATTGGAAGCAAAGCTACTGTCCATTGAGATGAGGGTCCTGCATCAGATTGTGACAAAACTATTCTTTCCTAGGAGTGGTAGACATGACTTACTATCTGGCAGAGATGTATGTGTCATGTTTCATATCATCACTCAGACCCCCCTTAACCTCCCTGCACTTATGATAGAGGCCATGAGAGAAACTTTGAACAGATCCAAGGCACACTTGCCTTATGGTATGGCCCTTACTAGAGTATTTAGGAGGTTTGGAGTTAGCTGTGAGGGGGAGACACCTACTAAGCTCTCACATGTGGACACTTTCAACCAACACAGCCTGCACCGAATGGGAATTACAAAGACTGTTGGTGGTTGGATCAAAGGCTCTGAAGAAAGAGTTGAGGAGAGAGCTGAGGAAAGAGCTGAAGACAGAACTGAAGGCAGAGTAGAAGAAGAAGGTCCATCTTCTCCTGTACATGATTTCAGGGCAGCTTCACCAGATACCCAGTTCATTCCTGATACTGAGGCTGGCCCTTCTGAGTTTACTAGGATGCCCACACCAGTGTATCAGCCAGAGAGCAGAGCACCTCCATCAGAGTTCAGACTGGCTGATGATCAGATCGAGCATATATCTCAGCGTGTGGCTTCTTTGTTGTCTAGCCAGTGGAGTAGTACTTCTTTTGCACCTGGAGCTACTTCTTCTGATCAAACCATTACTCCCCACATCTCCACTGTATTTCAGATGATTTCAGATCAGTCCGTCAGGATACAACAGCTTGAGGATACAGTCTGGAGACTTACTGGCAGAGTTCTTGACTTGCAGGGGCAAGTTCTTGCATTGGCCCATCCCCAGCCACAGGAGTCTACTATTGAGGTCACAGACCTCACTGCAGAGGCTGGAAGGCTCAGAGGAGCATTAGAAGGTGGATATGAGCTACTGAGGAAAGAGATCAGAGGATCAAGTGAGCATGCTACCACCCAGTTCGAAAGCTACGACAGGACTTCAGACCCGGTTGATCATCTGGAGGCCTTCCGGACGATGATGCTGCTTCACGGTGCTCCTGATGCCATCTTGTGCCGGGCTTTTCCGTCTACCTTGAAGGGAGCGGCGAGGAACTGGTACTCGGTTTTAAAACCGAGTACCATCTTTTCCTTCGACCAAATGAGCCACCAATTTGTGGCCCATTTTGTCAGCAGCCGGCACCCCCGGAAGGGTTCGGAGTCCCTCATCAACATCAAGTAGAGAGAAGGGGAGTCCATACGGGCCTACATCAACCGCTTCAACGTCGCAGCGCTGGAGGTCCGAAACTTAGACCAATCAGTCGCCATGGCCGTCCTAAATGGCGGCCTTCAGAAGAATGACCTTTTGTTCTCCCTGGAGAAGAAGTATCCCAGAGATTTTGCTGATTTGCTGGCTCGGGCTGAGGGATACGCCCGAGCGGAAGAAGCCTTCAAAATGAAGGATGAAGAGACAGCGAGAGAGCGGCAAGCGGGAGACTCGAGTAAGCCCACAATTGAAAAAAGGCCAAAGGAAGCCCGGCTGCGCTCTCGATCCCCTCCCGGGCATAAGCGCGCCCATACTCCACCCCGGGTGCGCAGGCAGAGAAGCCCGGGTCGCGGGGTTCGACGGGGTTCCCCACCAGGGAGATTCCGCAACTACGCCCCCCTCAACGCCTCGAAGGCCCAGGTATTGATGGAGGTCAGGGAGCAGCTCCCTAGGCCGGAGAGGATGCGCACACACCCCGAGAAGCGCAGCCCCAACAAATTCTGCCTCTACCACCGCGACCATGGCCACGACACAGAGGAATGCATCCAGCTCCAGGATAAGATCGAGGAGCTCATTCGACGAGGTCGACTCGACAGGTTCATCCGCCACAGGCCTGAGGGTAGAGGAGACCGGTCGAGAGCCCTTCCGCAGCCTGAACCGCCAAGAAGGGAGGAGCAACCCGGGGACCGGCCTCCCATCGGGACCATCGACTCCATCACCGGAGGGCCTCAAGGAGGAGCGGGCCACCCGCGACCGTGGAGCTCGAAAAACCTGTAAATGTATCACTTACGATTTCACCTTGAATCTAAATTTCTTTCTACTTAACGTACTCTTCCCATCTAGCGTGAATTTATTATGACTGGATATGACCCCTCCAAAAATAAAGTTATGTTAGGAACGGGGGAGAACCCCGCCCAAGCATACCCAAAATGAAAGTCCGACTATCTCAAAATCGGATGGGGGGAGAGGCCTTACAATGCCCTAATGTGCCCCCACAGCCATGTCAGGAACAGGAGGAGAACCTCATCTTGACATGAGCAAAGTCAAAGGCCCGATTCTTTTAGACCGGATGGGGGAGAGGCCTTACAATGCTCTAATGTGCCCCCACAGCCATGTCAGGAATAGGAGGAGAACCTCGTCCTGATATGAGCAAAGTCAAAGGCCCGGTTCTTTTAGACCGGATGGGGGGAGAGGCCTTACAATGCCCTAATGTGCCCCCACGGCCATGCCAGAAACAGGAGGAGAACCTCATCCTGACATGAGCTAAGTCGAAGGCCCAGTTCTTTTAGACCGGATGGGGGGAGAGGCCTTTCAGCGCCCTAACGCGCCCCCACAGCCAAGTCGGGAATGGGAGGAGAACCTCGCCCTGGCTCGAGCAAAGTGGAAGGCCCGGACTCCTACGAGAGCCAGGTTCCGTCCACGACGCCAAGGAAGACTTCACCCGGACTCCTACGGGAGCCGGGTTCCGTCCGCGATGCCAAGGAAGACTTCACCCGGACTCCTACGAGAGCCGGGTTCCATCCACGATGCCAAGGAAGACTTCACCCGGACTCCTACGGGAGCCGGGTTCCATCCACGACGCCAAGGAAGACTTCACCCGGACTCCTACGGGAGCCGGGTTCCATCCACGACGCTGAGGAAGACTTCATCCGGACTCCTACGGGAGTCGAGTTCCATCCACGATGCCAAGGAAGACTTCACCCGGACTCCTACGGGAGCCGGATTTCATCAGCAACGCCAAGGAAGACTTCACCCGGACTCCTACGGGAGCTGGGCTCCATCCACGACGTCAAGAAAGATTCCACCCGGACTCCTACGGGAACCGGGTTCCACCCATGACATCTGCAGCAAGAGCTGGTGGTGGCGAAGCCCGACCGCCCAACAAGATCGGGTGAAAAGAAAAAGCCCCTCATTGGCACCTCCTCGCTCCTATGCAACCCCGCGAAAAGCGGGGGAAGGCCTTCACTCCGAGAAGAGGAGAAAAATCAAAAAGGAAGGATGACGAACTACGACGGGAACGGATGAGGGATGAACCGCACCAAAAGACCTAAAAGACTTCATCCCAACTGAAACGGAGAGTTCCTACCGAACACCTCCGACCGCTAAAAAGACTTTCGACACCGGTTAGGAAGACAACGACATCTCCGAAATAATGCGGAGCCCGGACGGCCAAGCTCAGGCTCGCGGCCATGTACGATGAGAAGGGCGAGCTAACGCATCGACGATCGGGCGCCCTCTAACAACGTCTACGTCAGACAAGTCAAACGACAAGAAAAGTTCGGCAGATGGTGATTTAGTGCAATGCGCGGACGAGGTAACACAAAATGCCCTTTTCATTCCATTTCCAACATACACACTACAAAGCCAGGAAGGCCTAGGAAAGAAAGGCAAAATGACAAAAAGGAAGTAAATACATGACAAGACAGAAAGACGAAAAGAGCTCTAAGGAGGCCCTGCTCCCTCCGACCTAGAATTATCTACTCCATCCCTTAACCAGGACTGCCTCAGATTCTCAATCTCTTCTTCTAGCTCTCCCCTTTTCTGCAGCGCATCCTGGAGCGCCCGACGAAGTTGCTGGCTCTCGGCTTCCACCTCTCGACGCCTCTTCCTTAAGACCTCGGACTCCGCCTCCGCGTCCGCGACGGCCCGCCGCTCGAGTGCCAGTTGGATCTTCACTTGTTGTAGCTCGGCTGTCTTTTCCCCGAGGAAGACAGAAATCCTCTCAACGGTGCCTCTTAGGGCTTGGAGCTCTTCAGAATCTTGGGCGGAAGTAAGCTGTGCCCTGTTAGCCAGCTGCCTCTGGAGACGGACGACTTCGTCGGCCGCCGTCCTGAATCTCCCTTTATATTCTTCCACCTGCCTACGCCAGCTGGCCCGTTGCATATCGTGGCTCACCTCGGCGTCCTGGAGCTGCTGCTGAAGGTCGGAGACCTTCTGCAACCACCTCTGGTCATCGTCGACCCAGGCCAAGAGCCGGGACGAATTTCCTTCCAGCTGGCCGATCTTCCCCTTTGCAGCTGACAGTTCCACCTTGAGGGCGCTGATCCTGGCGGCCTGGGCCCAAATTTGGTCGCTGGTGCTCTTCTTGCATTCCTCGAGTTCCTTTGTGAAGTTCGCCTTCCTCCGGCTATACTCCATGATCCCCTTCACATGGAGACTCCGAAAGTGGGTGGCCTCAGCGGTGGCTTCAGAGTGACCTTCTCTCGATTTGCGGAGCTCGCCTTCCATCCTCTTCACTTCTTTGTCAGGTGAAGGACCTCATTCTTCAGCCGCTGGATCGTCGATTTCAGTGGGACCCCCAGGGGCAGGGGGAGCGCTTCTGCAGGGCACTGCTATCAGAAGGCAAAAGCGTCAAAGCACGACTCATTGCAGGAGGAAAAGCAGAGAAGGAGGGGGGGAAGGAGAAGCCGTCCGCAACAAGAAATTCAACTTTATTGATTGAATAGTTTTTAAAGACAAACGGAAAAGAAAAATTGCGATGAAGTAAAGGTACAAGATCGGAGGTCTCAGACCTTAGGGGTGGGGGGTGGAGAACTCGGCATCCCCGGCGCGGGGGCTGCGACAGCAGTGGCGGCTGACGAGGGACCGGCCTCGTCTTCAGACTCCTCACCTTGGAAGCTGAGTTTGAGCTCTGGAAATTTTCTGGCCACCTTCTCTTGGCAGAGCTCGAACCCCTTAATGAACGCTTCCTGGCCAAATTGGACATTCAGGTCCCTCATCTCCGCGGAGGCCTTGAATTCCTCCACCGCCAGGGCTCTGGCCTCCTAGACCAGGACCGGAGTTTGCTCGACCAAGTGGGCGACCTCGGCCTCCGCCTTCCTCGCCGATCCCTCCAAGATCTGCCTCTCCTCCTCCCGGGCTTTCTTCTCCCTTTCCAGGGCCTCCTGGAGGGCGGCTACTTCGGCCATCTTTGCTCGGAGGTGAGCAACCTCTGCCTGACAGCGTTCCTCCACCTGGAGGATGTCCCTCCTCGTGCGGCTCATCGCCTCGATATAGGCGAGGAGCTGGTGCCCAATCTGCAAAGACAGCTAGGGAATCAGTACAAAGGCCGAATAGCCATGTAAATGAAGAGTCGCTCACCTCAAGGAAGGACCCCAAAGAATCCCAAGCCCGCTGCTCAGGATCGGTGCGGTCGATCCTCTCCACGACGTCAGGCAGAATGCAGCCGTCGATCAGCCGCCTGATCAAGGTTCTATCATTGAAGGGATTCTCCGACCCCTCCTCGGAGCAGAGGGATTCGTCCGCAGCATTTCGGCGGCTACTCGCCCTGCGGGCCACCGATTTCCTCCTTTTCTCTGAGGTGGGCGCCTCCGTGGGGCGAACCCCCGGGACGGGGGCCCCAATCGGCGGACTCCTCGAGGAGGCCCGGAGAGCTGTTGGCTCGGCATCCGAGGGAATATCGATGGCCGGGGCCACCTGGACGAGTGCAGCTAAGCTCGACTCCTCCGCCCTGGCCCTCTTCGCCGATCCGAAGGTCGCTGCGCCCTTTCTCTTGTGAGCCCTCAGGCCCCTGGCGAGCGCCCGCGCTACTTCGGCGTCCATTCCTAAAAAAAAAAAAAAAGGAGAAAGAAGAAAAAGAAGCAAACCAATCAATCAAGAGTCAGAGATCGAAAAAAAAAAAAAAGAGAAGAAAGAAAAAGAAGAAAAGAAGAAAGAGAGAGGGAAGGAAGAAGAGGTAAAGAGAAGAAGAGACGAAAGGCATGAAAAGAGAAGATAAGGTAAAAGATGAATACTCGCTGGATCCTGGGGACTCAGGCCGATGTTGAAAAGAAACTGCTCCCTCAGAAGATTGGGGAGGGAAGGAGCGGAATAAGCTAGAAGCTTCTGGGCGACCTGGAGGTCGTCCTCCCCCAGGCTGGGAGCCCGGCGGACAGAATCTCTCTGAGAGCCCCAAGGGGGCGGGCCCAGTCTCAGGGTCGGGCAGTGGACGAAGAGGTATTTCCTCTTCCAATTGTGGATCGAAGAAGGGGCGCCTTTCAGCAACCCCTTCTTGCCGAACTGGAGAGAGAAGTACCACTAGTCCTTCGTCGAAGGATGGCGTTTGAAGGTATAGAAGTGCCTAAACAAGGAGAGGGATGGTTGGACCTCGACTACGTGGCAGAGGGAGAGAAATTCTATCAAAAATCTAAAAGAATTTGGGGCCACGGAAGCCAAGGAGATGTCTAAGAAACGGAAGAGGGCAACGACAAAGGAAGGAAGCGGAAGCCGAAGTCTGGCACGGAACGCTTCCTGGTACAAACAAAAGCGATCGGGAGGGGGAGTGCTGGCCCGGTCAGAAGGACCTGGCAGCTTCAAGTCATACTCCGGAGGAACTCCATACTGAACCCTTATCAGAAGGAGTTCCTCTGAGGTCAAGGAACATGGAATGGCGCCCGACGCGAAAATCGGACGGAGCCCAGCCCCAGGCGCAGGTTCGTCTGCAGAGACAGGGACCTGGGGGTTTGAGGCAGAAGAGCTCCCGGAACTGCAGGGAGCAGAAGAGCCAGAAGATATTTTGAGTAGTTTTGAAGGGGGGCTCTAAAGGTCCCTAAGAAGGTGGACAGAAAGGGAGGATGAGAGGCCATAGGAAAGTAACTCGGAGGGATGCAAAAAGAAACAATGGCAGAGAAGAGGTCCCTAGGCGATGGAAAGAAGGTTGAAGGTGCTGGAACTAACCTATATCACTCTGAGGGACCTGAGGGACGAAAACAGGAGACGCCTACGGCTCGAGAAGACGCCCACTGAAACAGGGCTCTCGAAGAGAAGGTAGACACTGGTAAGAACTCAGGAACAGAGTAGAACGCCTAAAGGTGGGAGGATGGATTTAAATAGACCTTGAGATCCGGTGCCATAATGATCGCAAATCCCCCCAGGCCAGTCCGCATCCTACATGTGTCCCACTCCCCTTGGCAGGCAGCTAAAAGCGGCTGATGGTTGGCAGGGCCATTATTACGCCATACCTGGGCCAGTGTACCTCCGGGAATTTCGAAGAGTCCCTTCATACTGCCCCAATTCGAAAAGACTCCGGCACGCGCGCAATTAATGCCCAAAATATCTGGGGGCGGCAGTGCGCGAGATTTGAGGGGATGGCTTCGGCTGTACCCATCTCTCTGTACTTTCTTCGTTCGAAATTCAAACTCGAAAGTAGGGGGACTGGTGTTGGGTATAAAATATCCACAGCCGAAGTCCTCAGCAGAATCGACTACACGACAGCTCCGCCCGGACTCCTACGGGAGCCGGGCTCCATCACCGACCTCAACCTCAAGTTGACTCCACCCGGACTCCCACGGGAGCCGGGCACCATCCTCAACATCTGCTACCGATAAGCCCCGTCTGGACTCCTACGGGAGCTGGACCTCGCCTTTGACTTTAATTGCAGGAAGACTCCGCCCGGACTCCTACGGGAGCCGGGCTTCGTCCTCGACTCCAATGGCTGCAGACAGACTTCGTCCGGACTCCTACGGGAGCCGAACTCCGACGACAACTTCAACCACAAGGGGGACTCCGCCCGGACTCCCACAAGAGTCGGGCTCCGTCGCTGACTCCGATTGCCGGTAAGATCCGTCCGGACTCCCACGGGAGCCAGACTTTCCACCTGACTTTAGTTGCAGAGGACTCTGCCCAGACTCCTACGGGAGCCGAACTCCGTCATCAGCTCCGACCACTTCTGAGCTTTAGCCGATGGATCTGCACTCCCTGACAGGCTGTTTTAACGGCCACGATCCTGCTCCACTTCCTGCGGCGGATTTCGTGCAGCTCCATCACTCCCTGACAAGCCGCAGTAACAGTTGCAGCTCTGCTCCACTTCCTACAACGGATTCTGCACAGCTCCACTACTCCCTGACAGGCCAACATAACGGCCACGATCCTGCTCCACCTCCTGCGACGGATATCGCACGATTCTCCCATCCGCTGGCAAGTCACGACAACGGACGCTGCTCCACTCCTCGCAACTGATTCCACGTGGCGAGCTACGACAATAGCCACGATTCCGCTCCACTACCCTTCGCAATAAATTCCGCCTGACTATGGGCGGCCCACTACCAGTCGGTTACGAACGTTGCTATCAGTCTGTGGCACCCTCCCCCTATAAAAAGGGGAACCCCAGATACGTTATCATCTAAGCTCTCGTCTTTTTATCTAAAAACTCTGCTAAATTTTTCGTTCGAGCGCTCCATTCTTGTTGAGGCAGAGAACTGACTTGGGCGTCGGAGGGTCTTGCCGGAGCAACCCCACCTCCGGTTTAGACTTCCTTTACAGGTTCCGACGGCGACCGCGACTTCCCCAACTCCAGCTTCTCCGGCGCAAGCGGATTTTTGCACCAACAGGATCCTTGGCCAATTTTCTTATGTGTGTGACCCATTGAGTTTTATATCTAGCTTGTAGTAGGTTTGAATGCAAGTTGATCAAATTTGATTAGATTTCAATCTAACCTATTTAGGTCCAATCAAGCTAACCCGAGTTCAACAATTAGAATCCTTTCTAATTGGCGATCGAATTAAACTTTTTAATTTGATCAAGCCTACAAATCAAGATTGACGTCTAATAATGTATCATGACTATCTAGAAGATATAAAATTTGATAAAAATTTGAAATATACACTTTAGTGGCAAGTTACCATGAAATTTAATCCTTCGATCATCCTTGCATCCCGAATATATTTATGAGTTGGAATTATGTCAAACTCAAACACATATTCATTTCGATTCTCAATTAACCAATGATGATTCTGATGATGAAGCATTAAAAACTTTTTCTAATCTCCTTCTTGCTTTTGGCCAAAAGATTTTTTTTGAATCATCTAGGGATGAGAATACATAGGATGCGATCTCCTCTTACTAGGAGTAATCGATTTTATGTTGACCTACTCATAGCCTTCATACACACTCTATCATATCCTGAACACCCCATATATATCTTAATGCCATGCCTAGGTATGAACCAAAATATGGGTTCATGTGCACAAGATTTCATGGTGATCTCAAGTCTAAGAATTACTTGTACAACTCCCACTTAGAGAATCATCTTTGACATGCAAGTAAGGCTTCCATAAGATATTCTCTTTTATCTAGTCAATTCAATGGACTCATTTTTAAATGAGCACCTACATCCTTATATTAGTGTCCTACACAAGTGGCTAGTGAGATCTGCCACCCTCTCCATCAAACATACATAAGATGTGTCAGTCTATCCAGAATATTGATCTCCGACTCAATACTCCTATGATCAGAAATATTTAAAATTAAGGTTTTAAGATTTTAGGTCTTACTAGCATAATCCATTCATGCCTCCTAAAATTATTGTCCTAATCTTTGAGATTCATCATAATCTTAGATATAATAAGATGCAGTTAAAATGATGAATCAATACCTTATTTTATTATCAAATAATAAATATCATTATATGAGTTGAAAAATTACAAAGAAAAATTTTATCGCACCATTCTTCTTTCAATCTCTTACTTGCACTAAATCTAATTGCCTTTGTATTTCAATCCTATACAATCAAGATGGTGATTAAATAGTTGCTGTGGTATGGCCTTAGTAAATGAGTCTGCTATATTATTCTTTATGTCTATTCGTTCAAGGATAACATTTTATCTCTTTATAATTTTTCGAACGAGATAGAAGTGTCTGAGGATGTGCTTGGATCTTTGATGAGATCTAAGTTCCTCATCTTGAATAATGGCCCCAGTGTTATCACAATAGAGTGACACCGGTCTTTCAATCTCAGGAATGACCCTTAATTTTATGATGAACTTTTTCATCCAGACAGCTTTCTTAATGGCTTCACTAGCAACGATGTACTCTGCCTCAGTGGTTGGGTCAGCTGCTGTCTGCTGCTTGAAACTCTTTCAACTCACTGCCCCACCATTTGTTAGATGTATGTCCTAGAAGCCAATATGGCTGACACATTATAATAAATCTAGGATATAATTTTGAACTTAATACATTAATTTGATCAATAAAAGGGCAAGTTTATTTTTCATTCAAGTGTGATGTGTCCTTGAATCGTTCATGAAATTAATTTTTCGATATATATTCTCAAGATATTGAGAATTAGAGATATGTATTTAATTCTTAAATGATCTTGATCATAGTATCATCATGAGAATGGTGATTGATCCAGATAGACCAGCACATAGATCGCTTCTTTCGGGGTAGATGAGTCTCTGATATATAGTGTAGAGACACTGAGCAACGAGTGTGGATAGTTGTTAGAGAATAATTAGTACTGAGCATGACCATACGAGAGATCACTTGGATTTCTATTCGATCGTCAGTGATTATTTTGATGCTGTAGTTATGTGAATGATCTTTTAATCTGAGATGGTACTACTACTCGCAGTGAGACTGTTGGAGTTTGACTGATACATAAACATGGATCTCAATGAGCCCTTGTAGTGGATATTAATGATAGTTGATCTACTATAGGAGTAGGATGTGCATCAAGATGGGATCTATCAACCTTGATAGAGAGGAGCAGTCCTATGAAATTTGAGAAGCTAAGTCCAAGAGTCTGTGGCTACAGCAGTATGATTGTTGGAAAGAAGTTTCTATAAGAATCACAAATAGACTTGAGCTAATCGAATCTATCATATGACTGATGTTAAAGTTTGACAATTTATCCATGATCTGCCATCTAGTTGGAACTCACGATAGAGGGACTGAATCACATGATAACTACACCTTGAGGTTCTTTTTGGTTCTACTGGATTGTCACTATATACTGTTAGGTATCACTGGTAGATTATGAGAGCTTACTAAAATTATTCAAGATCGATAATCCTTGATGAGTTAGAGTGAAATTATTCCGACCTATTGAAAAGAGTTTCAATGATACTTTGATAGAGATCATTGTATATCTCACTATCAGATAGAATTGAACCTATGGGGTCATACAACAAATAAATTCAATTTTAAATAAGCAATAGACTTATGAAGTGTCAATTGGGTTTAGAAAAATTATATTGGGTTCAAGGTAACCTTGCTAGCACATGGTTGGATCCAATTTTCTCTTTATGTTTGATTTTCTTATTTGATAAAATAATTCAAACTTAATTATCTGCTAATAACTTAAATAAATTAGATTCATTGGACTTCAATTATTGGGTGTCTAAAGTTTTAGATCAATTAAATTAAGGGTGCAAGTTGAAAGAAAAGTACCCTATAAGCCAATCGTAAGTGTATTGCGATGGGACTTTTTTTATAATTTTTCAACTCATAAATGATATTTATTATTATTTGAGATATTTATTTATCATATTAGCTGCATCTTATTATGTCTAAGATTATGATAAACTCTAAAGATTAGGATAATAATTTTAGGAGATATGAATTGATCATGCTAGTGAGACCTAAAATCCTAATATTAAATATTTCTGATCGTAGGAGCTTGAGTCGAGGATCAATGTTCCGGATAGACTGGTACATCCTATGTATGCTCAATGGAGAGGGTGGCAGATCTCACTAGCCACTTATGTGAGACAATAATACAAGAATGTGGGTGCTCATTTGAGAAATGAGTCTACTGAATTGACTTAATGAAAGAGAACATCTTATGGAAGCCTTATTTGCATGTCAAAGATGATTCTCTAAGTGGAAGTTGTGCAAGTGATCCTTAGACCTGAGACCACCATGGAATCTTGTGCATATGAATCCATATTTTGGTTCATACCTAAGCATGGCATTAAGACATGTACGGGGTGTTCTGGATATGGTGGAGTGTGTATGGAGATTATGGATAGGTCAACATGGAATCAATCACTCCTAATAAGAGGAGATCGTATTCTGTGTATTCTCAATCCTAGATGACTCGAGAAAAGTCTTTTGACCAAAAGCAGGAAAGAGATTAGAAAGAGTTTTTAAGCTTCTTCATTGGAGTCATCATTGGTTAATTGAGAATCGATATGAATATATGTTTGAGTTTGATATGATTCCATACTCATGAACATATTAAGGGTGCAAGGATGATCGAAGGATTCAATTGCACGGTAATTTATCACTGAAGGGTATATTTGATATTTTTATCAAATTTTATATCTTTTAGATAGTCATGATATATTGCTAGATATTAATCTTGACTTATAAATTTTTGATTGAATTAAAGAGTTTAATTCGATTGTCAATTAGAAAGGATTCTAATTGTCGAGCTCAGATTAGCTCGATTGGACCTAAATCGATTAGATTGAAATCTAATCAAATTTGATTAACTTATATCCGAACCTACTATCAGCTAGATGTGAAATCCAATGAGTCACACACATATAAAAATTGGCCAATGACCCTTTTGAAAAAGGTTGATTGGAATTTTGGATTGAATCAGGGTTTCGGTAAGCATGCTAGCACGTGTGGAAACCCTTGCTCCTTTGGAGATCAATTTGGTCCCATCCCTTGCTAATTACCTAGCCTAATTTGGTAGACATTTGGATCAGGTCGTGATACCTAGAAGCAATCTAAATTGGGGCACCACATCCCATGTTAATGCCAAATATGAAGAGTCCAAGTTATGGTGGACTCTTGGTGTAAAACAAGTTCTGCCTACAAGTGTTGGCATGGGCAGAAGAAAAAATTTATTTTTTTATAGAATTAAATTATGTGTGATATCTTACATCACCCTCTATCCTCTGATGCATATCTTAAAGTATGAGATATATTTTTTTGGAATTTATGGGGTAGAAAAAAAATTAGAAAAATAAGGATGTCTCATGCACGCGCACAGAAGCATCGCATCTATCCATGATTTGGAGAGTCCTTATCCCTATCAAATGATTTTATACTAGAACTATTTTTGGTGATAACATTATGCATTTGATATTATATTTTTGATAAAGTTTTGGAATTTTTTCAGACTTAGCTGGGTGCCAAACAAATGCCATAAGTCGGTCCTGATGCCTGCACATGCGGTGATCAGCACTCACGTGAAGAGTTATGAGGATAGCATCCTTTCATGAGAATTTTATTATTATTTTTAATTTTTTGGAATTTAAATTAAATCCTCAATCCACATGGATTTTTGAAATTTTTTTTAATTTGAGAAGGGATGTAAAAATATCCCTTCTTTGGTTGCACGTGTGCAGACCAGGGTGCTGATCGACGTATCATGGATAAGAGTCCTTCTGCTTGAAGGAACTCTTATCTTTGATAATTAGATCAGATATGCCTTTTGGATAAGGCATATCCCTCTCTTTTGGCATCCCTCTGGTGGCTATAAATAGGTCGAGGCACTAGGTATCTGATAAATCTAAGAGGGGTTTCCAATTTCTCTCTTGTTGCTTTCCTTTCTTTCTTACAACCTATCTTAGTTTTAGGACAAGGCTTTGGGATTTAAGACAAAGCCTTATCTGATCCTAACAAGAGTTGTAAAGGTCCTAAAGAAGAAGAATCAGGAGTCCAGAGGAGATTCTAAGAGGGTGAGATCAGGTTCTGAAAGAAATTTGATCGGTACGAGGCTAGTCGAGTTCTAGGGGCTAGAACTCTTGAAGCAAGGTGAAGAAGGAGTACTGTCTTTGGTTCAATTTTTGTGTGGATCATCATTGGAGGGTGAACACTTGGATGCCTTATAAAAATTGAGATTAGCGCTATAGGTATTCTTCTTATCCTAATTTATATTTATTATGCTTTGATTGTTATAGTCAAGAGTTTCTGGGCATTAGGGCTTTCGGTGCATTGGGTGTTTTGAATGAAAATTTTAAACACCTAACCCTTCCGTTGTGCTATCGAAACCCAATAGTGGTATTAGAGCCTATCTTGATTTATATAATCAAAGATTAAATTATTGTCTTGATTGTGATCAAGCATGAGTTTTTGGTTTGGTTCAAGTTGGGTCAAGGGTGAACCCGATTGAACATCCAAACCTTTGCATGTCTTAGAGATATATTTTAAATATAAAATGTATGATGTATGTATAGAATTTTTTTAATAGCTTAGTACTCTAATTGAAATTCATCACTAGGCTATCTAGTCATAAGAGTAAGTAGGGTTCAGAGACCCTCTCTTCTTATTTAATAAGGTACTCTTATGGCGTGTAGGGGTGCCACTATGATGTTTCAAGAAGAAGAACCACGAAAAAAGAGTTTTATATTCATGCATATTATTAGAACTTCATGCATATATGATATGCTTGAGATGTTTAGTTATAATCATATTATATGATTATGCTTTATATCTTAGAGATATGATAAGATACCATGATTAGTTGTTATGATTATTAAGATACAACTATTGTAGTGTATCATTGTGATTGATTGAATTAGGATGTGTTTGAGACCATTAAAGTCCTCGTAAAAATCATATTAAGTCATAGTGTTGTGAACCAGAAGTTGACCTATTTTTTTGAATCGATTAATTAATTAGTGTCTAAGGAGTGTTTCAAGTGTGGTGGTTATTTAATTGGTTCCATTGCTAGCCTGGCCAATTTTATTGGTGTTTAAAAAAAGCAATGGAGGGACCCCCACCAATCTTAACACTTTCCTGATCAACTGAATTAGTTCGAATCTTGAATGAAGGTAGCTTAGTATTTTAAACACTACTAAGGGCCTTCCTTCATGCTAGGTTAATGTTACATCATAAACTATGGCTAGTTTGTTGTGTTACCATAAGGCTTGTCATAAGGATTGATATAACATAATCCTGATGCATAAAAGATGCTTACGATAATTTTAGATATCCTGCTTTGTTGTGCTAACACAAGGGTAGTTATATTTGATTTTGACTATATTGAAATGAAGGGTTTTACTTAACTAAAATATTATAGCTTGTTGTGTTAACACAAGGCTAATAATATTTTAGAGGCCAAGATAAAATATTGAGAATTGCATGAGATATAATTGGAAAGAGTTTCCTACCTATGAACTCATAAGGATTTGTTGTATTAACACAAGATCATTATGAGAAATTAGGATCTCAATCTCACTAAGATAAAATATATCTCATTTACCATAGGAGAGGGCTATGGTATCCAATAAAATAGTGGGAGACATAACTAGTTTAAAAGTCTTCATCTAGTTATGCATGTCAAACATGAGTGGTCTGCTTATACTATTATTTTTATATAAATTTAAGTCTACATTATGGTTTCTTTATTTCACCCCATGATATCATAGATAAAACTATGTTGACCGATCCAACTATGTGGATTGGTTGAGGAACTTACAAATTAGGTTTATATCTGAAAAAAACTTTGATATTCTGGATATTTTTGACCCTAGTTTGGTCAGTAATAATGAGAAGATAATGATGTTCGTATGGATATTATTTATGATAAATTTAAACATTGGGAGTATAATTGCAAGAATAATCTTGTAAGATTGAAGTAGGGGGTAAGTATAACACCAAAAGGTGTGTATATGATACAGACCTATTTTTTATTGAGTGATTCAGACTCTGATATTTGGATATTGGATACTATATGTAGATCATACTTTTGTAGTTCGTTACTATAACTACAGAATATCAAAGATCTGAAAAGAGATGACCTCGAGCTTTATGGCGCAAGTAGAGAGTCCATTAGCACAGGAACTGTGGGAACCTGTATGCTTGATTTATTTTCGGATAAAATTTTAGAATTAAAAGACTGTTATTATATAACAAAAGTCATTAAAAATATTATTTCTATACCTTTGTTATTAAAATAAGGTTATAAAATAAAGCTAATGGAAAATGGATGCTCCATTTTTGTTTAATAAATTTTATGGTAGTGGTTATATTGATAACAATATTTTAATTCTTGTACTCAATAAAAATATTTTTTATATTGAAAGAAATATGAAAAGAAAGAGAGAAAATGTGAATGTCACATATCTTTGGCATTGTCGCCTTGGTCATATTAATGAGTCAAGGATAAACAACTTATACAAAGAAGAATTCTTTGATCCAAATGATTATGAATCATTGAGAACTTATAAATCTTGTCTCATGGGTAAGATGACCAAGACTCCATTTTTTAGATATGGAGAGAGGATAAGTGAGTTGTTAGCTCTAGTACATATAGATATATATGGATCGATAACAACTCAGATCAGAAGAAGATACTCCTATCTTTACAGATGATTTATTAAGGTTCGGATATGTGAATCTTATGAAACATAAATTCAAAGCCTTTGATAAGTTCAAGGAGTACCAAGGTATGGTCCAAAAATAAACTGAAAAAAGTATCAAGCTTCTTCGATCTGATCAAGGAGGAGAATACTTATCCATTGAATTCTTGATCATCTTAAAAGTAAAGATATTCTCTTTGAATGGACCCCTCCTAATACGCCTCAGTTAAATGGTATAGCAGAAAGAAGAAATCATACTGTGATGGATATGATGCGGTCCATGATATGCTTTATTGATCTCCCAATATCTTTCTAGGGATAATGCCCTAGAGACTACCATATATATATTAAACAGAATACCTTCAAAGTCTGATGCAAGCACTCCATATGAGATATGGAATAGAAGGAAGCCTAATCTTAAATATCTTAAGACTTAAGGCTGTCCTACTTATGTCAAAAATATTTTTTGGATATAAGCTTAGTGCTAGATTAGATAAGTGTAGGTTTGTAGAGTATCTTAAAAAAATTAATAGATATTATTTCTACCATCCTACTGAACAAAAGGTGTTTGTTAGTAGGCTCCCTACTTTCTTAAAGCATGAATTTATCCAAGAAGGAGGCAGTGGGAGGAATATTGAACTTATGAAAGTTCATGATTTACAAATTGATTCAGAAATACTAGTGGTTGGACCATAAAAAGATCCTCAATCAAAAGTATCCAAGGATGAGGTACATCCACAATATACACATCCTCTCCGAAGGTCAAATAGAGTGCGTCAAGCATCTTTGAGACATAATTTTATCATTGAGAATGATAATTCGATCAACATCATTCAGAATGTTGATCCACTGACCTATTCGGAAGCTGTCATGAGTAGGGACTCAAACAGATGACTGGAAGCTATAAAATCTGAGATGGACTCGATGAATACCAACCAAGTGTAGACCTTGGTTGATGCACCTGAGGGTGTGACCCCAATAGGGTGCAAGTGGGTCTTCAAAAGAAAGATCGGAGTAGATGGCCAAGTAGAAACCTACAAAGCTAGGTTAGTGGCGAAAGGTTTCAGTCAAAGACAAGGAATTGACTATGATGAAACCTTCTCCCTAGTGGCTATGCTCAAGTCCGTCCGAATTTTGCTTGCTTTAGCAGTATACTATGATATTGAATTTGGCAGATGGATGTCAAGATCGATTTTCAATAGTAATATAGAGGAAGTGGTCTATATGACTTAGCCAGAGAGATTTGTCTTAAGTGGGAGAGCAAATCAAGTATGCAGTCTAATAAGATCCATCTATGGATCGAAGCAGATTTTGAGGAGCTGGAACATCTGATTTAATATGATAGTCAAAGAGTTTGGCTTTATCAAAAATACAGATGAACCATGTGTATACAAGAAGACAAGTGGGAGTGTTATTATCTTCTTGGTTCTGTATGTTGGTGACATACTGCTCATTGAGAATGATATCTCAATAATACAATTGGTCAAGACTTAGCTATCGAATAAGTTTTTCATGAAAGACTTGGGTGAAGCATCCTATATACTGGATATAAAGATCTATAGAGATAAAACTAAAAGGATGTTAAGCTTATCCCAATCACGGTACATAGATCTCATATTAAGAAGATTTAATATGGAGGCAAGAAAGAGGTTACCTGATGCAAGTCATGGGATACGTCTCTCTAAGAGAATGTGTCCTAAGACACCAGAAGAGAGGAAAAGGATAAATGAAATCTCTTATGCTTCAGCTGTGGGATCAATTATGTATGCTGTTGGGTGGATGTCTGGCCAGGACACCACCTCTCAAGATCCTTTCAGTACCATGCGATGCAACAAGAAGAAAGAAGAAATAAAATAAAAGAAAAAACAATCAAAATATGTGGATTAGCCACAAAAGGGCTCGCCTCCATGGAGCATGCAAACTTCACTATGAAAAAAAAATTTTATAAGAGGAGACCTCATCCTCAACCCTTGTACACCCAATTCTCTCTCACTAGAAGTTTTCCTCACAAAAGCTCTCTCTCTCTTGGAAGACCCCCTGAATCCCTGAAGTGCCTGGCGATCGCTGTCCAGGAGCCCTGCTCCTCTCACAGCAACGCGTGCTTCTTCCTCAGTTTCGTGCGGCATCCACAGTGCAAAACCAAACCCCACTGCCTCTGTTCCATGTACAGGGCTTTTATAGGCCTTAATCACGACTTAGATAAAGATTAGGACTCCTTAATCAACCCAAATCATGTCCCAGACCGTCGGATCAAGATCGGGAGTCACCTGGGCCCTTCGATCGTGCTCTGGTCCATGGAACAGTGTCGTGGACTGTGAGAAATGCATGGGAAACATCCACGCGGTCCACAGACCCACCCGTGGACCATTCGATCTATGGTGGACCGGAGAACAGGGCCAGGCAGGCCGCCCGGGCCTGGGCCGACCCGCGCGCGCATGCTTGGGCCGCGCCTGCATGCGGGCCCATGCGAGGCTGGGCTGTGTGCCCGCCTGGGCCGTGCGCCCGGCTGGGCCGCACGCTCGCCTGGGCCGCACGCTCGGCTGGGCCGCCCGTGCGCCTGGGTCATGCATCCCGCGCACCTAGGTCGCGCGTCCCGCACGCCGCCGCCTGCAGCCGCATCGCCGTCGCTGCCGGCGGTCCTCCGCCGCCTCGAGTCTCATGCTGACTTCAAAAGCTCGTATCTCCTCTATTCGAGCTCCGTTTTGGGTGACTTGGTCTTGTTGGACTCCATTTTTCACCGCAAACCTCACTGTGGGCTCAATGTGGGCTGAATCTCATGGCATCAAATTCTAACAATCTCCACCTCGACTCGATATTCGGCCTCCTCCAAACTCTGAGAGCTTCTGGATCTCCTCGCCCCCATGCCTTGGGACAATCACCTGCTGATCATGGATGGGCAAACATGGGAGTCGAGCCAGGCTGCTCGATCCCATCTCCATCGTATGCTGTGCTCCTCCTGACTTGAGACCTGCTCGGGGCATCATCCTGCGGTAATAGGAATCTCACCTTGCGACGTCGCCTCTCATCCTCTCGAGTCTCCTTTCTCGTGCCCGATCTGCCTCCTGGAGCTCCATCTCGCTCTGGGCTCCACCTGGCTCCCGAAGCTCTACCTCGCACTGGGCTCCCCGCCAGGTAATAATATCCTCTGCTCCCCTTCTTCTCCTCCAGCACAATCCTATCTCCGTGTAACACCCTCAGGATTCCTCCACCAGCTACCATCCTGTAGCCTCTCGAATCCAGTCTGCTAAGTGAGATAAGATTTCGTCTGAAATCGGGTATGTATCAGACCTCCCCCAATCTCCTCACTGCACCGTCATGTGTCCTCCAACTGACCGTCCCAATGCCTCTAATCGCACAGTTCGATCCATCCGACAGATATACAGTGCCCTCACTGTTCTCCAGGGAGTCAAGCTGCTCCTCTCTGCAACATACATGATAGGGGCATACAGAATCTAATATCTACTGCTGGGAAGAAGTAGAAACCTCGTCAGATATCTCAAAGACATCTCCATCTGTATCGCTATCGGCCGTCGCTACAGCAGCCACCGTCTGATTTTTTAGTTGAGGGCAATCTCTGGCTAGATGCCCCAACTCCTCACACCGGTAACACCTGATTTTGCTCAAGTTCCTCTTGGACTTGGACCACCCTCGTTGTGATCTCCTGTCACTCCGTCTACCACCTCCTGCTCCTCCAGAAGCCACCAAAGCTGAGCTACCACCGCTTGAGCTCGAAGCTGTGTTCTCCCTCCTGAGAACCTCATTCTGGAGTATCACCACGGTGACTTCATCCATCTTGATAGTACTCTTTCCCACTAGAAGAGCAGTCACCAAAGACTCGTACGAAGGGAGAAGCAATGCCAGCAAAACCAGCACCCTGGTCTTCTCCTCAACATTCTCGCCAATGTTGAGGAGGTCGGTGAGGATTTTCTAGAAGTGGCTCAAATGCTCCTGCACATTCTGTCCCTCAGTCATCCGCAGTTGGTAAAACTGCCTCCAGAGGAAAAGTGTGTTGGTGAGAGACTTCGCCATGTACAACTCCTCAAGCTTCGACCACAGCACCATCAGGGAAGTCTCGCTCAGCACATGGATCGCCACCTCATCCGCTAGGTACATACGGATGGTACTCACCGCCTGCATCTGTAGCTGTTTTCAATCCCGCACCTCCATGGTGGTCAGCTTCTTATCGCACAAGAGAGCATCGATCAACCCCTGTTGGATGAGCACGTCTTACATCCTTGCCTGCCACAAGGAGAAATTGCTCTTACCATCGAACTTGTTGATCTCCATCTTGATTATTCTTGTCTTCTCCATCTTCAGTCTTGCTCACGACCACTGCAATCTGCATTCTTGTACCGCATTGCTCTGATACCACTTATTGGATGGATGTCTGACCAGGACACCACCTCCTAAGATCCTTTCAGTACCACGCGATGCAGCAGGAAGAAAGAAGAAACAAAATGAAAGAAAAAATAATCAAAATACGTGGATCAGCCATAAAAGGGCTTACCTCCACGGGGCATGCAAACTTCACTATGAAAAAAAAATTTTACAAGAGGAGACCTCACCCTCAACCCTTGTACACCCAATTCTCTCTCACTAGAAGTTTCCCTCACAAAAGCTCTCTCTCTCTTGGAAGACCCTCTGAACCCTTGAAGTGCTTGGTGACCGCTGTCTAGGAGCCCTGCTCCTTCTCTCACAGTAATGCGCACTTCTTCCTCGATTCCGTGCGGCATCCACAGTGCAAAACCAAACCCCACTGCCTCTGTTCTATGTACAGGACTTTTATAGGCCTTAATCACGACTTAGATCATGATTAGGACTCCTTAATCAACCTAAATCACATCCCAGACCGTCGGATCAAGATCGGGAGTCACCTGGGCCCTCCGATCGCACTTTGGTCCATAGAATAGTGCCGTGGACTGCAAGAAACGCATGGAAAATGCCCACGCGGTCCACAGACCCACCCGTGGACTGCCCGATCCACAGTGGATCGGAGAACAGGGCTAGGCAAGCCGCCTGGGCCTGGGCTGGCCCACGTGCCGGGCCTGGGCCGTGCCTGCGCACGGGCCCGCACTGGGCTGGGCCGCGCTTCCGCCTGGGCCGCGTGCCCGCCTGGGCCGCACGCCCTGTTGGGCCACCCGCCCGCCTGGGTCACGCATCCTGCGTGCCTGGGTCGCGTGTCTCGTGCACTGTCGCTTGCGGCCGTGCTACTGCCGCCCGCCACCAGCCACCGACAATCCTCCACCACCTCGAGTCTCGTGCTGACTTCAAAAGCTCGTATCTCCTCCATTCGAGCTCCGTTTTGGGTGATCTTGATCTCGTTGGACTCCATTTTTTACCGTGAACCTCGTTGTAGGCTCCATGTGGGCTGAATCTCGAGATATCAAATCCTAACATATGCCATGCTATATACCAAGCCTGATGTAGCTTGTGCTTTGGGCATAGCCAGTAGATTTCAGGTCGATCCAAGGAAGGATCATTGAAAAGCAGATGATAGCAAGTCAATATCAGGGTATGTGTTTATCCTAAATGATGGGTAGTGAGTTGGAAGAGTTTCAAGTAGTAGATAGTAGCTAACTCAACTACTGAGCCAGAGTATGTTGCTAATAGTGAAGCCATTAAAAAAGCTATCTGAATGAAGAAACTCATCATAGATTTAAGAGTCGTTCCTAAGATTGAAGGATCGGTGTCACTCTAGAGTAATAACACTAGGGCCATTATTCAAAATAAGAAACTTATGTCTCATTATAGATCCAAGCACATCTTTACATGTTTTCATCTCATTAGAGTTAAGATGTTATCCTTAAACGAGTAGACAGAAAGAACAATATAGTAGACCCATTCATTAAGGCCATACCACAGCAGCTATATGATTATCATCATGATCGTATGAGATACAAAGGCGATTGACTTTAGCACAAGTGGGAGATTGAAAGAAAAATGCCCTATAAGTCAATCGCAAGTGTGTTGCGATGGGACTTTCTTTACAAGTTTCCAACCCATGAAATGACATTTATTATTATTTAAGGTATTGATTCATCATATTAGCTGTATCTTATTATGTCTAAGATTATGATGAACGTCAAAGATTAGGATAATAATTTTAGGAGATATGAATTGGTCATGCTAGTGAGATCTAAAATCCTAAAATCCTAATATTAAATATTTCTGATCGTAGGAGCTTGAGTCGGGGATCAATGTTCTAGATAGACTGGTACATCTTATGTATTCTCAGTAGAGAGGGTGGCAGATCTCACTAGCTACTTATGTGAGATACTAATACAAGGATGTGGGTGCTCATTTGAGAAATGAGTTCACTAAATTGACTCGATGAAAGAGAACATCTTATGAAAGCCTTATTTGCATGTCAAAGATGGTTCTCTAAGTGAGAGTTGTGCAAGTGATCCTTAGACCTGAGACCACCATGAAATCTTGTGCACATGAATCCATATTTTGGTTCATACTTAGACATGACATTAAGATATGTACGAGGTGTTCTGAATATGATGGAGTGTGTATGGAGGTTGTGGGTAGGTCAACATGGAATCAATCACTCCTAATAAGAGGAGATCGCATCCTGTGTATTCTCAATCCTAAATGACTCGAAAAAAATTTTTTGGCCAAAAGCAGGAAAGAGATTAGAAAGAGTTTTTAAGCTTCTTCATTGGAGTCATCATTGGTTAATTGAGAATTGATATGAATATGTATTTGAGTTTGACATGATTCCATACTCATGAACATATTAAAGGTGCAAGGATGATCGAAGGATTCAATTGCACGATAATTTGCCATTGAAGGGTATATTTGATATTTTTATCAAATTTTAAATCTTCTAGATAGTCATGATATATTGTTAGATATTAATCTTGACTTGTAAATTTTTTATTGAATTAAAGAGTTTAATTCGATTGCCAATTAGAAAGGATTCTAATTGTTGAGCTCGGATTAGCTCGATTGGACCTAAATCGATTAGATTGAAATCTAATCAAATTTGGTCAACTTATATCTGGACCTACTACTAACTAGATGTGAAACCCAATAGGTCACATATATATAAAAATTGACCAAAGACCCTTTTGAAAAAGGTTGATTGAAATTATGGATTCAATTAGGGTTCCGGTAAGCATGCTAGCGCGTGTGGAAACCCTTGCTCCTTTGGAGACCAATTTGGTCCCATCCCTTGCTAATTAGCTAGTCCAATTTGGTAGACAGTTGGGTCAGATCATGATACCTATAATCAGCCCAAATTGAGGCACCACATCCCATGTTAACGCCAAATATGAAGAGTCCAAGTTGTGGTGGACTCTTGGTGTAAAACAGGTTCTGCCTACAAGTGTTGGCATGGGTAGAAGAAAAAAATTATTTTTTTATGAGATTAAATTATGTGTGGTAGCTCACATCACCTTCCATCCTTTGGTTCATATCTCAAAGTATGAGATATATTTTTCTAAAATTTATTGGGTAGAGAAAAAATTAGAAAAATAAGGATGTCTCATGCGCGCGCGCAGAAGTGTCGCATCTCTCCATGATTTAGAGAGTCTTTATCCCTATGAAATAATTTCAGATTAGAAATATTTTTGGTGATAATATTTTATTTGATATTATATTTTTGATAAATTTTTTGAAATTTTTTCAGACTTATCTGGATGCCAAACAGATTCCATAAGTCGGTCCTAATGCCTGCACGTGTGGTGATCAGCACTCGCATGAAGACGTGCAAGGATAGCATCCTTTCATAAGAATTTTATAATTATTTTTATTTTCTTGAATCTAGATTGAATCCTAAATCCACATGAATTTTTGAGAATTTTTTTGATTTGAGAAGGGATGTGAAAACATTCCTTCCTTGGTTGCACATGTGCAAACCAGGGTGCTGATCAACGTATCATGAATAAGAGTCCTTCTGCTTGAAGGAACTCTTATCTCTGATAATTAGATCAGATATGCCTTTTGGATAAGAAATATCCCTCTCTTTTGGCATCCCTCTGGTGGCTATAAATAGGCTGGGGCACTGGATATCCGATGAATCTGAGGGGTTTTCAATTTCTCTCTTGTTGCTCTCCTTTCTTTCTTACAACCTATCTTAGTTTTAGGATAAGACTTTGGGATTTAAGACAAAGCCTTATCTGATCCTAACAAGAGTTGTAAGGATCCTAAAGAAGGAGAATCAGGAGTCCAGAGGAGGTTCTAAGAAGGTGAGGTCAGGTTCTGGAAGAAACTTGACCGGTACAAGGCTAGTCGAGTTCTAGGGGCTAGAACTCTTGAAGAAAGGTGAAGAAGGAGCGCTGTCTTTGGTTCAATTTTTATATGGATCACCATTAAAGGACGGACACTTGGATGTCTTGTGAAAATTGGGATTAGCGCTATAGGTATTCTTCTTATCCTTATTTATATTTATTATGCTTTGATTATTATAGTCAAGAGTTTCTGGGTATTAGGGCTTCCGATGCATTGGGTATTTTGAATAAAAATTTTAAACACCTAACCCTTCCGCTGTGCCATCGGAACCCAACACAAGTCCTTAATTAATTTCTTTGATAGTTAAGTTGGGGCACCACTTGATTGGATCAAGTTGGGCATGTCCCACCTTTAAAGGGCTTATGGATCCTATATGGGGCATCCCTTGGGTGCATTTTGGGATGTGATTTAGTGGGTGTAAGTGCTCCAAGAATTGGCACCTAATAGATTTCCTAAAAGAAATTGAATAACTTAAGTTTTTAGGAAACCGAATGCAAGTTGGACTTGTATTAAGAGCTTGTTTGGTTTTGAACAAGATTCAAATCTTATGCCTATAAAAAGAGACCTCCTTTAAGATCTCTAGGCAATCACAACCAGCAGCTCATGCCCCTATTAAAGTGCCCCACACCCTCTCTTCTCCTCCCCTTCTCCTCCCCTTTGGACGTCCACATACCATCTCCTTTTGGGCATCCCTCTTCCTTCCATGCCCAAGGCTGTTGGGTGTCCCTCTTGTGCTGGTTTCTAGCCCATAGCAACAGTATATTCAAGAAAATAAAGCCAAGAGAAGAAGAGAAAAAAAAGATCAAGGAAAGGATCAAAGAGTTAATCGTGATCTAGTCTTTGTTATGATTTGCAGGCTGATTTTTCTTGAAGAAGAAAATTCAATCTTAAGAGGATTATTTTAGACTGATCCTAAGTGGATATCCATAGAGATCGGATACTTGCATGGCTAAAAGAAAACTTCTTCTCTTTCAGATTCAGATTTGAAGAAAAAAATTATGAAACAGGTATATGATTCGATCACATGTTAAATTTCAGCATATGTTCAATTTCAGCATGTGAAGTAGATCCTTGTGGTTTATATTTTATGCATGCATGATATAGATTAAAAGTATTTTAATCTACTATTTCACTGTGATATTTAAAAAATAAAATTTTAAAACATATATGCATGCCCCAATATAAAAATTTCAACAGTAGTATCAGAGCCACGGATTTCATATGCTTGAAATTGATATACATATTTTGAAAAGAGTTTCAAAGTCTATTTTTTTTTTGATACATGAGATGTATAGATCAATATTTTGAATCTAAAATTTAATTTTAAATTTAATTTTAAAACATATAAGTGATATGTCAAAGCACGTATAGATCTGAATTTTGATCTAGAATGGTTTCTAGTTCATGTTCATATGATAGGTAGATGCATGCATAAATCTGAAATTTTATTTCACCTGATTCATGATTCATATATGAGATATGTGATTGAATATTTAGGTCACAAAATTTATTTTTGATGTAATTCTTGATTTGTATATGAGATATATGATATCATGTATTGATTTGAATTTTATTTGGATCTAAATTTTACATGCATATATGAGATATATATTTATATATTAAATCTAGAAATTAGTTTCATAATTTAAAACTTACCTTTCATACAAAGAATTTAGATCTAAAATTTTATTTTGAAATCTGAAATTTATGTTTATGCATGAGGGCTTTGGTTATAAAAAAATCAAAAGTTAGATCATATAATTGGTTTGCATCTAAGATTTATAATTTTAATATTATGGATCTAATTCAATTAAATAATTGATCAAATTGAGTCAAGTGTTGATTACGATTAGATCAATTAAGTTAAATAATTATGCAATTATTGTTGATCAAATTGATTGAATTTTACATATAGAATCAATTAACCTAAGGACCTATTTGACTCGATGGTTTGAGCCTGATTCGCTTGAGTTAACCTATTTGGACCAATTGACCTATTGGTGTCTAAGACAAGTAATTGAGATATGATTATTTAATTAGTTTTATTAGTTGATCTGACCAATTTATTGTTGTCTAAAGAAAGCAATGGGGGGACCTCCATCGATCTCCACTTATCTGACCAATTTGGGAGATTGAGTTTTCAATTGAGTTGCTCGGTATTTTTGGTTTAGCCCATGCCAATTAGATCGATCATATGATGACTAATTAGATGAGACCTAAATCTAAACCTCTCTATAAATATTATGTCCATAGGTCTTCCACCATTGTAAATGTGCGAGCGTACTACTGATGTTGATTGTTCTTGACTGATTCAGTAGTTTAGTTGCATCAAGAATATACAACCACTCTATCAGCAAAGAGTTGCTCCAGGGTAAGGATAGGGTTGGGCCCAATAACTGTTAGGTAAGGGACCTAATGACAGCCTTGCACGTACTTGTGAACGATGGGTCGGGCTTAACTAAGAAGTGTGGTCAATAACTGTTAGGTGAGCCCACATGACTTAGAGACCAAATCACTGCAACACGCTTAGAGAAACATCTGGATAAAGAGTTGTCTACGTATCGATGTGCATGTTACCAATAACTGTTAGGTGAGGTGCATGGCATTGGTGGGACTGCAGCACCTACTAGGAATCCTTTTATCATGTTAGGATTTTTGTTTCCCACCTAGAGAGTGGAGGGATCTAAAAAATTAATGAGAGTCATTATTTGCATCTTAAAGTCTCTAAAAATAAATATAATATTAAAGTACAAAAGTCTAACTTGAATCTCTACTCTCACAGTTAAACTATGTCAGCCTCAAATCCTCTAGCCTGCATCCTTGAAACCAATCGTTTGATCGAAACTAATTATAAAGACTGGCTCAGAAACCTCAGAATTATCTTGACCTCAGAAAAATTAGGTCATGTACTCGATCAGAAACCTATAGTGTTATCAAACCATCCTATTACCGACCAAAAGACTGCTTTTGAAAAGAGATAAATGAAGATAGTTGGATCAAGTGCTATGTGCTGGCATCTATGTCAAATGAGTTACAAAGCCAGCATGAGCATATGCCCACTGTCAGGGCTATGATAACTCACCTGCAAGAGTTGTATGGTGAGCAAAGCCATATTGTATACTTCAAAGTATCCAAGAGACTCTTCAATTTGAAGATGTGCAAAGGGCAGTCAGTCCATGAGCACTGTATGACAGTAATCAAGGACATTGAGGAGCTTGGGAAGCTTGAGCTTGAAATGCAAAAATAATTATAGATGGATTTGATCTTTCATTCCCTTATGAGTTCATATAGTCAATTTATTATAAATTTTCATATAAACAAACTCGATAGCACTATACCCAAACTGATCAATATGTTGGTCACTATGGAAGGAACCTTGAAGAGTCCAAGGGACACTGTTCTCACTATGGAGCAGACTTCTTCCACGAAAAAGTCTACTGAGAAGAAAAAGACTAAATCCACTAAGAAAGAGAGTAAGCCAAAGAAGGACGTTCCAAAAAAGACTGAAGCAAAGGAAAAGTGTTTCTACTGTGATGCTGAAAGCTATTGGAAGAGGAACTGTCCACTCTACCTGGAGAGTCTAAAGATCAAAAAGGGTGATAAATCTTTGGAAGGTATACTCATAATTGAATCTAACCTTATGGTTTCTTCTACTTCTAGTTGGATATTGGACTCTGGTTTAAGTGCTCATATATGTACTTCAATGCAGGGTCTAATAGAAAGTAGGAAGTTGAGGGAAGGTGACATGATCTTTCGGGTCGGCAATGAAGTAAAAGTTGATGCAAAAATTATTGGTACTTATCCTTTTTGATTACCATCTAATTTTAGATTAGATTTAAAGGACTATTATTTTATTTTTTTAGCTAGTCGAAATTTGATTTTCATTCTATGCTAGCACAGAAAGGTTTTGAAATTAGTTTCAATAAAGATTTTTGTTCCATTTATTTATAAAATAAATTAGTTGCATGAGATCTTTTAATTGATAGTCTATATCACTTGCATGTTGATGCGAATATGAATTTGAATGAGCAAATAGCGAGTGTCGTAGGTCAAAAGGGATCCAAATATGAAATTAACTGGAAGTACCTGTGGCATCATAGATTAAGCCATATTGGAGAGGACAGGATAAACAAATTGGAAAGGGATGTGATCCTTGGCTCTCTTAACCCAGAGTCATATCTAGCTTGCAAATCTTATCTTCGAGAAAAAATGGCCAAGGTATTCTTGTAGGACATGGGGAAAGGGCCACTAAGTTACTTACCCTAGTACATACTGATATGTGTGGGCCATTTGATGTGTAGGTCAGGAGTGATTAAAGCTACTTTATTGTCTTTACCAATGATCTGTCTAGGTTCGGATATATATATCTAATGAAACATAAGTCTGAAGTCTTTAAAAAGTTTAAGAAATTTAGAAGTGAAGTAAAAAAATAAACCAATAAACCCATTAAGATTCTTTGATCTGATCGAGGCAATGAATATCTTAGTCAAAAATTTCTAAAATATCTTAAGGACAGTGGTATAGTCTCTCAATAGACTCCTCCTGAAACACCTCAGCTCAATAAGGTATCCAAAAGGAGGAATAGGACCCTATTGGATATGGTCAGGTCCATGATGAGCTTCACTAATATACCCTTATATCTTTAGGGATATGCCTTATTAATCATCATTCACCTGCTAAATAGGGTTCCATCAAAATCTGTTCCTACCACACCGTATAAGATATGGTACGATAAGAAGTCGAGTCTGGATTATCTTAAGACTTGGGGATGTCCGGTCTAAGTCAAAACATAAATGGCTGATAAATTAGAGGATAGATCTGTAGTAGCTCATTTTATAGGGTATCCAAAAGAATCCATGGGATACTACTTCTACTTTTTACAAGATCACAATGTGATTGAAAGTCAGAATGCCATATTCTTAGAAAAATTATTTATCCAAGATGGTGATAGTGGAAGGTTAGTTGAGCTCGAAGAGAAGATCTCTAAAGAGAAAAGAGCTATAGATCCTCAGGAACCCATTATTCATGAGCTAGTAGTTGATGTTCCTCTACTATTGCCTAGCTATGCAATCCAAGAGGGGGGCGGGATGAATTGGATTTTTAAAAAATTAACATTAATTTAGAACTATGAGGATTAAATAACAATGAGTAGGATATATGTAGAGAGTGATTTAAGCAAGGTGTAGAAATTAGATGCAAGAATGCAAGTAGATAAAAAAATTTAGAAAGAGAGCAAGTAAGCACAACATAAACAAACGAGATTTATAGTGGTTCGATGCCAACCTTTTACCTACATCTACTCCCCAAGCTCCTACTTGGAAATTCAAATCCACTAAACCGTATTCAAGAAGAATACAATGTTGGTACCTCCGACTCTAGCTATCCCAAGCTAGAACATTTATTTTTTGGGTATAAGCCAATCCAATTCAAGGTTCGGACCAATCTTTCCAAGTTTTAGAATCCTTTCAAAACTAAAGATCAAGACAAAATAGAGTATGTGAGTTAATCACATGAAAATATAAATTTAGCTTCTTTAATGAGCAAATAAAATTTTAAATGCACTTTACACAATAAGAAAGAAGCTTTTCTGATTTTTCTCAAGGTGGTTGAAGACTTGAATGAGCTCTAGAGGGGTTGGTGAACTTGAATTGAAGGCTTCTTTTTCTTGAAGAGATCTTTTTACTTAGGACTAAAATGAATGCTTGAGTCTCTTCAATCTTACTTCTTTTTTCCTCCTTTAAGTGCCTTTATAGCTTCAATAGATGGTAGAGAAAAATTTGGACTGAAATAGAGCCATTAGAGATCATTAAAAGAGCATTAAATACTGTCAAAAAGAGCTGAAAACTAGCTGTTATGGAAGTTTCCATCACAGAGGGTCGACTCATGGGATCGATTCTGCACAGGGGTTGACTCATGGGGTCAACCTCTGTGGCATAGAATAGAAAATTACTATTCTGTATCTTTGGCCTACACAGTAATAGAGGTCGATTCATGGGGTTGACCCCTTTGGGTGTGCCTACCAAAAATAGCGTACCATTTTGCCCCTTTTAATAGGAGTCGACTCATAGGGTCGACCCAATTCTTTAAACTCGAATATCTCTCAACATATCCATCCAAAAAGTATGAAATTACTTCCAATAGATCACAAATCTTTTATTCTTGCTCTTGATACTTTCGAATCAGAACTTGATAAAATTATGATTTTTCTCCTGAAATATAATAAATTTTTTTTCAAGTCAAAATCATTAGTAACCCCCTCAAATGTGTTGTAATCATCAAAATCAATTCGTGGAGTAACAATCTCTCCTTTTTTGATGATAACAAAATACTTGAGTAAAAGCAAAACATAACATATATAAAGCATTAATCAAGAATTTCAAATTTATGAAGATGCATCACTTAAACATCATAGCCAATTATTTGAATAAAATGCATCATGAGTAGTTTGAAGATTAGTCTTAAGATAGCTTATAAGATTATATATATTATTTTTTTTGATAAATTTGCTTTGATAATTTTACTTATTACTTAATTTTAGATAAATTTACTTATTGCTCGATTTTGTTCATCTACTCTCCTTTTTGACAACATCAGTTAAGATTATTACTCCCATTTTTTTTTAAAAAAAAATGAAAGAGACTTTTTCTCACTATAGCAATCATAAAAGATATTTCAATTTGCTCATATAGAAGATATTGCCATTCATAAGATTTCATAACACATATATGAGGCATTTTTTATATCATATTAAGATATTTTAATTAATGCCATGCATAAAAATCAATCCAAAGATATTCATAGAAGTTAAAAGTAATATATGTGTATATCCAAAATGTGACATAAGTGTCACAATACATACGAGTCAAGTCAAAGTACATAGGCCATACAAAAATCATGGATAAAAATACAACTATCTATGAGTTAATCAGTCAAAAATTATAAAGGCTATAAGCTAGAACCTAGACATAAAAGACTAACTATGCTAGATCTAATAGATATCATGGCTAGAGGGATTAGAATCTGAAGAGTCAGAGATATGATGTGGAGTCTCAGGATCAAGGCCACGGGCACATCCTCGACCACGTCTGCCTCGGCCATGGGTAGAAGTACCGGCACGAGCAGAAGGGCGAGAAGATCCTGGAGCTTAGAAAGCTATGGACTATGCTAGGAGAGAAAGTCTGATGATATCCAATTATTCCAAAGCTCTCGTCATGGACTGCATCAAGGCACCAATCTGAGTAGAGACAGTCTCATTGGAGCTCCTGATCTCTCTCCTCAAAAAATCAAATGCACCCTCCAAAACTCCTTGAAGTCTAGCCACCTCTGCAGATAGGTTGGAGACCTCTGTGATGTGCTCATGCGGCTGGGGATGGACTAAGGCTAATACTTGCCTCTGTAAATCTAGAACTCTGCCCGTCAGTCTCAGAATACATCCCTCAAGCTCCTTAAGTCGTATGGACTGAGCTGTGAGCATCTGAAAAATAGTAGAGATATGAAGGATCAAAGTTTGGTCTGAGTCATCCTGAGATGTCGACCTCTGAGTAAAGGCTGAGGTGGCAAACTACTGAGATAAAATGGAGACAACACACTGGGACATCAGCTCAATCTGATTATCTGCAAGTCTAAGCTCTGAAGTATGAGGGATGTACCCTACTTCCTAACTGTGGAACTGAAGCATGCCTCCTTACTGACTCTGAGGGACCAGCCTCGTGATCAGATATGAACTGAATATCAGGAGATGCTCTATGATCATGAGGAGATGAAGATGGTCCTTCCTCCTCTGCTCTCTCCTCAACATCCTTTGACCAACCACCATCAGTCTTTGAGAAACCCATGTGGTGCAGTGTGTGGCGATTGATGGTGTCAGAGTGTGATAATTTGGTGACTGTCTCCCCTTCAAAACAGACTTTGAACTTCTTAAAGACTAGGGTGAGTGCCATACTATAAGGCAAGTGAGCCTTAGACCTGTTCAGGGTCTCCCTCATGGCCTCAAACATCAAAGTAGGAAGGTTCAAGGGGGTCTGGGTGATCACATGATACATGATGCAAATATCCCTACCGGATAAGAGGCAATGCATGCCCTCCTAGGGACAAAAAGTTTGGTGACCATATGATGCAAAAGCCTCATTTCAGCTGAAAGAATTTTTGCTTCTAATTTATTCAAGTTTTCAATAAATGCTCTCCCTAAAATAGCACTTAATCCTTCTTCTTTGATTGGGAGTTCCATACGAGTATAGTCTTCACAAGGCAAGTGTAAGATTTGTCCCAAGTGCAATAGATCAAGAACTATGTTAACCCCTTTCACCAAGGATTTTACTGTTCCATTGTAATAACTCAAATTTAAGTAAAATTTTCTGACCAAATCAACATAAGTATTTTCCTTTAATAAACAGTAAAACTCCCATCCTTGATTTTTAATTTTTGATCCAATAGAGAATCTTTCTTTTTCAAAAAACTTAAAATCTATATTCTTTCCAGATTCTACTTTTTTATTGGAGAGAGGTACTTTGTTTGGACTAAGTGGAGACTATGAAAAAGCTGAAGTAGGATCTGGAACTGAAGTTGGAGTAGAAGAGGGCTCGACAGCTATTCTTTTTCTACGTACATCTTCCTCTAACCCTTAAACTGATTTTCTTCTCTGCGGTAGCTTTGATTTGAGAGCCATTTTAGATAGAAGAGACTTGCAAATAGCTTAGGAGAGTCGATGAGTGGTAGAGTGGAAGGGATTTTTAGAGGAAAAGCAAAAATTTTGGGAAGATAGACGGATGGTTTGGAGAAAAAGGTTTGAAGCTAGGGTAAGCTCAAGCCACCCAAACGAAGAAGAAAGAGAAGAGAGATTTAAATCCTAAAGGGGCAATTTAAATGAGAAAATCTGGTGAGAAGAGGGATTTTGAGATGAGAGTGGAGAGGGAGGTGATCTTGTTTGATGGAATGGGGAAGACGAACGGCAAAGGGGTCGGTTCTTCGCAATCGGTGAAATTCTAATAAAATAGAGTTCGATTGGTTTAAATAAAAAATTACAAGTTTATCCTAGGGTCAACCCTAGGGGTCGACTCATGGTAAGAAGAAAAAAATGATGGAAAAATTTTGAAAAAGCTTGAAACTTGAAAGAAGGGTGTCTATTTGAGAGATTGATTATTTGAAGGATAGTTTTGAGCTTTTAAGAAAGATATAAAATTTGCTCAAAAAAATAAATTAGTTCAATGAATTTTTGGCAAATTGAACATAAAATTAGAAAGACACTCAAGCTGAAGGATCAAGGATTTCTAATTCTCTCCTAATTTCACAAAATCTGACTTCACTTAAGGCCTTGGTAAAGATATCAGCCAATTATTTTTTCGTACAAGCATAATCAAGAATTATATCTTTATTTTAGACATGTTCTTTTATGAAATGATATCTAATTTTAATATATTTTGATCTAAAATACTGAATTAAATTTTTAGTTAGATTAATAGCACTAGTGTTATCACATCTTGTGGGAGTTTCATTGAGTTTGATGTCAAAGTCCTCAAGTTGTTGCTTAATCCACAAAATTTGAGCACAGCAACTTTCGGCTATAATATATTTGGCCTCGACCGTAGACAGTACTACCGAATTTTGCTTCTTGCTAAACCAAGAGATTAAGTTAACTCCAAAAAATTGAAAAGTTCCACTAGTACTTTTTCTATCTAATTTACATCCAGCAAAATTGGCATCTGAATATCTTATTAAGTCAATTGATGAGTCCTTAGAATACCATAATCCTAGAGTTTGTGTACTTTTTAAATATTTAAGAATTTTTTTAACTGTATTTAAGTGTGATTCTTTTGAATTTGATTGAAAGTGAGTACATAAACAAACACTAAACGTAATATCTGGTCTACTAGCAGTTAAATACAATAAAGAACAAATCATCCCTCTATAAAATTTTGAGTCTATATTTTTACCTCTTTCATCCTTGTCAAGCTTACATGATGGGCTCATGGGTGTACTAATTACTTTGGAGCTCTCCATTCCAAATCTTTTGAGTAGTTCTCTTGTGTACTTACTTTGGATGATGGAGATCTCTTCCTTTGTTTGTTTGATTTGGAGTTCGAGGAAGAATGTTAGTTCTCCCATCATGCTCATCTCAAACTCTCCCTGCATGAGCTTGGCAAAATCTTGACAAAGAGTTTCATTAATAGATCCAAAAATAATGTCATCAATGTATATTTGTATAACTAAGATATCATCATGATTTTTTTTAATGAAAAAGGTTGTATCTATATTTCTTCTTAAAAAATTATTATTAAGCAAGAATTTACTTAACCTTTCATACCAAGCCCTAGGTGCTTGTTTTAGACCATATAGAGCTTTGTTTAATTTAAAAATATGATTAGAAAAAGTATGATTTTCAAAATCAGAGGGTTGTTCTATAAAAACTTCTTCAACAATATAACCATTTTAAAAAATACTTTTGACATCTATTTAAAATAATTTAAAATTCATAAAGCATGCATATGTAAGTAAAAGCTTAATTGCTTCTAATCTAGCAACAGGTGCAAAAGTCTCATCAAAATCAATTTTCTTTTCTTGATTATAATCCTTTGCAATCAATCTTGCTTTATTCCTAATTACATTTTCATGTTCATCCAGTTTATTTCTATATACCCATTTTATGCCAATTACTGGATAATTTTAAGAGGTCTTAATATTAAAGTCCATACATTATTTCTTTCAAATTGATTAAGTTCTTTTTGCATTGTATTTATCCAATTATAATCTTTTTCAGCTTCATCAATGATTTTAGGTTCAAGATAAGAAACAAATGTAAAATGATTAAATGTATCTCTAAGTGAAGAATGAGTTCTTACTCCATGTGTAGGATCATCAATGATTAGTTTCTTGAGGTGATTGTGATCATACCTCCATTCTTTGGGTAAATTATTTGTACCTTGAGGTTGTTCTTGTTGTTCTTCACCTTCATCATCCTGTTTGTTTTCATGTTCTTCTTCATTTTGAATTATTGAGTTTTTTAGGATGAGCTCCTTCATCTCTTCTATAAGAGGATGTATATCATCAATACCTTCATTCTTCCTTGAGGAAAGATTATTAGTCTCATCAAAAAATAATATGTATTGACTCCTCTACTACTAAAGTTCTTTTATTGAAAACTCTAAAAGCTTTGCTAGAAGAGGAATAACCAAGAAAAATAGCTTCATCAAATTTTGCATCAAATTTTCTTAATCTTTCTTTACCGTTGTTCAAAACAAAACATCGACAACCAAAAATGTGTAAATATACAATATTTAGTTTTCTTCCTTTCCAAAGCTCATAAGGTATTTTTTTTAGAATTGGTCTAATTAAAGCATGATTTAATATGTAACATGCTGTATTAATTACTTTCGTCCAAAAGTATCTTGGGAGGTTGCTTTCACATAGCATGGTACGGGCCATTTTTTCAAGAATCCTATTTTTTCTTTCTACTACCCTATTTTGTTGGGGTGTCCTAGGTACTGAAAAGTTATGGTCAACATCTTTTTCATCATAAAATTTTTTAAAATCTTGATTTTCAAATTTGGTTCCATGATCACTTCGAATATGTTGAATTGAAAAACTTTTTTCATTAGTAATTTTTCGATAAAATTTTGAGAGCACATGAAAAGTTTCATCCTTATGTGCCAAAAAGAAAATCCATGTAAAATAAGAGAAATCATCAATAATTACAAGGCCATATCATTTTGCACCCAAACTAGTAGTTCTAGTGCGTCCAAATAAATCCATGTGTAATAATTCTAATAGCCTAGAAGTTGAAACAATATTTTTAGATTTGAATGATACTTTTGTTTGTTTACCTAGTTGACATGCATTACAAATTCTATCCTTTTCAAAATTCAATTTAGGTAAATCGATAATCAATTTTTTTTAATAAATTTTGAAAGTGAATGCATGCTAATATGTGCAAGCCTACGGTGCCAAAGCCAACTAGTCTCATTAATTTTGGCATTCAAGGCTACTAGGCATTGCATGTTTATCTTGGAAAGATCATTCAAATCTATCATATAAACATTACCATATCTATGCTCAATAAATTTAATACCTTTTTCATTGGGACTAGTTACTATGCATAATGAAGATTTAAAAATGACTTTGTATCCTTTGTCATAGAATTGACTAATACTCAATAGATTATGTTTTAAACCATCTACTAACAAAATATTTTCAATATATTTGGAGAGAGTGATACCAATATTACATATACCGATGATTTTTTCTTTGCTATTGTCTCCAAAGGTGACCATCCCTCTTTCTTTTGCATCAAGTGTGATGAATTAGGATTCATCAGCGGTCATGTATCTTGAGCACCCACTATCAAGATACCATTTATGATCTGTTCTTTGGGATGCAAGACATACCTGCATGCAAAAATCAAGTTTTCACTTTAGGTACCCAAACTTTCTTGGGTCTTTTTTGGTTAGTTATAGTAATTCCTTTTGGAACCCATAATTTCTTCACATTAGAATTTTCAGATTTGTTAGAGAAATAAGTATAGGATTTGTGTCCTACTTTACCACATTTAAAGTAAGTAATATTTGAAAACTTGTTGCTTGATGAATTCGCAAAGATATTTTTCAAAAATTTTTATTTCTTTAAAGGGTTGTAGCTAAGACCGACTTTATCATAAACGGTCTTTTGACTATCAAGTATCATTTGAAGTTTAGTTGAACTAAGAGTGAACTTTTCTACCATAGGTTTTAACTTAGCAATTTCATTTTTCAAGTTTAGATTTTCTTATGTCAACACTAATTTTTTATTTAAAATTATTTTATTTTTTTAGTAAAGATTGATTCTTTGATTTTAATTCTTTGTTCTTTACCCCTAACTTCTTTAGATCATCAACTAGATCATAAAATACTTCTTTAAGTTCTTCGAAAGTAAAGTTATCAAGAGTTTCAGTGTTTATCTCATTTTCATGTGCCATAAGGCATAAGTTGGCTTGCTCATGTGAATCTTTTTCTTCGGAGTTTGACTCATCACTATCACTCTATGTAGCTACCATAGCCTTTTTCTTATACTTCTTGGGGCCCTTCTTAAGTTGTGGACATTCGGACCTGAAGTACTCCGACTTCTTACATTCATAACAAATAAGGGATTGTTCCTTATCCTTCTCCTTGCTATGCTCCCCTTTGGTAGGTGGCCTCTTCCTCATCCCTTGTTTTCTTTTCTTGAAAAATCTTTTAAATTTTTTAGTGATGAGGGCCATTTCTTCATCTTGCTCTTCATTTTTAGTTTCTTCAGATTCCTCATCGAGTTGAGTGGTGGACTTGAGGGCGATTATCCTTTTCTTCTTGACATCTTCTTCTTGATATTATTTCATGCTTAGCTCGTGTGTCATTAGTGATCTTAGAAGCTCCTCCAAGGGTAAAATATTCAGATCTTTGGCTTCTTGGATTACGGTCACTTTGGCCTCCCACATCCTTGATAAAGACCTAAGAATCTTTCTCACAAGATCGTCGTTAGAGTAAGACTTACCAAGACTTTTTAGACCATTAATAATATCCGTAAAATGAGTAAATATTTTAGTTATTGATTCATCATGCTTCATTTTAAAGAGTTCATATTTGTGTACAAGCATGTTAATTTTTGATTCTTTAACTTGATTAGTACCTTCATGTGTTACTTCTAATCTATCCCATATTTTTTTAGCTGACATGCATGTTGAAATGCAATTAAACTCATTAGCATCTAAAGCACAATATAAAACATGCATGGCTTTAGCATTAAGTTGAGCCATTTTCTTGTCAACCTCATCTCATTCTCTTTCGAATTTGGTTGATTCTACACCATCAATTATCTTAGTAGGTGTGTATGGTCCATTAACTATGATACTCTATATATCATAGTCAAGTATCTGAATAAAAATTTTCATCCAAGCTTTTCAATAGGTGTAGTTTGACCCATTGAAAAGTGAAGGTCGGTTTGTGGACTGCCCTTCGGCTAGTGAAGTACCAACTTGAGTTGCCATAGATCTTTAGCTCTTTGATAGTTAAATCAAAGTAGGGCTAGAGCATTGAGCTCTGATACCACTTGTTGTCCAGCTATGCAACCCAAGAGGGAGGGGTGAATTAGATTTTTAAAAATTTAACGTTAATTTAGAACTATGAGGATTAAATAACAATGAGCAGAATATATGTAGAGAGTGATTTAAGCAAGGTGTAGAAATTAGATGCAAGAATGCAAGTAGATAAGAAAATTTAGAAAGAGAGTAAGTAAGTACAATACAAACAAACAAGATTTATAGTGGTTCGGTGCCAACCTTGCACTTACATCCACTTCCCAAGCTCCTACTTAGAAATTCAAATCCACTAAATCGTATTCAATAAGAATACAACATCGGTATCTCCGACTCTAGCTATCCCAAGCTAGAACACTTATTTTTTGGGTACAAGCCAATCCAATACAATCTGATTCAAGATTCAGACCAATCTTTCTAAGTTTTGAAATCCTTCCAAAATTAAAGATCAAGATAAAACAGAGTATGTGAGTTAATCATAGGAAAATATAAATTTAGCTCCTTTAATGAGAAAATAAAACTTTAAATGCACTTTACACAATAAGAAGGAAGCTTTTTTGATTTTTTTCAAGATGATTGAAGACTTGAATGAACTCTAAAGAGGTTGGTGAACTTGAATTAAAGGCTTTTTTTACTTGAAGAGGTCTTTTTGCTTAGGGCTAAAATGAATGCTTGAGTCTCTTCAATCTTACTTTTTTTTTCTCCTTTAAGTGCCTTTATAGCTTCAATAGATGGTAGAGAGAAGTTTGGGCTGAAATAGAGCTATTGGAGATCATTAAAAGAGCATTAAATGCTGTCAAAAAGAGCTGAAAACTAGTCGTTACAAAAATTTTTGTCATAGGGGGTCGACTCATGGGATCGACCTCTGCACAGAGGTCGACTTATGAGGTCGACCTTTGTGGCACAGAACAGAAAATTACTGTTCTGTATCTTTGACTTGCACAGCAATAGAGGTCGACTCATAAGGTCGACCCCCTTGGGTGTGCCAGCCAAAAATAGCATGTCGTTCAGCCCCTTTTGACGGGAGTCGACTCATAGGGTCGACCCAATTCTTTAAACTCAAATTTTTCTCAACATATCCATCCAAAAAGTATGAAATTACCTCTAATAGATCATAAATCTTCTAATCTTGCTCTTGAGACTTTTGAATCAGAACTTGATAAAATTATGATTTTATCCCTGAAATATAATAAATCTTTTTTTAAGCTAAAATTATTAGTAACCCCCTCAAATATGCTGTAATCAACAAAATCAATTCATGATGTAACATCTACCACCTCGTTGATCTAGCAAGATCTTCTGACCTTCTGAAAGGTACATGGGTATACTTACGGAGAAAGTAAAGAAAATATTTCATATGAGAGATAGGAGTCATGATGATGATCCTAATACATTTGATGAGGTGATGTCTGACATCGATTCTGAGAAATGATTAGATGCAATGAAGTCAGAAATTGACTCGATGCACTTGAACCAAGTATGAACCTTAGTGGATCCACCTGAGGGTATTATACCCATTGGGTATAAATAGATCTACAAAAATAAAATAGGTGTCGATGGTAAGGTAGAAATCTATAAAGCTAAGCTTGTGATAAAAAGTTATAGCCAGTGCGAGAGCATTAACTATCAAGAAATCTCCTCGCCTGTAGCCATGTTGAAATCCATCCACACTCTGCTTGCTGTTGTAGTTTATTATGTTTATAAAATCTGACAAATGGATGTGAAAACTGCTTTCCTGAATGGATATTTTGAGGAAGATATTGTTTGATGTATGTCTTAGAAGTCAATATGATAGACACATTGTAATAAATCTAGAACATAATTTTATACTTAATACATTGATATAATCAATAAAAGAGTAAGTTTATTTTTCATTCAAGTGTGATGTGTTCTTGAATCATCCATAAAATTAATTTTTAATATATATTCTCAAGGTGTTGAGAATTAGAGACATGTATTTAATTCTTAAATACTTCTGATCATAGGATCATCATGAGGATGATGATCGATCTAGATAGACTGACACACAGATCACTTCTTTCGAGATAGATAGGTCTCTAGTCTACAGTATAGAGACATTGGATGATGAGTGCAGATAGTTATTAGAGAACAACTAGTACTGAGCATGATCATATGAGAGATTACTTAGATTTTTACTCGATCATCAGTGATCATCTCGATGCTGTAGTTGTGTGACTGATCTTTTGATCTGAGATGGCACTGCTGCTCGCAGTGAGGCTGCTGGAGTTTGATTGACATATAAATATGGATCTCAATAAGCCTTTATAGTGGATATTGATGACAGTTGATCCACTGTAGGAGTAGGATGTGCATCAAGATGGGATTTATCGATCTTGATAGAAAAGAATAGTTCTATAGGATTTGAGAGGCTAAGTTCGAGAATCTGTGGCCACAGTAGTGTGATTAATGAAAAAGAGTTTCTATAGAAGTCACAACTAGACTTAAGCTAATCGAATCTATCATATGACTGATGTTGAGGTTTGACGATTTATCCATGATCTGCCATCTAGTCGGGACTCATGATAAAGAGACTGAATCACACATTAACTACACCTAGAGGTTTATTTTAGTTCACTAGGTTGCCACTACATACTGCTAGGTGTCACTGGTAGATTGTGAGAGCTCACTAGAGTTATTTTGGATCGACAATCCTTGATGAGTTAGAGTGGAATTGTTCTGACCTATTGAAAAGAGTTTCAATGATATTTTGATAGAGATTATTGTATATCTCACTACCAGATAGAATTGAACCTATAGGGTCACACAACAAAAGGATTAGGCTTGGAATTAGTAATTGAGCTTTTGAAGTATCAATTGGGTTTAGAGAAATCTGATTGGGTTCAAGATAACCTTGCTAGTACATGGTTGGATCCAATTTCTTCCGTTTGAATTTTTTATTTGATAAGATAATTCAATCTTAATTATCTGCTAATAACCTATATGAATAAGATTCATGTGACCTCAATTGTTGGGTGTCTAAAGTTTTGGATCACATGAATTAAGGGTGCAAGTCCTTAATTAATTTTCTTGATAGTTATTATGGGGTGCCACCTTGATTGGATCAAGTTGGATGTGTCCCATGATTAGAGAGCTTATGGATCTCATATGGGGCATCCCTTGGGTGCAAAAGAGGGTGTGAATATTTGGGTGCAAGGGCTCCAAGAGTTGGCACCTAATAGGATTCCTAATGTAAGTTGAATAACTTAAGTTATTAGGAAACCTAATGCAAGTAGGACTTGTATTATGAGATTGAATAGGATTCAATCCTCATGCCTATTTAAAGGGATCTCCCCTAAGATCTCTAGAGCATCAAAACCAACAGCCCACACCCACCTTTGGAGAACCCCATTCCCTCTCTTCCTCTCCCTTCTCCTTCTCCCTTGGACGTCCTATACGTCCTCCATATTTGGGGCATCCCTTCTTCCTCACACCCAAGGTTGGTTGGGCACCTCACCTTGCTGGTTACTGGTGTTTAGTAGCAGCATAAAGCAAGGGAGAAAGGCACGAGAAGAAGAAAATAAGAAGATTAAGGAAAGAGATCAAGTGTTGATCACGATCCAAGCTTCGTTCAGATTCAACAGGCTGAATTTTTTTAGAGAAAAAAATTCAACTTAAAGAGGGCTGTTCCTGAGTAGATACCCTGGAGGTCGAACACTTATGCGGCTAGAAGAAAATCTCTTCTCTTCCAGATCTAGATTCGAAGAAAAGAATTGCAAAACAGGTATGCGATTTGATCATAATTTGAATTTCAGCATATGTCAATTTCAGCACATGAACTAGATCCTTATGATTTTATATTTTATGCATACATGATTTAGATTAAAAGTATTTTAATCTTATATTCTACTATAATATTTAAAAAATTAAATTTTGAAACACATAAGCATGCCTCAAATCTTGAATTTCAATAGTGGTATCAGATCCATGGGTTTCATATTGCTGAAATTGTCATACATATTTTGAAAAAAATTTCCAAATCTAATTTTTCTTTGATATATAAGATGTATAGATGAATCTTTAAATCTAAAATTTAATTTTAGATTTAATTTTAGAGCATATAATTGATATGTGAAAGCATGCATAGATCTGAATTTTGATCTAGAATGGTTTCTAGTCATGTTCATATGATATGTAGATGAATACATAAATCTAAAATTTCTTATGATCTAATTTATAATTCATATATGAGATATACAATTGTATGCTTAAGGTCATAAACTTGCTTTTAATATGATCCATGATTAGTATATGAGATACATGATATTATATAGTAGATCTAAATTTTATTTAAATCTGAATTTTACATGCATATATGTGATATATGTTTGTATGTTAAATTTAAAAATTATTTTCATAATTTAAAACTTACATTTATGCAAAAAAAAATTAGATCTAAAATTTAATTTTAAAATCTAAAATTTATATTTGTGCATGAGGATTTTGGTTATGGAAAAATCATAAATTAAGTCATGTAAAAAGATTGCATCTAAAGTTTTTTATTTGAGTCATATGGGTCTAATTTGATTAAGTAATTGATCGAACTAAGTCAAATGTTAATTAGAATTAGATCAATAAAGTTAAATGATCATGCAATTATTGTTAATCGAATCGATTGAGTCCCGTATATAGAATCGATTAATCTAAGAATCTAATTTGGTTTGATGGTTTGAGTCTGATTTGCTTGAGCTAACCTGTTTGGACCAATTGACCTATTGGTATCTAAGGCAAGTAATTGAGACATGGTTATTTAATTGGTTCCGTTCGCTTATCTGATCAATTTATTGGTATTTAAGGAAAGCAATGGGGGGACCCCCACCGATCTCCACTTATCTGACCAATTTGAAAGATTGGATCTTGAATAAGGTTACTTAATAGTTTAGTTTAGCCATGCCAATTAGATCGATCATATAGTGACTGATTAAATGAGACTTAAACCTAAATCTTTCCATAAATATTAAGTCTATAGATCTTCCATCGTTGTAGATGTGTGGGCGTGCTATTGGTGTTGATTGTTCTCGGCTGGTCACAGTGATTCAGTTGCATCGAAAACACACAACCACTCTATTAGCAAAGAGTTGCTCTAAGGTAAGGATGGGGTTGGGCTCAATAATTGTTAGGTGAGGGACCTAATGATGATCTTGCATTTATTTGTGAATGGTGGGTTAGGCTTAACTAAAAAGTATGGATAATAACTATTTGGTAAGCCCACATGACTTAGAGATCAAGTCACTGCAACATGCTTAGAGAAGCATCTGGACAAAGAGTTGCCTACACAATGGTGTGCATGCTACCAATAACTGTTAGGTGAGGTATATGGCATCGGTAGGACTGCAACATCTATTAGAAATTTTTTATCGTATTAGGATTTTTGTTTCCTTCCCGAGAAGTAAAGGGATCTGATAAATTCATGGGAGTCATTGTTTGCATCTTAAAGTCCCTAGAAGCAAATATAATATTAAGTACAAAAGTCTAATTTGAATCTCTACTCTCGTAGTTAAACAATGTCAGCCTCAAACCTTCTAGTCTGCATCTTTGAAACCAATCGTTTGACCTGCACAAATTACACAGACTAGTTTAGAAACCTCAAGATTATCCTGACCTCAGAAAAACTAGGTCATGTATGTTAGTTGTATGTCCTAGAAGACAATATGACTGACATATTATAATAAATCTAGGATATAATTTTATATTTAATATATTGATATGATCAATAAAAGGGGTAAGTTCTTTTTCATTCAAGAGTAATGTGTCTTTAAATCATCCATAGAATTAGTTTTGATACATATTCTCAAAGTATTGAGAATTAGAAACATGTATTTAATTTCTAAAGGCTCCTGATCATAGGATCATCATGAGGGCGATGATAGATTCGGATAGACTGACACACAAATCACTTTCTTCGAGATAGATGGGTCTCTAATTTACTATGTAGAGACACAGGATGACAAGTACAGATGATTGTTAGAGAACAACTGGCACTGAGCGTGACAATACGACAAATCACTTGAATTTTTATTCAATCATCAGTGATTGTCTCGATGCTATAGTTATGTGACTGATCTTTTGACTTGAGATGGTACTGCTACTCGCAGTGAGACTGTTAAAGTTTGATTGACACATAAACATGGGTTTCAATGAGCCCTTATAGTGGATGTTTGCGACAGTTGATCCACTGTAGGAGTGGGATGCACATCAAGATAGGATCTATCAACCTTGATAGAGAGTAGTCCTATGAGATTTGAGAGATTAAATCTAAAAGTCTGTGGCTATAGTAGAATGATTGATAAAAAAGAGTTTCCATAGACATCATATTTGAACTTGAGCTAATCAAATCTATCATATGACTGATTTTGAGCTTTGACGATTTATCCATAACCTGTCATCTCATCGGAACTCACGATAAAGAGACTAAATCACATGTTAACTATATCTAGAGGTTCATTTCAGTTTTACTGGATTGCCACTATATATTGCTAGATGTCACTCATGGATTATGAGAGCTCACTAGGATTGTTTCGGATCGACAATCTTTGTTGAGTTAGAGTGGAATTATTCCAATCCATTGAAAAGAGTTTCAATGATATGATGATAGAGATCATTGTATGTCTCACTACCAAATAGAATTGAACCCATGAGGTCACACAATAAAGAGATTAGGCCTGAAATAAGTAATTGAGCTTATGAAGTGTCAATTGGGTTTATGATAACCTTGCTAGCATATGGTTGGATCCAATTTCTCTTTCTGTTGGGATTACTTATTTGATAAGTTAATTCTAACTTAATTACCTACTAATAACCTACATGAATAAGATTCATAAGATTCTAATTGTTGGGTGTCTAAGATTATAGATAACATAAATTAAGGATGCAAGTCCCTTATGAATCTCCTTGATAGTTATTATGGGGTGCCGCTTTGATTTGATCAATTTGGACGTATCCATTAATTAGAGAACCTTTGATTTTAATATGGGATATTTTTTGGGTACAAAAGAGGGTGTCTAATTATGGGTGCAAGGGCTCCAATAGTTGGCACCTAATGGGCTTCTTAATGTAAGTTGGATAACTTAAGTTAATAAGAATCATAATGCAAGTAGGACTAGTGTTATATGATTGAATAAGCTTTAATCCTTATGCCTATTTAATGGGACCTCCCCTAAGGTCCCTAGAGCATCAAAACCAGTAGTCTCTCACACTCAAAAGCTCTCTCCATGCCCTCTCTTCTTCTTTCTTTATGTTCTCTTGGTGTTCTATACACCCTTTTCTTGAGATGCGTGTCCCTAGGAGTTTCATGCCCAAAGGAGTTTGGGTGCCTCTTCCTTGTTGGTTTCTAGCATTTGGTAGCTGTACATAGCAAGAAAAAATTCTAGAGAAGAGGAGAAGAAGAAGATCAAAAAGAAAGATCAAACATTGATCACGATCCAGGCTTCGTTCAGATTCAGCTGGTTGAATTTTGGAGAATCAAAATTCAGATTATAGAGGGTTGCTCCAGGCTAATCCTGAGTAGATACTTATAGAGGCTAGATACTTGTGCAGTTAATAGAGAGCCTCGTCTCTTTCAGATTCATTTTAAAGAAAGAGATTGTGAAATAGGTATGTGATTTGATCACAATCTGAATTTCAGTATATATCAATTTCAGCAAATAAAATAGATTCATATAGTTTTATATTTTTATACATACAAAATTTAGATTAAAAATATTTTAATCTTATTCTCTACTATGATATTTAAAAAATAAAAATTTTGAAACACATATGCATGCACCAAACTCATAACTCCATCAGTGGTATCAGAGCCACGGATTTTTATATACTGAATTTTGATATATATATTTTTAAAAAAAAATTAAAATTAATTTTTTTCTTGATACATGAGATGTATGGATGGATCTTTAAATTTTAAATTTAATTTTAGATTTAATTTTAAAATATATAATTGATATATTATTGTATGCATAGATCTAAATTTTGATTTAGAAAGAGTTCTAGTCTATGTTCATGTGATACATAGTTGCATGCATAAAATTTAAAATTTTTATATGATCTAAATTTTGAGACATATATGTGATATATGATTATATTTTTAGATTATAAATTTATTTTTAATCTGATCCATGATTAGTATATGAGATATATGACATCATGCTAAGATCAAAAATTTTGTTTAGATATGATTTTACATGCATATATATGATATATATTTGTATGCTAAAATTTAAAAATTATTTTTATATTTAAAAATTTATTTTTATATAAAAAATTTAAATCTGAAATATAATTTTAGAATCTGAAATTTGTGTTTGTGCATGAGAGTTTTGGTCATGAGAAAATCAAAAATTAGGTCATGTAATAGGATTACATCTAAGATTTTTGATTTGAGTCATATGGGTCTAATTCGATTAAGTAATTGATCAAATCAAGTCAAGTATTGAATTGAGTAAGATCAATTAAGTTAATGATCATATAATTATTGTTGATCAAATCGATTGAGTCCCATACGTAGAATCGATTAACTTAAGGACCTAATTTGGCTCGTTAGTTTGAGCCCGATTCACTTTAGCTAACCAATTCTGATCAATCGACCTATTGGTATCTAAGATAAGTTAATGAGATGTGGTTATTTAATTGGTTCCATTAGCTAATCTGGTCAATTCATTGGTGTCTAAAGAAGACAACGGGGGGATCCCCACCGTTCTCCACTTACTTGGCTAATTTGGAAGATTGGATTTTGAATTAGGTTGCTTAGCGGTTTGGTTTAGTCCATACCAGTTAGATTAGTCATATGATGACTGATTAGATGAGATCTAAACTTAAATCTCTTCACAAATATTAAGTTCATAGGTCTTTCACCATTGTAGATATGCGGACATGTTATCGGCATTCATTGTTCTCGATTGGTCATAGTGGTTCAGTTGCATCGGAAACACGCAACCACTCTATTAGCAAAGAGTTACTTTAGAATAAAGATGGGATTAGACCTAATAACTGTTAGATGAGGGACCCAATAACGGCCTTATACTTGCTTGTGAACGGTGGGTTGGGCTTAACTAAGAATTATGGGCAATAACTGTTAGGTGAGCCTACATGACCTAGAGACCAAGTGACTGCAACATGCTTAGTGAAGCATCTGGACAAAGAGTTGCCTACGCATTGGTATGCATGTTACCAATAACTGTTAGGTGAGGTGCATGTCATCGGTGGGACCGCAGCACCCATTAGGAATCTTTTATCACGTTAGGATTTTCATTTCCTTTCAAGGGAGTGGAGGGATCTGAAAAATTAGTGAGAGTCATTATTTGCAATTTAAAATTTCTAAAAGTAAATTAAAATATTAAGTATAAAAATTTAACTTGAGTCTCTACTCTTACAGTAAACCATCATGTCAGTCTCAAACCCTCTAGCTCGCATCTTTGAAACCAATCATTTGATTGATAATAATTACAAAGACTGACTTAGAAACCTCAGGATTATCCTGACCTTAGAAAAGTTAAGCCATGCTCTCGACCAGAATCTCGTTGTGTTACCAAACCATCCTACTGTTGAGCAGAGAGCTGCTTTTGAGAAGTGGACGAATGAAGATAGTAGGATCAAGTATTATGTGCTGGCGTCCATGTTAAATGAGTTGCAAAGCTAGCACGAGTATATGCCCACTGCCCAGGCTATGATCACTCACCTGTAAGAGTTGTATGGTGAGCAAAGCCATACTGCATGCTTCGAAGTATCCAAGAGACTCTTCAACCTTAAGATACACAATGGGCAGTCTATCCATGAGCATTATATGATAGTGATCAAGGATATTGAGGAGCTTGGGAAGCTCGGGCTTGATATGCAAAAAAAATTATAGATAGATTTGATCCTTCAATCTCTTACTAGTTCATATAGTCAATTCATCATGAATTTTTATATGAACAAACTTGACTGCACTATTTTCGAACTTGTCAACATGTTGGTCACAACAGAGAGTATCTTGAAGAGTTCAAGAGGCACTGTTCTCGCTGTGGAGCAAACTTCTTCTTCCAAGAGAAAGTCTATTGAAAGGAAGAAGATTAAATTTGCAAAGAAGCCAAAAAAAGAGAGCAAGCCAAAGAAGGATGGTCCAAAAGTAGCTGAGGCAAAGAAAAAATATTTTCATTATCATATTAAAGGCCACTGGAGGAGAAACTGTTTGAAATACTTGGAGAGCCTAAAGACCAAAAAGGGTGACAAACCTTTTGAAGGTATGCTCATAATTGAATCTAACCTTACAATTTCTTCTACTTCTAGTTAGATATTGGATTCTGATTCGAGTGCTCATATATGTACCTCAATATAGGGTCTGATAGAAAGTAAGATGTTGAGAGAAGGTGATATGATCCTTTGGGTTGGCAATAGAGTAAAGGTTCTGTAGAGGCCGTTGGTACTTACCCTCTTCGATTACCATCTAGCGTTAGATTAGATTTAAAAGATTATTATTATGTTCTTGTAACTAGTCGGAATTTAATTTTCGTATCTGTGCTAGCACAGAAAGATTTTAAAATTTATTTCAATAAAGATTTTTATTTCATTTATTTACGAAATAAATTGGTTGCACGAAGTCTTTTAATTGATAGTGTTTATCACTTGCATGTTGATGCGAATGTGAACTTAAACGAGCAAATAGTGAGTGCCGTAGGTCAAAAGAGATCTAGAGAGGAGATTAACCAGAAGTATTTGTGGCACTATAGACTAGGTCATATTGGAGATGATAGGATAAACAGACTGAAACAGGTTGGGATCCTTAGCTCTTTTAATCCATAGTCATATCCAGCTTGTGAATCTTGCTTTCGAGAAAAAATGATCAAGTTACCCTTTGTAGGACATGGAGAAAGGGCCATAGAGTTACTTATCCTGGTACACATCAATGTGTGTGGGCTATTTGATGTGCAGGTCAGGGGTGGTTACAGCTACTTCATTATCTTTATCGATGATCTGTTTAGGTATGGATATGTGAAACACAAGTCTGAAGTCTTTAAAAAGTTTAAAAAATTTAGGCATGAAGTAGAAAAATAGATAGATAAATCTGTTAAGGTTCTTCAATCTGATCAAGAAGGTGAATACCTTAGTCGAAAATTTTTGGAATATCTTAAGGACAACGATATAGTCTCTCAGTGAACCCCTCCTGGAGCATCTCAGCTCAACAGGGTATCCGAAAAGAGGAACAGGATCTTATTGGATATAATCAGGTCCATGATGAGCTTCATTGATCCACCCTTATTTCTTTGGGGACATACCTTGTTAACTTTCATTCACTTGTTAAATAGGATTCTTTCAAAGTCCGTTCCTACCACACCGTATGAGATATGGTTCGGTAAGAAGCTGAGTTTGAGTTATCTTAAGACTTGAAGATGTCCGACCTATATCAAGAGATAGATGGTGAAAAAGTTGAAAGATAGATCTCTTATAGCTCGCTTTATAGGGTACCCAAAAGAATCCATGGGATACTACTTTTACTTTCCACAAGATCATAATGTGATTGTGAGTCAAAATGCTGTATTCCTGGAAAAATAGTTTATCCAGGATGGCGGCAGTGGGAGGTTAGTGGAACTTGAAGAGAAGATCTCTGAAGAGTCTAGAGCTATAGATCCTTAGAAACTTGTAGTCCATGAGCCAGTAGTTGTGTTCCTCTACCACCTCATTGATCTAGCAGGATCTCCCAACCTCCTGAAAGGTATATGGGTATGCTTATAGAGAAAGTAAAAAAAATATTCTTTATAGGAGATAGGGGTCATGGTGATGATCTCAGTACCTTTAACGAGACAATGTCTGACATCGATTTTAAAAAATGGTTAGATGCTATGAAGTCACAAATTGACTCGATGCACTCAAACTAAGTCTAAACTTTAGTGAATCCACCTAAAGGTATTGTACCTATTGGATGTGAAAACTGTCTTCCTGAATAGATATCTTAAGGAAGATATCTATATGGAGCAGCCTATGGGTTTCACAACTGGTGATGGTGATCACAGAGTCTGCAAGTTGTAAAGATCCATATACGGATTAAAGCAGTCTTCTTGGAGTTGGAACCATCATTTTGATGAGGCAATCAAATCATTTGATTTCATCAAAAATAAAGAGGAATCTTGTGTATACAGGAGAGTCAATGGGAGTGCAATCACCATCCTCGTACTGTACATGGATGATATTCTCCTCATTGAGAATGATATTCCCATGCTGACCACGATCAAAAGATGGTTGTCCAAAGAATTCTTCATGGAAGACCTAGGGGAAGCATCCTATATTCTTAAAATAAAGGTTTATAGGGATAGATCTAAATGGATGCTTGACCTATCACAAAAATTGTATATAGAGAAGGTGCTGAAGAGGTTCAGCATGAAAAACTCCAAGAGATGTCTCTTTCCTCTTAGGCATGGTATTAGTCCCTCCAAGATGATGTGTTTGATCACATTAGAGGAGATTCAGTACATGAGTATGATTTCTTATACTTCGGTAATAGAAAGCCTCATGTATATCATGCTATGTACTCGATCTGATATTATCCTTGCCTTAAGTGTCACGAGCAGGTATCAGTCGAATCTAGATGAGAAGCATTGGATAGCTATGAAGAACATCCTTAAATACTTAAGAAGGACTAATGATCTGTTCTTGGTCTTTGGAGGTGATTCTGAGTTGTGATTTGAGAGTGTATTCTTGTTCGATTTACTAGAAGGGTTCTGGATAATCGATTAATGGAGGCCGAGTATGCTATAGATGTATAGGATCAATTTTAATTTTAATGTTAGTGGTAGAATTGGATGTCAAGCCATGACACAGTACTGCAAAGACAATGATACCATAGCTCTTACTAAGGAGCCAAGATCTCACCAGAAGTCTAAACACATAGAGCACCGATATACGCATCTACCTCAAGTCAAGATGCAAAGAGTAGACTCCACGGACAACATGGCAGACCCACTGCCTAAGCAGTTGAGCAATCAAAAATGGAAGTCCACCTTGAGAAGATGGGATTTATATTTGTGACCAATTAGCTTTAGTCCAAGTGAGAGATTATTAGATGTATGTCCTAGAAGCCAATATGGCTGATACATTATAATAAATCTAGGACATAATTTTATACTTAATATATTGATATGATCAATAAAAGGGACAAGTTCTTTTTCATTCAAGTGTAATATATCTTTGAATCATCCATAAAATTAGTTTCGATACATATTCTCAAAGTGTTGAGAATTGAGACATGTATTTAATTCCTAAAGGCTTTCGATCATAGGATCATCATGAGGACCATGATAGATTCGGATAGACTGATGCATAAATTATTTTTTTTAAGATAGATGGATCTTTAATTTACTGTGTAGAGATGCAGGACGATAAGTGCGGATAGTTGTTAGAGAACAACTAGCACTGAGCATGACCATACGAGAGATCACTTGAATTTCTATTCAATCGTCAATGATTGTCTCGATGCTGTAGTTGAGTAACTGATCTTTTGACTTGAGATGGTACTGCTACTCATAGTGAGACTGTTGGAATTTGATTGATACATAAATATGGGTCTCAATGAGCTCTTGTAGTGGATGTTGACAACAGTTGGTCCACTATAAGAGTAGGGTGCACATCAAGATAGGATCTATCGATCTTGATAGAGAGTAGTCCTATGAGATTTGAGAGGCTAAGTCCAATAATCTGTGGCCACAGTAGAGTGATTGATAGAAAATTTTTTTTTATAGACATCATATCTAGACTTAAGCTAATCAAATCTATCATATGACTGATGTTGAGGTTTGACGATTTATCCATGATCTGTCATCTAGTCGGGACTCACGATAGAGGGACAAAGTCACATGTTAACTACACCTAGAGGTTCATTTCAGTTCTACTAGGTTGCCACTACATACTGCTAGGTGTCATTGGTGGATTGTGAGAGCTCACTAGGGTTGTTCCGGATCGACAATTCTTATTGAGTTAGAGTAGAATTGTTCCGATCTATTGAAAAAAATTTCAATGATACGATGATAGAAATTATTGTATGTCTCACTACCAGATAAAATTGAACCTATGAGGTCACACAACAAAGAGCTTAGACCTAAAATAAATAATTGAACTTATGAAGTATCAATTGGATTTAGAGAAATCCATTGGGCTTATAGTAACCTTGCTAGCACATAGTTGGACCCAATTCCTCTTTCTATTGGGATTACTTATTTGATAAGTTAATTCTAACTTAATTATCTACTAATAACCTACATAAATAAGATTCATGAGACTCTAATTATTGGGTGTCTAAGATTATGGATCATATAAATTAAGGATGCAAGTCCCTTATGAATCTCCTTGATAGTTATTATGGGGTGCCACTTTGATTTGATCAATTTGGGTATGTCCATTAATTAGAGGGCTTTTGGTTTCATATGGGGTATCTCTTGGGTGCAAAAGAGGGTGTCTATTTATAGGTGCAAGGGCTCCAATAGTTGGCACTTAATGGGCTTCCTAATATAAGTTGAATAACTTAAGTTAATAGGAATCCTAATGCAAGTAGGACTTGTATTATATGATTGAATAAGATTCAATCCTTATGCCTATTTAAAGGGACCTCCCCTAAGGTCCCTACAGCATCAAAACCAGCAGCCCCTCACATCCAAAAGCTCTCTCCATGCCCTCTCTTCCTCTCTCTTTCTCTTCTCTTGGGTGTTCTATACATCCCTTCCTTGGGATGCATGTCCCAAGGAGTTCCATGCTCAAAAGAGTTTGGGTGCCTCTTCCTTGCTGGTTTCTAGCATCTAGTAGCAACACATAGCAAGAAAAAACTCTAGAAAAGAGAAGAAGAAGAAGATCAAAAAGAAAGATCAAACATTGATCATGATCCAAGCTTCGTTCAGATTCAGCAGGCTAAATTTTAAAGAATCAAAATTCAGATTATAGAGGGCTGTTCCAGGCTGATCTTGAGTGGATACTCATAGAGGCCGAATACTTGTGTGGCTAACAGAGAGCCTCGTCTCTTTCAGAACCAATTTTGAAGAAAGAGATTGTGAAACAAGTATGTGATTTGATCACAATCTGAATTTCAGCATATATCAATTTCAGCATATGAAATAGATTCATATGATTTTATATTTTTATGCATGTAAAATTTAGATTAAAAATATTTTAATCTTATTCTTCATTATGGTATTTAGAAAATAAAAGTTTTAAAACATATATGCATGCACCAAACCCAGAACTCCAATAGTATACTCGATCAGGAACCCATAGTGTTACCAAACCATCCTACTGCTGAGCAAAAGGTTACTTTTGAGAAGTAGATGGATGAAGCCAGTTGGGTTAAGTGCTATATACTGGCTTCTATGTCAAATGAGTTGCAAAGCTAGCATGAGCATATACCCATTGCCAGGACTATGATAACTCACCTGCAAGAGTTATATGGTGAGCAGAGCCATACTATACACTTTAAGGTGTCCAAAAGATTCTTCAATCTGAAGATGCATGAAGGACAGTCTATCCATGAGCACTATATGACAGTGATCGAGGATATTGAAGAGCTTGGGAAGCTTAGGATTGAAATGCAAAAAGAATTACAAATGGATTTGATCTTTAGATCCCTTACAAGTTCATATAGTCAATTTATTGTAAATTTTTATATGACCAAACTTGACTGCACTATATCCGAATGGGTCAACATGTTGGTCACTACAAATGAATCTTGAAGAGTTCAAGGGGTACTATTCTCGCTGTGGAGAGGACTTCTTTCAAGAAAAAATTTACTGAAAAAAAGAAGGTAAAATCTACTAAGAAGTAGAAAAAAGAGAGCAAGCCAAAGAAGGAAGTCCCTAATAAGGCTGAAGCAAAGAAAAAACATTTCTACTGTCATGCTGAAGGCCACTAGAGAAGGAACTATCCAAAATACTTGGAGAGCTTAAAGACCAAAAGGGTGATAAACCTTCTGAAGGTATGCTCGTAATTAAATTTAACCTTATAATTTCTTTTAATTCTAGTTGGGTATTAGACGCTGGCTTGAGTGCTCATATATGTACCTCAATACAGGGTCAGATAGAAAGTAGGAGGTTGAGGGAAGGTGACATGTGTTGGAAAATATGTCCCAAAAGTCAATCGTCAACCTGTTGATGATTGAGCAACCTTGTATTGTAATTGATTTATTAATAAATAAAATATATTTTTGGTATTTTCATCATAAGTTTTCATCTTCTAATGAACTCTATTATTGTGATGAAGTCCTTAGGACTATTTAGGTTCAATAAAGAGAGGATTTATCGATTAGTCCTTAAAACTGTTCACGACCAAATGATGGGTTGTTAATAAGGACGACAGTTTCTATCGAGCATAGATCGCTGTAGGCCATATGGATTGGTTGTCCTCTTAATCAAAGAGTGTGGAGACACTGGTATGGCATACAGATAAGATGTAAGGATATATCGTCATTGAACATGACCAACTCCAGAGCATTCTGCTGTTGAGAATGTCTCTGATGGGATATAGGTATAAGTATCCCTTAGATTTGAGATCGCCTCAGTGACTTGCAAGCAACTCACTGTACTTTGATACTGAACTAACTGAATTTCTAATTCAGTGATAGAAGGCTTCTGAGCACAGTCAAATACTTGTGAAGTCAGAGTGTGATCAAGATAGGATTGACCACTCCAAGAGTTGGAGAAGAATGAGTCGCTGTATTTTAATTTAGCAAAATTTTGACCAAGGTAATCCATCAGATGGATTTGATATTTTGAAATACAATGTGGACAACCTGATCAGAGTTGACAGTTGAACTCTGAGGTGTTCTATAAGTATTTTGGTCAAGGAGATGAATTATATGGAAACTATATCCGCATGGGTTCTAAGGATGTTGTTCTACACATTCGACCTATCCGACCGTCGGGTACCATTGCTAGATGATCACTTCAATTGGTATAAAAATTTATTTCTGTACTACCGACTTAGGTTCAAACCTATGAGATCACACACATTAGAGTTCACAATCCGATCGGATGGTTGATCAACAATTAAGAATCATTCTAGGGTTAAATAATCAATATGATTGACATTTAACCTAGTGTAAGTGTTGCAGGAGGATCGATTAGTAATTCGATTGCTAATTGACTTAATTTGATTAAGCTAGTGGAATGAGATTAAGTCTAATTGAATATAATTTAATTAGATTTGGTTTGGGCTGGATTAGATCAAGTCCAATTGGTTTATTGGATAAGCCAAGTGCAAGAAAAAAACTAGTCCTAGTTCAATTAGGACTTGGATCAACCTAATTTCTAATTTGATTAAAAAATTAAATCAGATTTAAATCTAATTTAATTTGATTAAATTAGTTTCTTAATTGGGTTAAGATCTATTTTAATTGGGTTGATTTGATTTTGGTTTGATTTGGTTTGAGAAACTAAATTTGAACAAGTCATAGGTTGAATCCTAGTAAGACTAGGATTCCACCTTGCGCCACCTTAGCCCCCCACACCCACTCTCTCTTATTTTATATGATAAAACCTTCTCTCCCAGGCCTTCACACATACCTAAAGCTTTCCACTCTTTCTCTCTTACATGGAATGTAGTTGTGGACCAAGTCAAAGTAGGAATTAGTTTGGATTTCAAATTCTATGAGATAGAATTTTAGAAAACCAAAACTGTTTCCTTATGGCACTGATTTTATCCAAATTTTTTTTGAAATTTTTATAAATTTTATGGCACATATTGTGCACCCTTTTTTGGTGGTCCATGGTAGAAAAAGGAGGGGGCACCCAAGAGTTGGGCACCACTTGTCTTGCCCAGTTTGGATTTTTCTTGACTAGGTATTTGACCTAGATAAAGATTCTTCATAACTTTTTATTTAAGATGAATTTCTTCTTGATATTTTCATGGATTATAGAGAATTAAGAGACCTTTGGGGTGTGTGAAAATTGGAGAGAAAGAGTGTTAGGGCTTGGAGATATAATAGACACAAAACTATGTGTCTAAGTGAGAGCAAAGAGAAGAAGAAGAGGGTCTTCTTCTAGGGTTGCTGTGTTCACCTCTTTTCTTCCTCCATCTGTGAATTTTCTGATAGTGTCTTACATCTAAGACTCTTTCTCCTTCTTCTCATTTTTTGAAGAGTCCAAATCAAGAAGAAGGATGAAGGAAAAATCACCTTTTTCTTGTGTAGGATCTTTCAGATTTCATCAAATCTGGGGCGGAATAAATTAAAAATTTTTATCCTATGCTATTTCAGATATAATATCTATTAGATCTAATTTTATTATCTGATATTTAAAATCTAAAATTAAATCTAAAAGTATGAGAAATATAGACATACCTCAAGGGTAATCTAATTACCCTGTAGATGATCGCAGCACTGCCTGAGGTTCTGATCTAGCCACGCAAGCGTCTGGCCTCTACCAATATCTACTTAGGTAGGATGTAGAATATCTTCTCCTCATGATTCTATGCTCCAAAAATTAGATCAATATCTGATTTGGAAGTACTTCAGAACTCCTTCTGAAGTTGGAGCAGCAGCCTGTCGAAGATGTCCTGCAGCCTTCTGTTCCAGGCATCACCATGCCTTGTACCTTTGCCGGATGAACGTCCAACTTCTTGAACATGAAGAGGGGAGAAAGGAGAGTAGGAAGGATATAGAGAAGAGGGGAGGGGATAGCAGCTAATAGATTTTTTGCATAAAATAAGTTCTATCTCGAAACCTTAGGTGCAGCAGGGTTTATATAGATTCTGTATGCTGTGCAGTGCCACATCATTCGACCAATCAAAAAATTTTAATAAATTTTGAAAAAATTTTGATTGGTGGAGTGATGTCATCTGATCATATCAGATAAGAATCCCTATGCTCTCTCCTATGTTGGTGCCAACATTGGATAAGCACAAATAAGGTGGCGCCAAAGAGTCCAAGTTTATCAGGACTCTTTGGTTCTTATCCATTTGGGGCACCCACTTAAATCCAATTGAGCTCACACCATAATCTGATTATGGCACTCAATTTGAAGTGGTTTGGATATGTAGATACTTCACAAAAATCCTCCAATGAATCCTCTTCAGTTTAAGACCCATATGTCAACTTTTGACAGATATCCTAAAATAAAATTGGCAGGTGCTAGAAATTAGCAGGTGTTATCTTAAATTCATCTCATGAATTAAGACAAGCCTTTTCTGAGCTGGACAAGCTTCAATTAGAATGAGAGAAACCTTCTCAAGATTCTCTGGATGAGTCAGATCACATTTGGCTCAGTAGAGACAGAAAAGATTACATGAGGAGAAAGTTAGGCTCAATCGAGTGCTAGCACGATTTCCTTGAACCTAATTGGATCTTATCCAAATCAATTGAGGTAGCCCAATTGATGACATCCAGACCCTAACCCTTATTTGTGTGATCCAGTTAGGTTTAATTCTATATGGTAATGAGACATGTCATGATCTCATCATCGACATCATCGAAACTCCTTTGGATGGATCAGAACTCTTCTGATTCAGACAATTAGAATGATCGATCATCAAAATTATTCTAATTGCTCCCAAAATCCATCAGTGACACCTAGCAGTATATGGTGGCAACCTATCAAAACTGAAGATGAACCTCTTGGTGCAGCTATCTGTGTGATTGAGTTCCTCTATCATGAGTCCCGATTGAATTAGGGTTAAGGTGAACTCGTCAAACCCAACATCAGTCATATGAATCAATCGATCGATCCAAGTCTGATGTGAAACTCCAATGGAAAACTTTTTTTCCATTATTTTACTCTGCCATGGCCATGGACTTAAGGACTCGATCTTTCGATCATCATAGGACTACTCCTCTCATCTACCGAGGTTGATAGATCCCATCTTGGTGCGATCTGGTTCCTACAACGGATATGCTACAGCCAACATACACCTCAAGGTTTCGAATAGCTAGGAGACCGAGTTATGGTGTAGTCACACTATAACACACTCAAGGTGAACCATCGATGCACCTCAAGTCAAAGAACTAGACACACAACTGCAGCATCGAGCTAGTCATCGATGAGAAGGTAGACTTCTTTATGACTGCTCGAGGTGGTCACGCTCAGTACTCTCATTCTCAATGAATATTTGTACTCTCGTTCTGGTGTCTCCACACCATAGACTCAAGACTCATCTACCCTAAGAAAGCGATCGTACACCAACCTTCCGGATCAATCATCATCCTCGTGATGATCCTATGGTCAGGAGCAATTTATGAGTTAGTTATGTAAATTCATGCCTTAAATTTTCAACTCTTGAAAATATGAATTTACATTTCCACTAACTCAAAGGATGTATCACCGACACAATGTACACAATGTGATAGAAGAATAACCCTTTTATTCATTTATAGTCAAAATTATAAATTTGTCCTTAGTTCTGTACAGGAATGTGTCAGCCGATTTGGCATCTAGGGCACACATCTAACAAACTCCCACTTAACTTAATGCCAATTGGCTACATATCTAAGTCCCATCTTCTCAAGCTGGGCTTCGATCTTCTGTTGGCCCAATGGCTTAGTCAGCGGGTCTGCCACATTGTTTGTGGAGTCGACTCTCTTGACTTCGACATAGCCTTTTTCGAGGTAATCACGGATCAGATGGAATCGCCGCTCGATGTGCTTGAACTTCTGGTGAGACCTTGGCTCCTTAGCTAGGGCTATGGCACCATTATTGTCGCAGTAAAGAGGGATGGCATCCGATGATATCACTCCAAGCTCTGCGGTAAACTTTTTGTACCAGAATGCCTCCTTTGCAGCTTCCAATGCAGCAATATACTCTGCCTCCATGGTGGAATCAGCAATTACCGTTTGCTTGGAACTCTTCCAGCTAACTGCACCACCATTGCAAATGAACAGACTCCCAGATGTCGACTTTCGATCATCTATATCAGACATAAAGTCTAAGTCTGTAAATCTCTGAATCTGGAGTTCTCCATTCCCAAAGACTAGAAACATATCCTTAGTCCTTCTCAAGTACTTAAGGATACATTTCATAGAAGTCCAGTGCTCTTCACCTGGATTCGACTGATATCTGCTTGTGACACTCACAGCATGGGCTATATCAGGTCGTGTACATAGCATGGCATACATGAGGCTCCCTATTGCCGAAGCATAAGGGATCTTGCTCATGCGTTCAATCTCCTCAGGTGTGCTAGGGCAGATCTTCTTGGAGAGATGAATGCCATATCTAAAAGGCAATAAACCTGTTTTGGAGTTATCCATGCTAAACCTTTTTAGTACCTCCTCTATGTACATCTTCTGTGAAAGTCCCAGCATCCTATTTGGTCTATCTCTATAGACCTTAATACCCAGTATAAAGGATGCCTCTCCTAGATCTTTCATAAAGAACTCCTTAGACAACCATACTTTGACTGAGGTCAACATGGGAATGTCATTCCTAATTAGGAGGATGTCATCCACGTACAATATGAGAAAGACAACTGCGCTCCCACTGACCTTTTTGAATACACATGGTTCCTCCTCGTTCTTGATGAAACCAAACATTTTGATCACATAATTGAAATGAGTATTCCAACTCCGAGATGCTTGCTTAAGTCCATAAATGGACCTTTACAGTTTGCAGACTTTGTGATCATCATCACTGGATGTGAAACCAAGTGGCTGTTCCATATAGATATCTTCCTTAAGATATCCATTTAAGAACGCCGTTTTCACATCCATCTGCCATATTTCATAATCGAAATAGGCTACAACAGGAAGCAATGTGCAGATGGATTTTAGCATGGCTACGGGCGAGAAGGTATCCTGATAGTCAATGCCTTGGCGCTGACTATAACCTTTCGCTACGAGCCTAGCCTTGAATGTCTCCACATTCCCATCTGCACCTATCTTTCTCTTGAAGATCCATTTACACCCAATAGGTACAATACCTTCAGGTGGATCTACTAAGGTCCATACTTGGTTTGAGTGCATCGAGTCAATTTTTGATCTCATTGCCTCTAACCATTTCTCAGAGTCGATATCTGATATCGCCTCATCATAGGTCTTGGGATCATCACCATGAACCCCATTTCCCATAAGAAATATTTCCTCTACATCCTCTTGTATGGTACCTAAGTACCTTTCAGGAGGACAGAAAATCTTAGTCGATCTATGAGGTGGAAGAGGTTGTGTTAGGACTGGTTCTGATTGATTAGGTTCCTCAGGTTCTTTAGCTCGTTGCTCTTGGGAAACATTCTCCTTGAGCTTAATTATTCTTTCGATGCCACCATCTTGAATAAACTATTTTTTAAGAAAAATAGCATTTCGACTTACAATCACATTGTGATCTTCCAAAATATAAAAATAATATTCTAATGACTCTTTAGGATATCCTATGAATCGAGCTCTAAAAGACCTGAACTCTAACTTGTCCGTCTGCTGTCTCTTGACATGAGTCGGACAATCCCAAATTCTGAGATGATTCAGACTTGGCTTCTTACCATGCCATATCTCATATGGTGTGGTAGGAACAGTTTTAGAGGGAACCCTATTCAATACATAAATTACTGTCATGAGACAATATCTCCAAAAAAATTCTGGAAGGTCTGTGAAGCTCATCATGGAACGGACCATATCTAATAGGGTCTGGTTTCTCCATTCTGAAACCCCATTGAGTTGAGGCGTTCCAGGAGGAGTCCATTGAGAGACTATACCATTGCCCTTAAGATAGTCTAGGAATTCCCTACTAAGGTATTCACCTCTTCGATCTGATCAAAGAACCTTAATGGGCTTTCCTGTTTATTTTTCTACCTCATGTCTGAATTCTTTGAACCTTTCAAAGGCTTCAGACTTATGTTTTATAAGAAACACATACCCATACCTAGACATATCATCGGTAAAGGTAATGAAGTAGACAAAGTTGCCTCTAGCTGGCATATCAAATGGGCCGCACACATCCGTATGTACTAGGGCAAGTAGGTCTGTGGCCCTTTTCCCATGTCCCACAAAAGAAAGCTTGGTCATTTTGCCTTGAAAGCATGATTCACAAATTGGATATAACCTGAAAGTCAACGGACTCAATAGCTTGAATTTTTCCAATTTGTTAACCCTGTCTTCCGCTATATGACCTAGCCTTAGGTGCCACAGATACTTATCATTTAGACTATCTCTAGGCCTTTTAATTCTTATGGCATTCACATTTTGCTCAATATTAAAAATAGATACATCAACATGTAACTGATAGAGACCATTAATAACAAAACTATTTGTAACTTTATTATTTTCATAAAATATGTTACAATGGTCCTTATGAAAGCTAATCACATAGCCTTCTTGTGCTAAATATGAAACAGAAATCAAATTCTTGCTTGCTGCAGGCACATAATAACAGTCTCTTAAAACTAAATCTAATCTTAATAGTAATCACAGAGGGTAGGTTCCTACGGCCACAGTAGCAACTCTTGCTCTATTCCTGACATATAGGATCATCTCTCCATCCCTCAGCCTTCTGCTCTCCTCGAGACCCTACATAGAAGTGCACAAATGAGCACTAGAACCAGAGTCAAGCACCCAACTGGATGCAGAAGAAACTATAAGATTAGATTCAATAATGAGCATACCTTCAGAAGAACCATCCTTCTTGTTCTTCAGGGTGGCCAGATACTGAGGACAATTTCGCTTCCAATGGCCTTCTGACTGACAGTGGAAACACTTTCCCTTTTCAGAAGCCTTCTTCTTCGATCCTGTCTTCTTATTCTTGCCATCCACCTTCTGCTTCTTCACGGACTTCTTTTTCTTTTCAAAAGACTTTTTCATGGAAGAAGTCTGCTCTACAGTAAGAACTGAGCCTTTTGAACCTTTCATTGAAAGCTCAACTGTAACCAGTATATTCATTAACTCAGCCAAGGTACATTGCATCTTATGCATATGAAAGTTCATGATGAACTGACCATATGCATCGGACAAGGACTGAAGGATCACATCAATCTGAAAATTCTTGTCTAAGATGATACCGAGCTTCTCAAGCTTTTCAAGATCCTTGATCATTATCAAACAATGATCTTGAATTGATTGCCCATCACGCATCTTGGCCTTAAAAAGTCTTTGACAGACTTGATACTTGGCCGTGCGACTCTGTTCACCAAACAACTCTTGTAGGTGAGCCAACATTTGGCGGGTAGTCAAAATATTTTCATGTTGGTGCTGCAAATCATCAGACATTGCACCCAATATGTAGTACCTGACTTTGTTATCATCATCCATCCACTTTTTCAAAGACGCTCTCTATTCAGCAGTCGGACGTGCTGGCATGGTAGGTGGGTCCTGATCCAAGATATGAGTCAATTTTTTGAAATCCAGAATAATTCTGTAGTTTCTCAACCAGTCCTTAAAATTTGGTCCAGTAAGTCTATGAGTGTCTAGAATTTTGGTCAAGGGGTTTGAGGCAGACATGTTTCCTGTAGAGAGTCAAAAGTTTCTAGTTAGATTTTATAATCAAACTCAACCAATTTGTTTAGGATTTTTATTTTTAAACAAATTAGTCTCCCACTATTTTTTCAGATCCCTACACTCTCTTGGTAGAGATGTAAAAATCTCCATGATTAGTGATTTCTAATGGGTGGTGCAGTCTCACCGATTGGCTCATCACCTCACCTAACAGTTATTGGTGATGGGTCAACCGATGAGTGGACAACTCTTGTCCAATGATTCTCTAATCATGGTGCACCCAAAACTTGATCTCTAATTCATGAAGCTCACTGTATCCAGGATATTGCTCTAATCCTTAGTTAAGCCAAACCCACCATTTGCAAAAATTAGATTCCTGATTGGGTCCCTCATCGTATCTAAAATATTGAGCCCAACCCATCCTCTAATTCGTAGCATCCAGTGCCTAATGGACATGGTTGCATCTTCTTGGTGCAATTGAGCCACTATAACCAGCCGAGAACAATCAACCTTGAGAAGGGCCCGCACATCCACAATGGTGGAAGACCTAGACTTAATATTTTCTTAGAGAGATTTAATTTAGGTCTCTTTAAACTTGACTTGACATAGTCATAATAATTATGACTAACCTAGTGGCATGGGTCAGCTCAAATTGTTAGCCACCTTAAATCAAAACTGGGTCGACACATGGCTAGGTAAGTGAGACCGGTGGGAGGGATATACCATTAACTCGATAAGAACGCATTCGAGTCGAGTAGCTCTCAATTAAAAATTAGTCGATCGCATCTGCCCAACTTACCTTAGATACCAAATTATCGAACCAGAACTAATTGAGTTAGTCTACAATCCAGGCTCTAACCACTGAGCCAAATTAGGTCTTAACTTGATCGAGTCACATCTAAATGTGATTCGACCTTGACCCAGACTTAATCCTATTAGGCTGGTCAATTATTAGTTTTCATGATCCCACCTAACCAACTCTTGATTCGGTTTGATCAACTGCTAGACCTAATTGAGCTACCCAAGCCCAAACCCAATCTTATGAAAATGTCTTAGATCTAAAATTCTTAATTTTAGACCTAACTTAATTTCATAAGCTCAATACATTAATTAAGTTTGGGTTCATAAACAAAGCATGTAAAATAAATCCTAGGATTTCAGGATCTAGGGTTTTGCAGAAAAGTAAGTTTTGATTTCTGATTAAGGATGAACACGCGGAACCCCTACACATCATTTGAACACCCCATTGAATAAAAAGAGAGGGTCTTAAAATCTTACTTTATTCTTATGACCGGACGGCCATGAGGAACACCTTAATCAGAAATATAAATTTAACTACAAAACTAGTTAGATCTAAATTAACATATCACATATACAATTTAAGATCTAACTAATATATGCTTTGCATACATCTTATGTATCAAAAATCAATCTAATTAACATACTTTCAGATCTGATACATCATATATAATATCTAAAAAATAGAATTTAAATTAAACTATTCAAAATAAAAACTATTCTAGACAAGTTACTAGAACAATTCTACAACTAGTCTAGGCAAGCAACAGATCAATTTTATGAAATAATTAAAATTTTATTTTTTATTTTCTTATTTAATTATAATAATTATAATATTAAAAAAATAGAGAATAAATTATATTTAATTCATATTTTAATCTCATTAAAATATAAAACTTAAGACTATTCATGGATTCAATTAATCCTAGTCTAGTTATGCATCTCATGCATGTTAGATCTTCTTAGATTTAATTTTAAATATTTTAATTTTAGATCCTATCAAATCTGATGTAATATCTAAAATTATTTAATATCAGATAAATTAAAATTAAAATCAGATCTAAAATAGATCTGAAATAGAGCCAACAACCTGGCTCTGATACCACTTGAAGAAAAATTACCTTTTTCCTGTGTAGGATCTTCTAGATTTCATCAAATATGGGGTGAAATAAATTAAAAATTTTTATCCTACACTATTTTAGATCTAATATCTATTAGATTTAATTTTATTATCTGATATTTAAAATTTAAAATTAAATATAAAAGTATGAGAAATATAGATATACCTCAAGGATAATCTAATTACCCTGTAGATGATCGCAGCACTGCCTGAGGTTCTGATGTAGCCACATAAGCACCTGGCCTCTACCAATATCCACTTAGGTAGGATCTAGAATATCTTCTCCTCATGATTCTACACTCCAAAAATCAGATCAATATCTAATTTGGAAGTACTTCAAAACTCCTTCTGAAGTTGGAGCAGCAGCCTGTCGAAGATGTCCTGCAGCCTTCTGTTCCAGGCGTCACCACGCCTTGTACCTTTGCCAGATGAATGTCCAACTTTTTGGAAGTGAAGAGGGGAGAAATGAGAGCTGGGAGGATATAGATAAGAGGGGAGGGAGTGGCAGCTAATGGGTTTTTTGCATAAAATAAGTTCTATCTCAAAACCCTAGGTGCAGCAGGGTTTATATAGATCCTGTATGCTGCGCAGTGCCACATCATTCGACCAATCAAAAAATTCCAATAAATTTTGAAAAAATTCTGCTTGGTGGAGTGATATCATCTTATCACATCAGATAAGAATCCTCATGCTCTCTCCTATGTTGGTGCCAACATTGGATAAGCACAAATAAGGTGGCGCCAAAGAGTCCAAGTTTATCAGGACTCTTTGGTTCTTATCCATTTGGGGCACCCACTTAAATCCAATTGAGCTCACACCATAATCTGATTATGGTATCCAATTTGAAGTGGTTTGGACATGTGGACACTCCATAAAAATCCTCCAATGAATCCTCTTCAGTTTAAGACCCATATGTCAACTTTTGATAGATGTCCTAAAATAAAATTGGCAGGTGCTAGAAATTAGCAGGTGTTGTCTTAAATTCATCTCATGAATTAAGATAAATCTTTTCTGACCTGGACAAACTTCAATTAGACTGAGAGATATCTTTTCAAGGTTCTCTGGATGAGCCAGATCACATTTGGCTCAGTAGAGATAGAAAAGATTACACGAGGAGAAAGTTAGGCTCAATCGAGTGCTAGCACGATTTTCTTGAACCTAATTGGATCTTATCCAAATCAATTGGGGTAGTCCAATTGATGATGTCCAAACCCTAACCCTTATTTGTGTGACCCAGTTAGGTTCAATTCTATATGGTAATGAGATATGTCATGATCTCATCATCGACATCATCGAAACTCCTTTCGATGGATCAGAACTCTTCTAATTTAGATAATTAGAATGATCGATCATCAAAATTATTCTAATTGCTCCCAAAATCCATCAGTGACACCTAGCAGTATATGGTGGCAACCCATCAGAACTGAAGATGAACCTCTTGGTGCAGCTATCTGTGTGATTGAGTTTCTCTATCATGAGTCCCGACTGAATTAGGGTTAAGGTGAACTCATCAAACCCAATATCAGTCATATGAATCAATCGATCGATCTGAGTCTGATGTGAAACTCCAATGAAAAACTTTTTTTCCATTATTTCACTCTACCATGGCCATGGGCTTAAAGACTCGATCTTTTGATCATCATAGTATTACTCCTTTCATCTATCGAGGTTGATAGATCCCATCTTGGTGTGATCTGGTTTCTACAATGGATATGCTACAGCCAACATACACCTCAGAATTCTGAATGGCTAGAAAACTGAGTTATGATGTAGTCAAACTATAACACACTCAAGGTGAACCGTCGATGCACCTCAGGTCAAAGAACTAGATACACAACTGCAGCATCGAGCTAGTCATTGACGAGAAGGTAGACTTCCTTATGACTACTCGAGATGGTCACGCTCAGTACTCTCATTCTCAATGAATACCTGTACTCTCGCTCCGGTGTCTCCACACTGTAGACTCAAGACTCATCTACCCTAAGGAAGCAATCGTACACCAACCTTCCGGATCGATCACCATCCTCGTGATGATCCTATGGTCAAGAACAGTTTATGAGTTAGTTATATAAATTTATACCTTAAATTTTTAACTCTTAAAAATATGAATTTACATTCCGACTAACTCAAAGGATGTATCACAAACACAATGTACACAATGTGATAGAAGAATAACCCTTTTATTCATTTATAGTCAAAATTATAAATTTGCCCTTAGTTCTGTATAGGAATGTATCAGTCGATCAGGTATTTAGGGCACACATCTAACAAAGGAGGCATCTGATCGACCATCGAAGAAGGATCAGCGCAGTACTAGCATACTATGCTGATTTCCTAAATCAAGACTTCTAATCGTGATTCGTGAGCTTGTGTGGGTGAATCCTAGAGTCTGAATATGTGTGTGGCTTGCAACATCATCTTCAAGCCTGGATCAGCAAAGTTACAATGTCTAACTTGCAAGGTAATAGATCTGATCTATTATATTTTACATACATTAGATGTAGTATAGAAACATGTTGATATGATCAACATGTAGTTCTTGCTCTTTATATTTTAATTTTTGATTTAGTGTCATATAATAATCATGTAATAGGATCTTAGATCTAGAGATTCTCTAATTTTATAAGATAAATTTTGATTTATTTTAGTCTTCTGTTGCCTGATCTTGAAAAAGTTTCAAGATCTAACCCTGAAACCCTAGATCTGGTTCCTTCAATTGGTATCAGAGCCTAGATTATTTATTACATGATTATTTATACATGCTTAGATTATTTCTTAGATTAGATCTAATTTATAATCTGATTGTTAAATCTAAAATTAAAATTTTTAGATCAATCACGAACTGTAGGTTATCCTGTTGTAAGATTTATCCCTTACAATGCAAAGGCTGTCCTAGTTTATGTAGATTTATCTTTAATCATAAATTTATTAGATATGATCTAGATTAAATTTATGATTTATTAGATTTAAAAAATATTTAAATTTAAAATAAAATCTCTTTGTTAATAAATTTTGCACAAAGAACCATCATATATTTGTCTGAAAAATTTGCGTAGTTTAAAGTTGAAATTGTTTCAATTACATGAACTTGTTTAGATTAGATCTAAAGTAGTTTCATGCTTATTTCACTTGTATTTTGATTATGAATCAAACATGCAACTTGGTTGTTAGAACCATGTTGTAAAAATATTTTACAAATATGAAAATTATTTTCGAAAAGCTGAACCCCAACCCTCAACCCAAAACTTAATTGAGAATTAAGAAGTTGTTTGATTAGGTTCTAGGATTATGAATTGAAGAACTTAAGACACAAACCATAACACATTGGATTAATGAGTTAGTGGAAATTAGGTCCATTAATTGGGTTAGACCTAAGGTTAGATTAAAGATGGACTTAATTAGAGAATTGACTAAATCTAATCAATTGTTGTCTTAGATTAGGTCAAGGATTCTCTAGATCAATTATAATAGTTGTAGTTGGTCAAGTCCATGTCTTTAACGAGAACCAAATAGACTTGATTCTTGGCTAAGTGGTCTAGGATGAACTGTTAGGTTGATTTAATCGAAACTAATTAAACCAGTTGGTGTCTAAGGTAAACAAGATCGGTGGTTTTTAATTGGCAGCCTGTCTACCTGATCATTTTTGATGGTGTCTAAGGCAAGCTTTGGCAGACCCTCCCATCGATCGAACTTATCTGGCCTCTTGGTGAAATTATATTTTGATCGAATCACTTGACTATTCGAACTGACCCATATCAGTTAGGTAAATCAGTGTGACTAATTTAGGTGCTCCTAGACCAGCCCTTTTAATGGTCTCCCTTAAGCTGACTTGGTAAAGCCAGTGGGAGGATCATGATAAGCTGGTTCATCTAACCTCCTCATCTAAATCAATTAAATCCTCTAAAATTATTAGGTCCTTAAAATAAAATAGTTATGATGATAACTAGATCATAGACTCCCATTAAGTGGATGATAATGGATCCATCAGTTGGATAATCATTGGAGGCCCAAAGGCCTGGTGCTTATCGGCTCATGGAATTATCATTCATAATATGATTTTTTGACTGCATCTTTCTAAATGATTGTTAGGTTAGCCAACCAAAGTTGAGCCTAATCATCCATTGGCTAGATGGGCCAAGTATGGTCATGTTAATGGTTGGACCTAACCAGACTTTTTCAGTGGAGGCCAAAGCCTACTAAGTAGGGATTAGGGCAAAATTTAAATTACTAAAAATTATTTAGAGAAACAATTGGTTATGAACCTATCCTTAGATATAGATGGGTTGGCCAACCAAAGTTGGGCTTGTGTGCAGTCTAAGTGAATTCTAGTACCCACTAAAGAATTTGGATAATTCCTCGAATTGGAGGTAGAGGCTACCAATTCGAATAAATTAGTAGGAGAAACCTTTTGATTAAAGTTCAAATCTTTAGGTTTAATGAATCAATTACTAATTAATTTATGATTTTTCTTTGTGCAGATATGGCCACTTCCCTATCACTCCGATCATTGTTGGACAATGATAATTTGGTGAGATCCAACTTCGATAGCTGGTACCGAAAGTTAAAGATTATCCTAGAGCATGAACGGATCCAATATGTGATAATGGATCCTGCACTTGAGGAGCCAGCTGCCAATGCAAGTGAAACAGTCAGAGATACTTACCAGAAGTGGCTTAGTGACTGGATCATGATGCACTGCATCATGCTGGCTGCCATGAGCAACGAGTTTAGTCACAGATTTGAGACGGCTTAGCCAAAAGACATGCTTCAAGTGTTGGAGGATGCCTTTGGCACACCCGATGACGTGGAGAGGCATAAGACTAGTTGTGCCATCTTCAACGCCAAATTGCAGGATGGTGCCTCTGTCATTGATCATGTATTGTACATGATCGAGCTGATGGAGCGTTTGAGCAAGCTCGACTTTCCCTTACATGAGCAGCTTAGGAAAGATGCAATACTGAACTCGCTGCCCAAGTCTTATCTCCCATTTCTCACTCATTATAGAATGACAAAGCCTGAACTAAACTACCACGGGTTACTGGGGTTATTTGAAAACTTTGAAAAGGATCACCAACTCCACAATGAGTCAGTGAACTTAGTGGGAGGTTCATCTTTTGGTTCTCGACCCTTTGAGAAAGGGAAGAAGAACAAGAAGAAGAAAATAAGGAAGGTGCAAGTTCAGGCTAAGACATTAGTGCAGGGCCATACCAGAAAGATCAAGTCCGATAAGAGTCAAGCTGAATGCTTCTTTTGTAAGAAGCGGGGTACTAGAAGAGAAACTGTCCTCAGTACATTGCCTTCCTAGACCCAAACAAGCAGAGAAAGAAGCAAGCTATTGTTGGGCAAGGTATTTATATGATAACTCTTTGCAATTTCTCTATTTATGATATAACTGACTGGGTATTGGATACCGATAGCCCTTACCATATTTGCAATTTGTTGCAGGGGTTGTAGGTCAGTAGGAGATTCGAGCAAGATGAGAGGTTCCTGAATGTTGGAGATGGAAGACCAGTTCTAGTTCTAGCATTAAGAATCTTGAAATTTGTATTTGAGTCACATACCGTTGTTCTTAATGATTGTCATTTCTGTCCCAGTTTCTTTTTAAATATTATTTCTGTAGGCCTTCTGGCCAAAAAAGATTATGAAATTTCAATAAAGAAACAAGTTTATAATATCATTATAAATGGTGTTACTATTTTTTATGGATATTTGAACAATGGTGTGTATATGTTATCACAACCTGTTAACATAGTCTATTCTACAGGCAAGCACCCTAGATTAGATAGTGTTGGTGCAAAAATCCGCTTGCGCCGGAGAAGCTGGAGTCGAGGGAGTCGCAGTCGCCGTCGGGACCTGCAAAGGAAGTCTAAACCGGAGGTGGGGTTGCTCCGGCAAGACCCTCCGACGCTCAAGTCAGTTCTTTGCCTCAACAAGAATGGAGTGCTCGAACGGAGAATTTAGCAGAGTTTTGAGGTAAAGAATTAGAGCTTATAGAATAACGTATCTAGGACCACCTTTTATAGGCGGAGGGGGCGGTAGCCTGATAGCGATATCTGTAACCGTCTGGTAGTGGGCTGCCCAGGGTCAGGCGAAGTTTGTTGCAAAGAGTAGTGGAGTGGACCCGTGGCTATCATCGGAGTGTGCCACATGGAGTCTGCCGAGGGAAGTGGAGCGGCGTCCGTTGTCGCGACTTGCCAGCGGATGGAAGAATTGCGCGGTATCCGTCGCAGGAAGTGGAGCAGGATTGTGGCCGTTATCGTGGCTTGTCAGGGAGTGATGGAGCTATGCGGAATCCACCGCAGGAAGTGGAGCGGGATCGTGGTGGTTGCTGTGTCGCACCTGAGAGTGCAGATCCATCGGCTGAAGTTCGGCAGCGGTCGGAGCTGATGACGGAGTCCGGCTCCCGTAGGAGTCTGGGCGGAGTCCTCCTGCAATTAAAGTCAGGTGCGAAGTCCGACTCCCGTAGGAGTTCGGACGGATCTTACCGACGGTTGAAGTTGGCGATGGAGCCTGGCTCCCGTAGGAGTCCGGGCGGAGTCCCCCTTGAGGTTGGAGTCGTGGGCGGAGCCCGGCTCCCGTAGGAGTCTGGGCAGAGTCCTCTCAGAGCAGATGTTGCGGGCGGAGCCCGGCTCCCGTAGGAGTCCGGGCGGAGTCCTCCTGTAATTAAAGTTAGGTGCGAAGTCCGACTCCCGTAGGAGTCCGGACGGATCTTACCAGCGGTTGAAGTTGGCGACGGAGCCTGGCTTCCGTAGGAGTCCGGGCGGAGTCCCCCTTGAGGTTGGAGTCGTGGGCGGAGCCCGGCTCCCGTAGGAGTCCGGGCAGAGTCCTCTCAGAGTTGATGTTGCGGGCGGAGCCCAGCTCCCGTAGGAGTCCGGGTGGAGTCCTCCTGCAATTAAAGTTAGGTGAGAAGTCTGGCTCCCGTAGGAGTCCGGACGGATCTTACCGGCAGTTGAAGTTGGCGACGGAGCCCGACTCCCGTAGGAGTCCGGGCAGAGTCCCCCTTGAGGTTGGAGTCGTGGGCGGAGCCCGGCTCCCGTAGGAGTCCGGGCAGAGTCCTCTCAGAGTTGATGTTGCGGGCGGAGCCCGGCTCCCGTAGGAGTCCGGGTGGAGTCCTCCTGTAATTAAAGTTAGGTGTGAAGTCCGGCTCCCGTAGAAGTCCGGATGGATCTTACCGACGGTTGAAGTTGGCGACGGAGCCTGGCTCCCGTAGGAGTCCGGGCGGAGTCCCCCCTGAGGTTGGAGTCGATTCTGCTGAGAACTTTGGCTGTGGATATTTTATACCCAACACCAGTCCCCTTACTTCCGAGTTTGAATTTCGAAAGAAGGAAGTACAGAGAGATTGGCACAGCCGAAGCTGTCCCCTCGAATCCTGCGCGCGGCCGCCCCCAGATATTTTTGCATTAAATGTGCGCGTGCCGGAATCTTTTCGAATCGGGGCGATACGAAGGGACCCTTCGAAATTCCCGCCAGTACACTGGCCCAGGTACGGCGCCATAATGGCCCTGCCGATTCGTCAGCCACTTTTAGCCGCCCGTCGGGGGGAGTGGGACATGTGTCGGGCACGGGCTGGTCTGGGGGGATTCGTGATCATTATGGCGCCGGATCCCAGGGTCTATTTAAACCCGTCCTTCCACCTTTAGGGGCCCTATTCTGTTCTAGAGTTTTTATCAGTGTCTGCCTTCCCTTCGAGAGCCCTGTTTCAGTTGGCATCTTCTCGAGCCATAGGCGCCCTCCAAATCGTCCCTGTCTTCGTCCCTCTGGTCCCTCAGAGCGATCTAGGTTAGTTCCAGCACCTTCAACCTTCTCCCCACCGCTTAGGGACTTCTTCTCTATCATTATTTTTTGTATTCCTCCGAGTTAGTTTCTTGTGACCTCACGCCCCTCATCCTGTCCGTCTTCTTAGGGACCTTTAGAGCCCTCCTTCGAAACTACCCGAAATGTCGTCCGGCTCTTCTGCTCCCTGCAGTTCTGGGAGTTCTTCCACCTCAAACCCCCAGGTCCCTTGCTTTGTAGACGAACCGGCGTCTGGGGCTGGGCTCCGCTCAGTTTTTGCACCGGGCGCCATTCCATGTTCCCTGACTCTGGAGGAACTCCTTCTGATAAGGGTTCAGTATGGAGTTCCTTCAGAGTACGACCTGAAGCTGCCTGGCCCTTCTAATCAGGCCAGCACTCCCCCATCTGGTCGTTTTTGTCTGTATCAGGAAGCATTCCGTGCCGGACTCCGGCTTCCGCTTTCTTCCTTTGTTGTTGCCCTCTTCCGCTTCTTAGACATCTCCTTGGCTTCTGTGGCCCCGAATTCTTTTAGGTTTTTGATAGGATTTCTCTCTCTTTGCCACGTAGTCGAGGTCCAACCATCCCTCTCCCTGTTTAGGCACTTCTATACTTTCAAGCACCATCCTTCGGCGAAGGACTGGTGGTACTTCTCCCCCCAGTTCGGCAAGAAGGGGTTGCTGAAAGGTGCCCCTTCTTCAATCCACAATTGGAAGGGAAAATACCTCTTCGTCCACTGCCCGACCCTGAGGCTGGGCCTGCCCCCTTGGGCTCTCTGAGGGATTCCGTTCGCCGGGCCCCTAGTCTGGGGGAGGATGACCTCCAGGCTGCCCGGAAGCTTCTTGCCTATTCCGCTCCTTCCCTTTCCAATCTTCTGAGGGAGCAATTTCTTTTCAACATCGGCCTGAGCCCCCAGGATCCTGCAAATATTCATCTTCTCCTTTATCTTCTCTTTTCATGCCTTTCTTCTTTTTCTTTCCCTTTTTACCTCTTCTTCCTTCTCTCTCTTTTTCCCCTCTATTTCTTTCTTTCTTTCTTCCCCCGCCTTTTTTTTTTCCGATCTTTGACTCTTGATTGATCAGTTTGCTTCTTTTTCTTCTTTCTTTTTCTTATCTTTTTTTTTTTTTTAAGGAATGGACATCGAAGCAGCGCGGAAGCTTGCCAAGGGCCTCAGGGCCCACAAGAGAAAGGGCGTCGTGACCTCCGGATCGGCGAAGAGGGCCAGGGCAGAGGAGTCGAGCTTGGCCGCACCCGCCCAGGCGGCCCCAGCGATTGACATTTCCTCGGATGCCGAGGCAACGGCTCCCCGAGCCTCCTCGAGGAGTCCGCCGACTGGGGCCCCTATTTCGGGGGTCCGCTCCACGGAGGCGCCCGTGGTTGAGAGGGGGAAAAGGAAGAAATCGATGGCCCGCAGGGTGAGTAGCCACCGAACTGCCGCCGACGAGTCCCTCTGCTCTGAAGAGGGGCAGGAGAATCCCTTCAATGACAGGGATTTGATCAGGCGGTTGATCGACAGCTGCATTCTGCCCGACGTCATCGAGAGGATCGACCGTGTCGATCCTGAACAGCGGGCCTGGGACTCTTTGGGGTCCTTCCTTGAGGTAAGCAAATCTTTATTCACCTGGCTATTCGGCCTTTGTTCTGATCCCCCAGCCGCCCTTGCAGATTGGGCACCAGCTCCTCTCCAATATTGAGGCAGTGAACCGTGCAAGGAGGGACATCCTCCAGGTGGAGGAGCACTGTCGGGCCGAGGTTGCTCACCTCCAAGCAAAGACGGTCGAAGTAGCCACCCTCCAAGAGGCCCTGGAGAGAGAGAAACAAGCCCGGGAGGAGGAGAGGCGGACCTTGGAGGAGTCGGCGAGAAGGGCGGAGGCCGAGGTCGCCAACATGGCCGAGCAGATTTCGGTCCTGGTCTCGGAGGCCAGAGCCCTTGCGGTAGAGGAATTCAAGGCTTCCGCGAAGATGAGGGACCTGAACGTCCAATTCGGCCAGGAGGCGTTCATCAAGGGGTTTGAGCTCTGCCAAGAGAAGGTGGCCAGAAAATTTTTGGAGCTCGACCTCAGCTTCCTGGCGAGGAGTCCGAAGATGAGGCCGGTCCCTCGCCAGCCGCCACTGCTATTGCAGCCCCCTTGCCGGGGACGTCGAGTTCTCCAATCCCCGCCCCTGAGGTCTGAGACCTCCGACCTTGTATTTTTATTTCATCGCAATTTTTCTTTTCTTTTCTGTCTTCAAGAATCACCCAATTAATAAAGCTAAATTTCTTATCACGGATGGCTTCTCTTCCCTCCCCTTCTTCTCTCTATTTTTTCCTTTCTCTCTTTTTTTTTCTTTTTTTTTTTGTGATGAGTCGTGCCTTGACACTTTTGCTTTCCGATGGCAGTGTCCCGCAGAAGCACTTCTCCTACCCCTGGGAGTCCCGCTGAAGTCGACGATCCAGCGGCTAAAGAAGGAAATCCTTCACTTGACAAAGAAGTCAAAGAAGATGGAAGGTGAGCTTCGCAGATTGAGGGAAGGTCATTCTGAAGCCACCGCGGAGGCCATCCACTTTTGGAATCTCCACGTGAAGGGGATCATGGAGTATAGCCAGAGGAAGGCGGCTTTCGCGAAGGAGCTTGAGGAATGAAAGAAGAGCACCAGCGACTGAATTTGGGCTCAGGCCGTCGGGATTAGCGCCCTCAAGGTGGAACTGTCAGCTGCGAAGGGGAGGATCGGTCAGCTGGAAGGAAGTTCATCCCGGCTCTTGGCTCGGGTCGACGGCGACCAGGTGTGGTCGAAGAGGGTCTCCGACCTCCAGCAGCAGCTTCAGGACGCCGAGGTGAGCCACGACGTGCATCGGGCCAGCTGGTGCAGGCAGGTGGAGGAATATAAAGGGAGACTCAGGGCGGCGACCGACGAAGTCGCCCGTCTCCAGAGGCAGCTGGCCAGTAGGGCTCAGCTTACTTTCGCCCGGGATTCTGATGAGCTCCAGTCCCTAAGAGGAACCGTTGAAGGGATTTCAGTCGCCCTCGGGGAAAAGACAGTCGAGCTGCAACAACTGAAGATTCAACTGGCATACGAGCAGCGGGCCGTCGCGGATGCGGAGGCAGAATCCGAGGTCTTGAGGAAGAGGCATCGAGAGGCGGAGGCCAAGAGCCAGCGACTTCGTCGGGCGCTCCAGGACGCGCTGCAGAAAAGGGAAGAGCTAGAAGAAGAAATTGAGAATCTAAGGCAGTCCTGGTTGAGGGGTGGAGCAGATAATTCTAGGTCGGAGGGAGCAGGGCCTCCTTAGAGCTCTTTTTATCCTTCTGTCTTTTCCTATATTTACTTCCCTTTTTGTTGTTTTACTTTTCTTTCCTTGGCCTTCCGGGCTTTGTAGCGTGTATTTCGAAAATGGAATGAAAAGGGTATTTTGTGTTACCTCGTCCGCGTATTGTACTAAATTATCATTCGTCAAACTTTTCTTGTCGCTCGACTTGTCCGATGTAGACGTCGTTGGGAGGCGCCCAGTCGTCGATGCGATAGCTTGCCTTTCTCGTCGTGCATGGCTGCAAGCCCGAGCTTAGCCGTCCGGACTCCGTATTACTTTGGAGATGTCGCTATCTTCCTAACCTGTGTCGGGAGTCTTTTTAGAGGTCGGGGGTGTTTGGTAGGAACTCCCCGTCTCTGTCGGGATGAAGTCCTTCAGGTCTTTGGCACGGTTCATCCTTCATCTGTTTCTGCCGTAGTTCGTCACCCTTCCTTTTTAATTTTTTTCTTCTCCGAGTGAGGGTCCTCCCCTCACTTTTTACGGGGTTGCATAGGAGAGAGAAGGTGTCGCTGAGGGGCTTTTTTCTTTCCCCCGATCTTGTTGGGCGGCCGGGTCTCGCCATCATCAGGATGAGGTTCTTCTCCCGTTCCCGCGGGGCACGTAAGGGCCATTGCCAGCCCAGCTCCCGTAGGAGTCTGGGTGGAGTCATCCTTGGTGTTGTGGGCGGAGCCCGACTCTCGTAGGAGTCCGGGCGGAGTCTTCCTTGGCATCGTGGATGGAGCCCGACTCTCGTAGGAGTCCGGGCGGAGTCTTCCTTGGTGTCGTGGATGGAGCCCGGCTCCCGTAGGAGTCTGGGTGGAGTCTTCCTTGGCGTCGTGGATGGAGCCCGACTCTCGTAGGAGTCCGGGCGGAGTCTTCCTTGGTGTCGTGGATGGAGCCCGGCTCCCGTAGGAGTCTGGGTGGAGTCTTCCTTGGCGTCGTGGATGGAGCCCGACTCTCGTAGGAGTCCGGGCGGAGTCTTCCTTGGCGTCGTGGATGGAGCCCAGCTCCCGTAGGAGTCCGGGCCTTCTACTTTGCTCAAGCCAGGGTGAGGTTCTCCTCCCGTTCCCGACTTGGCTGTGGGGGCGCGTTAGAGTGCTGTAAGGCCTCTCCCCCCATCTGGTCTAAAAGAATCGGGCCTTTGACTTTGCTCATGTCAGGACGAGGTTCTCCTCCTATTCCTGACATGGTTGTGGGGGCACATTAGGGCACTGTGAGGCCTCTCCCCCCATCCGGTCTAAAAGAATCGGACCTTTGACTTTGCTCATGTCAGGACGAGGTTCTCCTCCTGTTCCTGACATGGCTGTGGGGGCACATTAGGGCACTGTAAGGCCTCTCCCCCCATCCGATCTAAAAGAACCGGGCCTTTGACTTTGCTCATATCAGGACGAGGTTCTCCTCCTGTTCCTGACATGGCTGTGGGGGCACATTAGGGCGCTGTGAGGCCTCTCCCCCCATCCGGTCTAAAAGAACTGGGCCTTTGACTTTGCTCATGTCAGGACGAGGTTCTCCTCCTGTTCCTGACATGGCTGTGGGGGCACATTAGGGCGCTGTAAGGCCTCTCTCCCCATCTGGTCTAAAAGAACCGGGCCTTTGACTTTGCTCATGTCAGGATGAGGTCCTCCTCCTATTCCTGACATGGCCGTGGGGGCACATTAGGGCATTGTAAGGCCTCTCCCCCAATCCGATTTTGAGATAGTCGGACTTTCATGTTAGGTATGTTAGGATGGGGTTCTCCCCCCGCTCCTAACATAACTTCATTTCAGGTATTTGGAGGGGTCATAACTAGTCGTGACAAATCCATGCCAGATGGGAAGAGTACGTCAAGTAGAAAGAAATTTAGATTCAAGGTGAAATCATAGGTGATACATTTACAGATTTTTCGAGTTCCACGGTTGTGGGAGGTCTGCTCCTCCTTGAGGCCCTCCAGTGATGGAGTCGATGGTCCCGATGGGGGGCCGGTCCCCTGGTTGCTCCTCCCTTCTTGGCGGTTCAGGCTGCGGAAGGGCCCTTGGTCGATCTCCTCTACCCTCAGGCCTGCGTCGGATGAACCTGTCGAGTCGACCTCGCCAAATGAGCTCCTCGATCTCATCCCGGAGCTGGATGCATTCCTCTGTGTCATGACCGTGGTCGCGGTGGTAGAGGCAGAACTTGTTGGGGTTGAGCTTCCCGGGGTGTGTGCGCATCCCCTCCAGCCTAGGGAGCTGCTCTCTGACCTCCATCAGTACTTGGGCCTTCGAGGCGTTGAGGGGGGTGTAGCTGTGGAATCTCCCTGGTGGAAAACCCCGTCGAACCCCGCGATCCAAACTTCTCTGCCTGTGCACCCGGGGTGGAGTATGGGCGCGCTTGTGCCCAGGAGGGGATCGAGAACGCGGCCGGGCTTCCCTTGGCCTTTTTTCAATTGCGGGCTTACTCGAGCCTCCCGCTTGCCGCTCTCTCGCTGTCTCTTCATCCTTCATTTTGAAGGCTTCTTCCGCTCGGGCGTATCCTTCAGCCTGAGCCAGTAAATTAGCAAAATCCCTGGGGTACTTCTTCTCCAGGGAGAATAAAAGGTCATTCTTCTGAAGACCACCCTTCAGGGCGGCCATTGCGACTGATTGGTCCAAGTTTCGGACCTCCAGCGCCGCGATGTTGAAACGGTTGATGTAGGCCCGAATGGACTCTCCTTCCCTCTGCTTGATGTTGATGAGGGACTCCGAACCCTTCCGGGGGCACCGACTGCTGACAAAATGGGCCACGAATTGGTGGCTCATTTGATCGAAGGAAAAGATGGTACCTGGTTTCAAAGTCGAGTACCAGTTCCTCGCCGCTCCCTTCAAGGTGGACGGGAAGGCCCGGCATAGGATGGCATCAGGAGCATCGTGAAGCAGCATCATCGTCCGGAAGGCCTCCAGATGATCAACCGGGTCTGAAGTCCCGTCGTAGCTTTCGAACTGGGGAAGCTTGAAGTTTGGCGGGATCGGTTCCTGCATGATCATTTGAGAGAAGGGAGGGTCAGTACAAATATCCTCACCATAAGCGGGGGGTGCATGGCGGAGTTCTTCGATCCGCCGGTTCATCTCCTGGAGCCTCTGGTCCAGAAAATCCTCCCGACTTCGAGTCTCGAGGGTCCTCTGACAGAATGGGGGCAGGGATCTTCCAGGGGTGGAGTCGTGGTCCGATTGAGGGCTCTCCACCCTCGGGTTCATTTTCCCAGGAAGGACGGGGCGGCTGGCCCAGGTGGCCCGCCCCGCCGTCGGATTCTGGTGTTCCGGGGATGCTCTTTCCGGGCGTACTGATGCCTGCGGTTGCTGCTGCTGCATAGCTTGCACAGCTTCTGTGAGGCCTCTGACCTGCTGCGCTAGCAGGTCAAACTGCTCCGCACCGACCGCCACCGTCGGAGGAGGAGGAGGAGGTTGAGAAACAGGAGGAGAGGCCGGAGCCTGAGATCTGGCCGCGGAGGCCGTGGACCGTCGCGTGGATGCCTTGCGGGGAGGCATCGAGTAAGGATCCCGTGGGGGAAACAAGGAATGGATGTCGGAGGAGACAATCGAAGGTGGCTCCGTTGAGCGCTCCTTTAAGAACAAGGGTACTGCGGAGGTTCGCTGCCCTTCCTCTAGTGCTAATCCTGTTGGTGCAAAAATCCACTTGCGCCGGAGAAGCTGGAGTCGAGGGAGTCGCGGTCGCCGTCGGGACCTGCAAAGGAAGTCTAAACTGGAGGTGGGGTTGCTCTGGCAAGACCCTCCGACGCTCAAGTCAGTTCTCTGCCTCAACAAGAATGGAGTGCTTGAACGAAGAATTTAGCAGAGTTTTGAGGTAAAGAATTAGAGCTTATAGAATAACGTATCTAGGACCCCCTTTTATAGGCGGAGGGGGCGGTAGCCTGATAGCGATATCTGTAACTGTCTGGCAGTGGGCTGCCTAGGGTCAGGCGGAGTTTGTTGCAAAGAGTAGTGGAGTGGACCCATGGCTATCATCGGAGTGTGCCACGTGGAGTCTGCCGAGGGAAGTGGAGCGGCGTCCGTTGTCGCGACTTGCTAGCGGATGGAAGAATCGCGCGGTATCCATCGCAGGAAGTGGAGCAGGATTGTGGCCGTTATCGTGGCTTGTCAGGGAGTGATGGAGCTGCGCGGAATCTGCCGCAGGAAGTGGAGTGGGATCGTGGTGGTTGCTGTGTCGTGCCTGGGAGTGCAGATCCATCGGCTGAAGTTCGGCAGCGGTTGGAGCTGATGATGGAGTCCGGCTCCCGTAGGAGTCCGGGCGAAGTCCTCCTGCAATTAAAGTCAGGTGCGAAGTCCGGCTCCCGTAGGAGTCCGGACGGATCTTACCGACGGTTGAAGTTGGCGACGGAGCCCAGCTCCCGTAGGAGTCCGGGCGGAGTCCCCCTTGAGGTTGGAGTCGTGGGCGGAGCCCGACTCCCGTAGGAGTCCGGGCAGAGTCCTCTCAGAGTTGATGTTGCGGGCGGAGCCCGGCTCCCGTAGGAGTCCGGGCGGAGTCCTCCTGTAATTAAAGTTAGGTGCGAAGTTCGGCTCCCGTAGAAGTCCGGACGGATCTTACCGGCGGTTGAAGTTGGCGACGGAGCCCGGCTCCCGTAGGAGTCCGGGCGGAGTCTCCCTTGAGGTTGGAGTCGTGGGCGGAGCCCGGCTCCCATAGGAGTCCGGGCAGAGTCCTCTCAGAGTTGATGTTGCGGGCGGAGCCCGGCTCCCGTAGGAGTCCGGGTGGAGTCCTCCTGCAATTAAAGTTAGGTGCGAAGTTCGGCTCCCGTAGGAGTCCGGACGGATCTTACCGATGGTTGAAGTTGGCGACGGAGCCCGGCTCCCGTAGGAGTCCGGGCGGAGTTCCCCTTGAGGTTGGAGTCGTGGGCGGAGCCCGGCTCCCGTAGGAGTCCGGGCAGAGTCCTCTCAGAGTTGATGTTGCGGGCGGAGCCCGGCTCCCATAGGAGTCCGGGCGGAGTCCTCCTGCAATTAAAGTTAGGTGTGAAGTCCGGCTCCCGTAGGAGTCCGGACGGATCTTACCGGTGGTTGAAGTTGGCGACGGAGCCCGGCTCCCGTAGGATTCCGGGCGGAGTCCCCCTTGAGGTTGGAGTCGTGGGTGGAGCCCGGCTCCCGTAGGAGTCCGGGCAGAGTCCTCTCAGAGTTGATGTTGCGGGCGGAGCCCGGCTCCCGTAGGAGTCCGGGCGGAGTCCTCCTGCAATTAAAGTTAGGTGCGAAGTCTGGCTCCCGTAGGAGTCCGGACGGATCTTACCGACGGTTGAAGTTGGCGACAGAGCCCGGCTCCCGTAGGAGTCCGGGTGGAGTCCCCCCTGAGGTTGGAGTCGATTCTGCTGAGAACTTCGGCTGTGGGTATTTTATACCCAACAGATAGTATATCAGATATCTACTTATGGCACTGTAGGCTAGGTCATATAAATAAGAATAGGATAAACAGGTTGACTCAAGAGAAAATTCTTGAAGTCAGTGATTGTGAATCACTTCCAACCTGTGTGTCCTATTTTCTTGGTAAAATGACCAAGTCACCTTTTACTGAATAAAAAAAAGGTGAGAGAGCTACTGAGCTCTTGGGCCTAGTACATACTGATGTATGCGGGCCCTGAGCACAAGTGCTAGAGGTGGATATTTCTACTTCATCACTTTCACGGATGATCTATCCAGATATGGATATGTCTATCTGATGAAACATAAGTCGGATTCATCTGAAATGTTTAAACGATTCCAAAATAAAGTAGAAAATAAACTAGGAAGAGTATTATAACTCTTCGATCTGACTGAGGGGAATACCTTTCTGATGAGTTTCTCACATATTTAAGAGAGAATGAGATTCTCTCTCAATGGACTCCTTCAGGAACACCACAGCATAATGGTGTATCTGAAAGGAGAAATCAGACTCTGTTAGACATGGTCTGATCCATGATGGATTTTGCCAGCTTGTCGATATCCTTCTGGGGATATGCACTCGAATCGGCCTGTTATCTATTAAATAGGGTTTCAAGTAAGTCTATAATTAAGACTCCATATGAGATATGGACAGGGCGTAAGCCAACACTTTTACACCTTAGGATCTGGGGGTGCCCGACCTATGTCAAATGGTTAGTTACCGATAAACTTGGACCTAGGTCTGACAAATGCACATTCATAGGGTACCCCAAAGAGACCAAAGGATATTTTTCTATCATGCTGATGAACAAAAGGTGTTCGTCAGCCTTAAGGCAACTTTTTTAGAAAAGGAGTTCCTTGGTGAAGGAACCGTTGCCTCTAAGGTTGAATTTGATGAAGTTCAATAAGTAGAAGGACCGACACCAATAGCTGAACCTGAGTCGGATATGATTAGATCAGATCCAGAGCTCAATGTACCTGCTTATTAAGGCGATCCGATAGAGTACCACATCAGCTGGATAGATACTATGGTTTCTTGGTCCGAGATGGTGATCCTATCGAACTCGATGAGAATGATGAGGATCCGGTCATCTATATAGATGCAATGTAGAGATCTGATTTTGAGAAATGGCTTGAAGTCATGAAATCTAAAATGGAGTCCATGAAGGTCAACGATGTATGGACATTGGTTGACCCACCTGAAGGGGTTAAACCCATTGGGTGTAAATGGGTCTTCAAAAGGAAGAGGGGCACGATGGAAAGGTGGAGACCTATAAAGCCCATCTAGTTGCCAAGGGATATCGTCAACATTATGGTATTAACTATAACGAGATATTCTCCCCTATGGTAATGCTCAAATCCATTCAGATAATGCTTGCAATAGCTGTCCATCTAGATTATGAGATCTAGCAGATAGATGTAAAGAAAGTTTTTTTGAATGGAGAGCTGACCGAAGAGGTGTATATGATACAACCTGAGGAGTTTACATCCACAGATGAGTTCAAGGTGTGCAAACTTCAGAGATCCATTTATGGATTGAAGCAAGCTTCTCAGAGTTGGAACATGCATTTTGATAAGGTGATCAAAACGTATGGCTTTATTAAGAACAGAGAAGAGCCCTACATCTATAAATGGATAAATGGTCCAGTTGTGGTATTCCTTATCTTGTACGTGGATGATATTCTCTTAATCGAAAATGACATCCCCACACTACAGGGAATAGAAGTTTGGTTGTCATCACAGTTCTCCATGAAGGATTTGGGTGAAGCATCCTACATCCTAGGGATGAAGATCTATAGGGATAGATCTAAGAGGATGCTTGGGTTATCTCAGTCCACGTACATAGATACTATACTAAAGAGATTCAGCATGGAGAATTCCAAGAAGGGCTATCTATCGATAGGCCATGAAATTTCTCTCTCTAAGAAATATTGTTCGACAACTCCTGAAGAGAGAGAGCGTATGAGTAGAGTCTCATATACTTCGATCGTGGGATCTATCATATACACCATGACATGTACAAGGTCAGATATGGCATACTCACTAGGTAGTCAGTAGATACCAATCTGATCCTAGAGACAATCACTGAAAAGTGGTTAAAGCCATCCTTAAGTATTTAAAAAATACTAAGGACCAATGGTTGGTTTATGGCAAGTCAGATCTGAAACTTGTGGAGTTTACAGACTCCAGCTTTTAATCTGACCATGATGATAGCAGAAGCGTGTCAGGTTATATCTTTACTCTGAATGGTGGAGCCATTTGCTGAAAGAGTTCTAAGCAGCATACTGTGGCAGACTCTGTTTGTGAGGCAGAGTACATCGCAGCATCGGATATAGTGAAGAAAGCTGTGTGGCTGAGAAAATTCATCACCGAGCTCGGAGTAGCACCCTCCTTCGATGGTCCGATCCTGCTCTACTGCGATAGCACTGGTGCCATTGCTCAGGTGAAGGAACCCAAAGCACACCAGCGAACGAAGCACATTTTGCACCGCTTCCACTTGGTCTGGGAGATCGTGGATCGAGGTGACGTCGACCTTCAGAAGATTGATGAAAAAGAGAACCTGGCTGACCCCTTCACTAAAGCCCTGATGATAAAGGAGTTCGACAACCACAAGTTGAAGATGGGTATTGGATACTGTGCCGAGTGGCTTTAGGATAAGTGGGAGTTGTTAGAAAATATATCCCAAAAGCCAATCATCAACCTGTTGACGGTTGAGCAACCTTATATTGTAATTAATTTGTTAATAAATAAAATATATTTTTGGTATTTTCATCATAAGTTTTCATCTTCTTATGAACTCCGTTGTTGTGATGAAGTCCTTGGGATTATTTAGGTTCGATAAAAAGAAGATTTATCAATTAGTCCTTAAAACTGTCCACAACTAAATGATGGGCTGTTAATAAGGACGACAGCTTCTATAGAGCATAAGTCACTGTAGGCCATATGGGTTGGTTGTCCTCTTAACCAAGGAGTGTAGAGATATTGGTATGGCATACATGTGAGATGTAAGGGTACATCATCATTGAACATGACCAACTCCAGAATATTCTACTGTCGAGAATGTCTCTGATGGGATATAGGTATAAGTGTCCCTTAGACCTGAGATCGCCTCAGTGACTTGCAAGCAACTCACTGTGCTTTGGTACTGGACTAACTGAATTTCTAATTCAGTGACAAAAAGCTTCTGGGCACAGTCAAGTACTTGCGAAGTCAAAGTGTGATCAAGATGGGATGACTACTCCAAGAGTTGGAAAAGAATGAGTCGCTGTATTTCAATTTAGCAAAACCTTGGCCAGGGTAATCCATCAGATGAATTTGATATTTTAAAATATAATATGGACAACCTGATCAGAGTTGACAGTTGAACTCTGAGGTGTCTTATAAGCATTTTGGTCATGGGGATGAATTATATGGAAACTATATCCATATGGGTTCTAAGGATGTTGTTCTACACATTCGGCCTATCCGACCGTCGGATACCATTGCTAGATGGTCACTTCGATTGGTATAAAAATTTATTCTTATACTACCAACTTAGATTTGGACCTATGAGGTCACACACATTAGAGTTCACGATCCAATCGGATGGTTGATCAATGATTAAGAATCGTTCTAGGGTTAAATGATCAATACGATTGACATTTAACCTAGTGCAAATATTGCAGGAGGATCGATTAGCAATTTGATTGCTAATTGACTTAATTTGATTAAGCTAATAGGCTGAGATTAAGTTTAATTGAATATGATTTAATTAGATTTGGTTTGGGCTTGATTGGATCAAGTCCAATTAGTTTATTGGATAAGCCAAGTGCAAGGAAAAACTAGTCCTAGTTCAATTAGGACTTGGGTCAACCTAATTTCTAATTTGATTAAAAAATTAAATCAGATTTAAATTTAATTTAATTAAATTAAATTAGATTCTTAATTGGGTTAAGATCTATTTTAATTAGGTTGATTTGATTTTGATTTGATTTGGTTTGAGAAACCAAATTTGAACAAGTCATAGATTGAATCCTAGTAAGACTAGGATTCCATCTTGTGCCACCTTAGCACCTTTGCCCACTCTCTCTTATTTTGTGCAACAAAACCTTCTCTCCCAGGCCTTCACATATGCCCAAAGCTTTCCACTCTTTCTCTCTTACATGAAATGTGGTTGTGGATCAAGTCAAAGTAGGAATTAGTTTGAATTTCAAATTCTATGAGATAGAATTTTAGGAAATCAAAACTCTTTTCTTATGGTACTGATTTTATCTAAATTTTTTTTAAAATTTTTGTGGCTTTTATGGCACATATTGTGCATCCTTTGCTGGTAGTCCATGGTAGAAAAAGAAGGAGGGGGTGCCCAAGAGTTGGGCACCACTTATCTTGCCCTGTTTGGATTTTCTTTGACTAGGTATTTGATCTAGACAAGGATTCTTCATAACTCTTTATTTAAAATAATTTTTTTTTTGAGATTTTTGTGGATTATAGAGCATTGAGATTCCTTTGAGGCATGTGAAAATCATGGAGAAAGAGTGTTAGAGCATGGAGATATAATAGACACAAAACTAGGTGTCTAGGTGAGAGCAAAGAGAAGAAGAAGAAGGTCTTCTTCTAGGGTTACTATGTTCACCTCTTCTCTTCCTCCATCTGTGAGTTTTCTGAGAGTGTCCCACATCTAAAACTCCTCCTACTTTTCATTTCTAGAAGAATCCAAATCAAGAAGAAAGAGGCATCTGATCGACCATCGAAGAAGGATTAGTGCAGTACTAGCGTACTGTGCTGATTTCCTGGATCAGGACTTCTGATCATGATTCGTGGACTCATGTGGATGATTCCTAGAGGCCGAATGTGTGTGTGGCTCACAACATCATTCTCAAGTCTGGATCAGTAAAGTTAGAACATCTAACTTGCAAGGTAATAGATCTGATCTATTATATTTTACATACATTAGATGTAGTATAGAAACATGTTGATATGATCAACATGTAGTTCTTGCTCTTTATATTTTAATTTTTGATTTAATACCATGTAATAATCATATAATAGGATCTTAGATCTAGGGATTCTCTAATTTTATAAGATAAATTTTGATTTATTTTAGTCTTCCGTTGTCTGATCTTGAAAAAGTTTCAAGATCTAACCCTGAAACCCTAGATCTGGTTCCTTCAACATGATCCTTCGGATCGACAATGGAGCAAAAGTTGCTGTAGAGGCTGTTGTCACTTATCCTCTTCAATTATCATTTGGTGTTAGATTAGATTTAAAGGAATATTATTATGTTTCTATAGCTAGTCAGAATTTGATTTTCATGTCTGTGCTAGCATAGGAAGGTTTTGAAATTAGCTTCAATAAAAACTTTTATTTCATTTATTTATGAAATAAATTAGTTACATGAGGTTTTGTAATTGACAATCATTATCACTTACATGTTGATGCAAATGTGAACTTAAACGAGCAAATAGTGAGTGCCGTAGGCCAAAAGAGACCTGAGATGAAATTAACCAAAAGTACTTGTGGCACCATAGATTAGGCCATATTAGAGAGGACAGGATAAATAAACTGAAAAAAGATGGGATTTTTGGCTCTCTTAATCCAAAGTCATATCTGATTTGTGAATCTTGTCTTTTTGAAAAAATGATCAAGTTATCCTTTGTAAGACATGGAGAAAGGACCACTGAGTTACTTGCCCTGGTACACAGTGAGGTGTGTGGGCCATTTGATGTGCAGGTCAAAGATGGTTATAGCTACTTCATCTTCATTACCTTTACCGATGATTTATTTAGGTACAGATATGTATATCTGATGAAACACAAGTCTGAGACCTTTGAAATGGTCAAAGAATTCAGACATGAAGTAGAAAAATGAATAGATAAATCCATTAAGGTTCTTTGATTTGATTGAGGAGGTGAATACTTTAGTCGAAAATTTTTAAGATATCTTAAGGACAATGACATAGTCTATTAATGGATTCCTCCTGAAATACCTCAGCTCAACAGAATATCCAAAAAGAGAAATATGACCCTATTGGATATGGTCAGGTCCATCATAAGCTTCACTGATCTATCCTTGTCTATAAAGGATCTTTGATCAAATCGAGGAGGAGAATACCTCAGTGAAGAATTTCGGACCTATCTCAAGGATAATGGTATAGTCTCACAGTGGATACCTTCAGGGATGCCTCAACTCAATGAGATATTAGAAAAGAGGAATTGGATTTTATTAGATATGGTTCGGTCTATGATGAGCTTCACAGATCTTCCAGACTTTCTGTGGAGACATGCATTATTTTTTGTAATTCACCTATTGAATAAAGTTTTCTCTAAATCCATTCTTACCACCATACGAGTTATGGCATGGTAAGAAGCCAACTCTTAGTTATCTCAAGATTTGGAGATATCCAACCAATGTGAAGCGACAGTAGGAGGACAAGTTAGAGACTAGATCTTTTAGGGCTCGTTTTATAGAGTATCCTAAAAAATCCATGGGATACTACTTCTATCTTTCTGAGGATCACAATATGATTGTGAGCCATCATACTATTTTCTTAGAAAAAGAATTTATCCAGGATAAAGGCAATGGGAGGAAGATTGAGCTCGAGGAGAAGGTCTCTGAAAATCATCAAGTCCGAGAATCTGAACTCAATAATGAGCTAGTAGATATGGTACCATCTCCACCTCATAGATCAAGTAGGACATCCCGTCCTCCTGAAAGATACTTAGGTATTATTACAGAGAATTTAGAGGAAGTATTTCTTATGGGAGATAGGAACATTAGGAATGATCCTAAGACCTACGATGAGATGATGTCAGATGAAGACTCCGAGAAATGGATGGAAGCGATGAAGTCAGAAGTTGACTCCATGCATTCCAACTAGGTTTGGACCTTACTAGATCCACCTGAAGGTATTGTACCTATTGGATGTAAATAGATCTATAAGAATTAGGTTGGATGGTCAAGTAGAGACCTATAAGGCATGGTTGGTAGCGAAATGTTATAGTCAACGTGAAGGCATTGACTATCAGAAATTTTTTTTGCCTGTGATCATGCTAAAATCCATCCAAACTTTGCTTGCGGTTGCAGCTTTCTATGATTATGAAATTTGACAAATGGATATAAAAATTATCTTTCTGAATCGATATCTTAAGGAAGATATCTATATGGAGTAGCCTTTGGGTTTCATGTCCAGTGATAGTGATCGTAAGGTCTCAAGCTACAAAGATCCATATATGGACTCAAACGAGTATTTCAGAGTTGGAATACTCACTTTAATGATGTGATCAAAATATTTGATTTCATCAAAAATGAGGAGGAGCCATATGTATACAAAAAGATCAATAGGAGCACTGTTACATTCCTCATATTGTACGTGAATGACATCTTTCTGATTGAGAATGATATTCTCATGCTGACATCGATCAAAATATAATTATTGAAAGAGTTCACCATGAAAGTCTTAGGAGAATCTTTCTATATTCTTGGTATAAAGGTCTATAGGGATAGATTTAAGAGAATGATAGGACTCTTATAGTGTATATTCATAGAGGAGGTGCTTAAGAGATTCAGCATGAAAAACTTCAAGAGGGGTCTCCTACCCCTTAGGCATGGCATTCGTTTTTCCAAGAAGATGTGTCCTGACACACCTGAGAAAATCTAGCACATGAGCAAGATCTCTTATATCTCGGCAATAGAGAGTCTCATGTATGTCATGTTATGTACACAGCCTGATATAGCCTTTGTCGTGAGTGTCATGAGCAGATATTAGGTGAATCCAGGTGAAGAACACTAGATTGCTGTTAAGAACATTCTTAAGTACTTGAGGACTAAAAATTTATTCTTGATCTTTGACAGAGCATCGGAGCTGAAAGTGAAAGGATACACCGATTCGGACTTCATGTCTGATGTCGATGATAGAAAGTCTACATCAAAATATACTTTTCTCTGAAATGGATGATCGATTAGCTGAAAGAGTTTCAAACAATCAGTCATTGCAGATTCGACCATAAAAATTGAGTACATCGCCTCTTCTGAAGCTGCTAAAGAAGTATTCTGGTTCAAGAAGTTTATTGCAGAGCTGGGTGTAATGCCATCGGATGCCATTACACTATATTACGACAACAATGGTGCTATAGCCCTCACTAAGGAGTTCAGATCTCATCAAAAGTCCAAGCATATAGAGCGACAATTTCACATCATACGCGAATATCTCAAGAAGTTCATTGAGGTGTAGAGAATTGACTTTATTGAAAAATATAGGCGATTTCATGCATATATTTCAAAAATTTTTGAAATAAAATACAGCAAAAGATAACTAGATTAATCATATTAATCTAACATGTATATGATCTAATCATTAAATCAATCTACTCTAAGATTTATGACATAATATGATGCATATAAAATTTAAAAAATATAGGAAATAAAATCTGCATGCATGGAGGTAAGCAGTAGATCAAATCTACACTTATCTAAGTTCAGAACTCGATACATAAGTACGGGTCGACGATCGTCGCTGCTGAGAGATATGGTAAAGAATATTCTCATTGGTTGCTCATAGCCGCACATGCATTTGGCCTCTACGGGAAGTCCACTCGAAGCTCCGATCTGATCGATCTTCTTAGAAGTGCTAGCTCGCACGAAGATATTCTTCTTGACTGATCTGAATCTCTTCTTCAAATCTTTAAAATCTTTTTAGAGATTGAAGATGGACTTCTAGAGAAGATGAAGAGGTAGAAGAAAGATAGAGAGGAGACTATCTTTCTTTTTTTTTTTCTCTCTTCCCAAAACCATAGGAAGAAACCTTAGAAGACTAGATTTTGCGCACACCCTAAGAGAGAGGACTCTCCTCTCTTTTTCTCATGCAATGAACCCATGCCCATAGCCCTTTATTATGAAAAACTATTTGTCTAATCTCTTACATGCACAAGAATGAAATAAAACTCATTTTATTTCAACATATAAGGAGGTGGGGTGAAGAGTCCAACAATCTTTGGACTCTTCCAAGAGTTGTCGCACCATCTCACAAATCCATGCTAAAATAAATATGGGACGCCCCTTCTCTTATTTTTTTATGGTAAAACTAGATCATCTCTAATTTTCTACAGTGAAGAATTCCTCTTTTGTCACACAAAATAATGGAATAAAAAGAATGTGGGCGGCAAGGTTGTAGATAATGTCAAACATTATCTTTTATGGTTACCAATTCAAATCTCATTTGAACCTTCCATATAAAACCAGATTTTACCCATATTTGAAAGTGAGAAAGGATGGTGAGAGGGCTCTTTTGCATGGAGAAAACTCATGCAAATAATCCTTGTGCGTGATTAAGAATGGTGTCCAAGTTTGGTGGCGCATGGGGAGGAAGAGTCCATTCTCTTATGGACTCATTGTTTCCTTATTTAACTCCAAACCAAATCACATCTGGTTTAGCCCAAATAAATAGATAAAATTTAATCTAATTAGATTCATAAATTTTTAATCAAATCTTAATCAAAATAAAAATTGATTGAATTAAAGTCCTAATCAAATCAGGGATAATTCTCCCTTAGCGATTAGGTCATCTCATAGTCTAATCGGGTCAAACCTAATTGAATCTAATTCAATTAGATTTTATTTAATCTTTTTTGCTCAATCAAATTGAGTTAATGAATAATTTAATTATTAATTAATCCTTCATTAGTTCACTAACACTCAGTGAATAAATTCATTGCAACTTTTGCATAAGGTTAACCATCAATCGAATTGATGATTAAGCCCTTGAATAATTTTCAATCGTTGATTAGCCACATGATCAATCAAAAATTTTTTTTGAGTATGACTTCATAGGTTCGAACCTAAGCGGTAGCATAGAAATAAATTTTTAAACCAATCAATATAACTGTTGGGTATAAAATATCCACAGCCGAAGTCCTCAGCAGAATCAACCCCAAGGGGAACTTCGCCCGGACTCCTACGGGAGCCAGACTTCGCCTTTGACTTTAATTGCAGGAAGACTCCGCCCGGACTCCTATGGGAGCCGAGCTTCATCCTCGACTCCAACGGCTGCAGACAGACTTCGTCCGGACTCCTACGGGAGCCGGACTCCGCCGACAACTTCAACCGCAAGTAGACTCCGCCCGAACTCCTACGGAAGCCGGGCTCCGTCCTCAACATCAACTGCCGGTAAGCCTTGTCCGGACTCCTATGGGAGCCAGACTTCGCCTTTAACTTTAATTGCAGGAAGACTCCACCCGGACTCCTACGGGAGCCGGGCTTCGTCCTCGACTCCAACGACTGCAGACAGACCTCGTCCGGACTCCTACGGGAGCCCGACTCCGCCGACAACTTCAACCGCAAGTAGACTCCGCCCGAACTCCTACGGGAGCCGGGCTCCGTCCTCAACATCAACTGTCGGTAAGCCTTGTCCGGACTCCTACGGGAGCCAGACTTCGCCTTTAACTTTAATTGCAGGAAGACTCCGCCCGGACTCCTACGGGAGCCGGGCTTCGTCCTCGACTCCAACGGCTATAGACAGACTTCGTCCGGACTCTTATGGGAGCCGGACTCCACCGACAACTTCAACCGCAAGTAGACTCCGCCCGAACTCCTATGGGAGCCGGGCTTCGTCCTCAACATCAACTGCCGGTAAGCCTTCTCCGGACTCCTACGGGAGTCAGACTTCGCCTTTAACTTTAATTGCAGGAAGACTCCGCCCGGACTCCTACGGGAGTCGGGCTTCGTCCTCAACTCCAACGGCTGCAGACAGACTTCGTCCGGACTCCTACGGGAGCCAGACTCCACCGACAACTTCAACCGCAAGTAGACTCCGCTCGAACTCCTACGGGACCCGGGCTCCATCCTCAACATCAACTGCCGGTAAGCCTTGTCCGGACTCCTACGGGAGCCGGACTTTGCCTTTAACTTTAATTAAAGGAAGACTCCGTCCAGACTCCTACGGGAGCCGGTCTTCATCCTCGACTCCAACGGCTGCAGACAGACTTCGTCCAAACTCCTACGGGAGCCAGACTCCGCCGACAACTTCAACCGCAAGTAGACTCCGCCCGAACTCCTACGGGAGCCGGGCTCCGTCCTCAACATCAACTGCCGGTAAGCCTTGTCTGGACTCCTACGGGAGCCGGACTTCGCCTTTAACTTTAATTGCAGGAAGTCTCCGCCCGGACTCCTATGGGAGCCGGGCTTCGTCCTCGACTCCAACGGCTGCAGACAGACTTCGTCCAGACTCCTACGAGAGTCGGACTCCGCCGACAACTTCAACCGCAAGTAGACTCTGCCCGAACTCCTACGGGAGCCGGGCTCCGTCCTCAACATCAACTACCGGTAAGCCTTGTCCGGACTCCTACGGGAGCCGGACTTCGCCTTTAACTTTAATTGCAGGAAGACTCCGCCCAGACTCCTATGGGAACCGGGCTTCGTCCTCGACTCCAGTGGCTGCAGACAGACTTCGTCCAGACTCCTACGGGAGTCGGACTCCGTCGACAACTTCAACCGCAAGTAGACTCCGCCCGAACTCCGGCTCCTATGGGAGCCGGGCTTCGTCCTCGACTCCAACGGCTGCAGACAGACTTCGTCTGGACTCCTACGGGAGTCAGACTCCGCCGACAACTTCAACCGCAAGTAGACTCCGCCCGAACTCCTACGGGAGCCGGGCTCCGTCCTCAACATCAACTGCCGGTAAGCCTTATCCGGACTCCTACGGGAGCCGGACATCGCCTTTAACTTTAATCGCAGGAAGACTCCGCCCGGACTCCTACGGGAGCCGGGCTTCATCCTCGACTCCAATGGCTACAGACAGACTTCGTCCGGACTCCTACAGGAGCCCGACTCCGCCGACAACTTCAACCGCAAGTAGACTCTGCCCGAACTCCTACGGGAGCCGGGCTCCGTCCTCAACATCAACTGCCGGTAAGCCTTGTTCGGACTCCTACGGGAGCCGGACTTCGCCTTTAACTTTAATTGCAGGAAGACTCCCCCCGGACTCCTATGGGAGCCGGGCTTCATCCTCGACTCCAACGGCTGCAGACAGACTTCGTCCGGACTCCTACGGGAGCCGGACTCCACCGACAACTTCAACCGCTAGTAGACTCCGCCCAAACTCCTACGGGAGCCGGGCTCCGTCCTCGACATCAACTGCCGATATGCCTTGTCGGGACTCCTACGGGAGCCGGACTTTGCCTTTAACTTTAATTGTAGGAAGACTCCGCCCGGACTCCTACAGGAGCCGGGCTTCATCCTCGACTCCAACGGCTGCAGACAGACTTCGTCCGGACTCCTACGGGAGCCAGACTCCACCGATAACTTTAACTGCAAGTAGACTCCGCCCGAACTCCTACGGGAGCCGGGCTCCATCGCCAACTTCGACTGCCGGTAAGATCCGTCCGGACTCCTACGAGAGCCGGACTTCGCACTTGACTTTAGTTGCAGGGGACTCCGGCCGGGCTCCCATGGGAGCCGGGCTCCGCCCATGACTCCAACCGCAAGGAGGACTCCGCCCGGACTCCTACGGGAGCCAGACTCCGTCATCAGCTCCGACCGCTGCCGAACTTCAGCCGACGGATCTGCACTCCCTGGCAGGCCACAATAACGGCCACGATCCTGCTCCACTTCCTGCGGTGGATTCCGTGCAACTCCATCACTCCCTGACAGGCCACAGTAACGGTCACAGCACTGCTCCACTTCCTACGATGGATCTCGCGCAGCTCCACTACTCCCTGGCAGGCCACAATAACGGCCACGATCCTGCTCCACTTCCTGCAATGGATACCGCGTGATTCTCCCATCCACTGGCGAGTCACGACAACAGACGCCGCTCTACTCCCCGCGGCAGACTCCACATGGCACACCCCGATGATAGACACAGGTCCACTCCACTACTCTTCGCAGCAAACGCCGTCTGACCCTTGGCAGCCCACTGCCAGACGGTTACAGATGTCGCTATCAGGCTACTGCCCCCTCCGCCTATAGAAGGGGGCTCCAGATACGTTATTTGATAAGCTTTCATCTTTCATCTAAAAACTCTACTAAATTCTCCGTTCGAGCACTCCATTCTTGTTGAGGCAGAGAACTGACTTGAGCATCGGAGGGTCTTGCCGGAGCAACCCCACCTCCGGTTTAGACTTCCTTTGCAGGTCCCGACGGCGACCGTGACTCCCTCGACTCCAGCTTCTCCGGCGCAAGCGGATTTTTGCACCAATAGGATTGGCGCTAGAGGAAGGGGCTGTGTCTTCGCAGTACCCTTGTTCTTGAAGGAGCATTCAACGGAGCCGCCCCCGATCATCTCCTCCGACACCCACTCCTTGTTTCCCCCATGGGATCCATACTTGATGCCTCCTCGCAAGGCGTCCACGCGACGGTCCCCGGCCTCCGCGGCCAGATCCCAGGCTCCGACCTCCCCTCCTGTTTCTCAACCTCCTCCTCCTCCTCCGACGGCGACGGTCGGCGCGGAGCAGTTTGACCTGCTAGCGCAGCAAGTCAGAGGCCTCACTGAAGCTGTGCAAGCTATGCAGCAGCAGCAGCCGCAGGCATCGGTATGCCCGGAAAGGGCATCCCTGGAACACCAGAATCCGACGGTGGGGCGGGCCACCTGGGCCAGCCGCCCCGTCCTTCCTGGGAAAACAAACTCGAGGGTAGAGAGCCCTCAATCAGACCACGACTCCACCCCTGAAAGATCCCTGCCCCCATTCTGCCAGAGGACCCTCGAGACTCGAAGTCGAGAGGATTTCCTGGATCGGACGCTCTAGGAGATGAACCGGCGGATCGAAGAACTCCGCCATGCGCCTCCCGCTTATGGTGAGGATATTTGTACTGACCCTTCCTTCTCCCAAATGATCATGCAAGAACCGATCCTGCCAAACTTCAAGCTTCCCCAGTTCGAAAGCTACGACGGGACTTCGGACCCGGTTGATCATCTGGAGGCCTTCCGGACGATGATGCTGCTTCACGGTGCTCCTGATGCCATTCTATGCCGGGCCTTCCCATCCACCTTGAAGGGAGCGACAAGGAACTGGTACTCGGCTTTGAAACTGGGTACCATCTTTTCCTTCAATCAAATGAGCCACCAATTTGTGGCCCATTTTGTCAGCAGCCGGTGCCCCCAGAAGGGTTCGGAGTCCCTCATCAACATCAAGCAGAGGGAAGGGGAGTCCATTCGGGCCTACATCAACTGCTTCAACATCGCGGCACTGGAGGTCCGAAACTTGGACCAATCAGTCGCAATGGCTGCCCTGAAGGGTGGCCTTCAGAAGAATGATCTTTTGTTCTCCCTGGAGAAGAAGTATCCCAGGGATTTTGTTGATTTACTGGCCCGGGCCGAAGGATACGCCCGAGTGGAAGAAGCCTTCAAAATGAAGGATGAAGAGATGGCGAGGGAGCGGCAAGCGGGAGACTCGAGTAAGCCCGCAATTGAAAAAAGGCCAAAGGAAGCCCGGCTGCATTCTCGATCCCCTCCCGGGCATAAGCGCGCCCATACTCCACCCCGGGCGCGCAGGCAGAGAAGCCCGGATCGTGGGGTTCGGCGGGGTTCTCCACCAGGGAGATTCCGCAACTACGCCCCCCTCAACGCCTCGAAGGCCCAGGTATTGATGGAAGTCAGAGAGCAGCTCCCTAGGCCGGAGAGGATGTGCACACACCCCGGGAAGTGCAACCCCAACAAGTTCTGCCTCTACCACCGCGACCACGGCCACGACACAGAGGAATGCATCCAGCTCCGGGACGAGATCGAGGAGCTCATTCGGTGAGGTCGACTCGACAGGTTCATCCGACACAGGCCTGAGGGTAGAGGAGATCGGCCAAGGGCCCTTCCGCAGCCTGAACCGCCAAGAAGGGAGGAGCAACCCGGGGACCGACCTCCCATCGGGACCGTCGACTCCATCATCGGAGGGCCTCAAGGAGGAGCGGACCACCCACGATCGTGGAACTCGGAAAATCTGTAAATGTATCACTTATGATTTCACCTTGAATCTAAATTTCTTTCTACTTGACGTACTCTTCCCATATGGCGTGGATTTGTTACGACTGGATATGACCCCTGCAAATGCTTGAAGCAAAGTTATGTTGGGAACGGGGGAGAACCCCGTCCTAACATACCTAAAATGAAAGTCTGACTATTTCGAAATCGGATGGGGGGAGAGGCCTTACAGTGCCCTAATGTGCCCCCACAGCCGTGTCAGGAACAGGAGGAGAACCTCGTCCTGACATGAGCAAAGTCAAAGGCCCAGTTCTTTTAGACCGGATGGGGGGAGAGGCCTTACAGCGCCCTAATGTGCCCCCACAGCCATGTCAGGAACAGGAGGAGAACCTTGTCCTGACATGAGCAAAGTCAAAGGTCTGGTTCTTTTAGACCGGATGGGGGGAGAGGCCTTACAGCACCCTAATGTGCCCCCACAGCCATGTCAGAAACAGGAGGAGAACCTCGTCCTGACATGAGCAAAGTCAAAGGCCCAGTTCTTTTAGACCGGATGGGGGGAGAGGCCTTACAATGCCCTAATGTGCCCCCACAGCCATGTCAGGAACAGGAGGAGAACCTCGTCCTGACATGAGCAAAGTCAAAGGCCCGATTCTTTTAGATCGGATGGGGGGAGAGGCCTTACAACACCCTAATGTGCCCCCACAGCCATGTCAGGAACAGGAGGAGAACCTCGTCCTGACATGAGCAAAGTCAAAGGCCCGGTTCTTTTAGACCGGATGGGGGGAGAGGCCTTACAGCGCCCTAACGCACCCCCACAGCCAAGCCGAAAATGGGAGGAGAACCTCACCCTGGCTCGAGCAAAGTGGAAGGCCCGGACTCCTACGGGAGCCGGGCTCCATCCACGACGCCAAGGAAGACTCCACCCGGACTCCTACGGGAGCCGGGCTCCATCCACGATGCCAAGGAAGACTCCACCCGGACTCCTACGGGAGTCGGGCTCCATTCACGACCCCAAGGAAGACTCCACCCGGACTCCTACGGGAGCCGGGCTCCATCCACAACGCCAAGGAAGACTCCACCCGGACTCCTACGGGAGCCGGGCTCCATCCACGACGCCAAGGAAGACTCCACCCGGACTCCTACGGGAGTCGGGCTCCATCCACGATGCCAAGGAAGACCCCACCCGGACTCCTACGGGAGTCGGGCTCCACCCGCGACTTCTGCAGCAAGGACTGATGGCGGCGAAACCCGGCCGCCCAACAAGATCGGATGAAAGGAAAAAGCCCCTCAGCGGCACCTCCTCACTTCTATGCAACCCCACGAAAAGTGGGAGGAGGGCCCTCACTCTGAGAAGAGGAGGAAAATTAAAAAGGAAGGATGACGAACTACGACGGGAACAGATGAAGGATGAACCGCACCAAAAGACCTAAAGGGCTTCATCCCGACTGAAACGGGGAGTTCCTACCAAACACCCCCGACCTCTAAAAAGACTTTCGACACCGGTTAGGAAGACAACGACATCCCCAAAATAATGCGGAGCCCGAATGGCCAAGCTCGGGCTTGCGGCCATGTACGACGAGAAAGGCGAGCTAACGCATCGACGACCGGGCGCCCCCCCAACGACGTCTACATCAGACAAGTCAAACGATAAGAAAAGTTCGACGAACGGCAATTTAGTGCAACGCGCGGATGAGGTAACACAAAATACCCTTTTCATTCCATTTCCGATATACACGCTACAAAGCCCGGAAGGCCAAGGAAAGAAAGGCAAAATGACAAAAAGGGAAGTAAATACATGAAAAGACAGAAAGACGAAAAGAGCTCTAAGGAGGCCCTGCTCCCTCCAACCTAGAATTATCTACTCCATCCCTTATCCAGGACTGTCTTAGATTCTCAATTTCTTCTTCTAGCTCTCCCCTTTTCTGCAGCGTGTCCTGGAGCGCCCGACGAAGTCGCTGGCTCTCGGCCTCTGCCTCTTGACGCCTCTTCCTCAAGACCTCGGATTCTGCCTTCGCGTCCGCGACGGCCCGCTGCTCATATGCCAGTTGGATCTTCAGTTGTTGCAGCTCAGCCGTCTTTTCCCCGAGGGAGACAGAAATCCCCTCAACGGTGCCTCTTCGGGCTTGGAGCTCATCAGAATCTCGGGCGAAAGTAAGCTGTGCCCTGCTAGCCAGCTGCCTCTGGAGACGGACGACTTCATCGGCCGCCGCCCTGAATCTCCCTTTATATTCTTCCACCTGCCTGCGCCAGCTAGCCCGATGCACGTCGTGGCTCACCTCGACGTCTTGAAGCCGCTGCTGAAGGTCGGAGACCTTCTTCGACCACTCCTGGTCACCGTCGACCCGGGCCAAGAGCCGGGATGAATTTCCTTCCAGCTGGCCGATCTTCCCCTTTGCAGCTGACAGTTCCACCTTGAGGGCACTGATCCTGGCGGCCTGGGCCCAAATTCGATCGCTGGCACTCTTCTTGCATTCCTCGAGTTCCTTCGCGAAGTCCGCCTTCCTCCGGCTATACTCCATGATCCCCTTCACGTGGAGATTCCGAAAGTGGGTGGCCTCAGCGGTGGCTTCAGAATGACCTTCCCTCAATCTGTGGAGCTCACCTTCCATCTTCTTTAACTTCTTTCTCAGGTGAAGGACTTCCTTCTTCAGCCGCTGGATCATCGATTTCAGTGGGACCACCAGGGGCAGGGGGAGTGCTTCTGCAGGACACTGCCATCGGAAGGCAAAAGCGTCAAAGCATGACTCATTGCAGGAAGGAGAACAGAGAGAAGGAGGGGGGGGAGGAGAAGCCGTCCGCAACAAGAAGTTCAACTTTATTGATTGGATGATTTTTGAAGACAAACAGAAAAGAAAAATTACGACGAAATAAAGGTACAAGATCGGAGGTCTCAGACCTCGGGGGCGAGGGGTGGAGAACTCGGCATCCCCGGCAAGGGGGCTGCGACAGCAGTGGCGGCTGGCGAGGGACCGGTCTCGTCTTCAGACTCCTCGCCTAGGAAGCTAAGGTCGAGTTCTGGAAATTTTCTGGCCACCTTTTCTTGGCAGAGCTCGAACCCCTTTATGAACGCTTCCTGGCCAAATTGGACCTTTAGGTCCCTCATCTCCATGGAGGCCTTGAATTCCTCTACCGCAAGGACTCTGGCCTCTGAGACCAGGACCAGAGTTTGCTCGATCAAGTTGGCGACCTCGGCCTCCGCCTTTCTCGCCGATTCCTCCAAGGTCTGCCTTTCCTCCTCCCGGGCTCATTTCTCTCTTTCCAGGGCCTCCTGGAGGGCGACTACTTCGGCCGTCTTTGCTTGGAGGCGAGCAACCTCGGCCTGACAGCGTTCCTCCACCTGGAGGACGTCCCTCCTCGCATGGCTCGCCGCCTCGATATAGGCAAGGAGCTAGTGCCCAATCTGCAAGGGCGGCTAGGGAATTAGAACAAAGGCCGAATAGCCATGAAGATGAAGATTCGCTTACCTCAAGGAAGGATCCCAAGGAGTCCCAGGCCCGCTGCTCAGGATCGGTGCGGTCGATCCTCTCAACGACGTCAGGCAGAATGCAACCGTCGATCAACCGCTTGATCAAGTCCCTATCATTGAAGGAATTCTCTGACCCCTCTTCGGAGCAGAGGGACTCGTCCGCAGCAGTTCGGTGGCTACTCACCCTGCGGGCCACCGATTTCCTTCTTTTTCTCTCGGCTATGGGTGCCTCCATGGGGCGGACCCCCGAAATGGGGCCCCCAGTCGGCGGACTCCTCGAGGTGGCCCGGGGAGCCGTTGGCTCGACATCCGAGGGAATGTCGATGGTCGGGGCCACCTGGACGGATGCAGCTAAGCTCGACTCCTCCGCCCTGGCCCTCTTCGCTGATCCAGAGGTCGCAGCACCCTTTCTCTTGTGGGCCCTAAGGCCCCTGGCAAGCATCCGCGCTGCTTCGGCATCCATTCCTAAAAAAAAAAAAAAAAAAAGAAAAAAAGAGAGAGAGAAAAGGAAAGAAGAAAAAGAAGCAAACCAATCAATCAAGAGTCAAAAAAAAAAAAAAAAAGAAGAAAGAGAAGGAAGGGAAAGAAAGAAAGAAAGAAACGGAGGGAAAAAGAGAGAAAAGGAAGGAGAGGTAAAAAGAGAAAGGAAAAGGAGAAAGGCATGAAAAGAGAAGATAAGGTAAAAGATGAATACTCGCTGGATCCTGGGGACTCAGGCCGATGTTGAAAAGAAATTGCTCCCTCAGAAGGTTGGGAAGGGAAGGAGCGGAGTAAGCTAGAAGCTTCCGGGCAGCCTGGAGGTCATCCTCCCCCAGGCTGGGGGCCCGACGGACAGAATCCCTCAGAGAGCCCCAAGGGGGCAGGCCCAGTCTCAAGGTCGGGCAGTGGACGAAGAGATATTTTCCCTTCCAATTATGGATTGAAGAAGGGGCGCCTTTCAGCAACCCCTTCTTGCCAAATTGGGGGGAGAAGTACCACCAGTCCTTCGCCGAAGGATGGTGCTTAAAAGTATAGAAGTGCCTAAACAGGGAGAGGGACGGTTGGACCTCGACTACGTGGCAAAGGGAGAGAAATCCTATCAAAAACCTAAAAGAATTCGGAGCCACGGAAGCCAAGGAGATGTCTAAGAAGCGGAAGAGGGCAACAACAAAGGAGGGAAGCGGAAGTCGGAGTCCGGCATGGAACGCTTCCTGGTACAGACAAAAACGACCAGATGGGGGAGTGCTGGCCCGGTCAGAAGGGCCAGGCAGCTCCAGGCCGTACTCCGGAGGAACTCCATACTGAACCCTTATCAGAAGGAGTTCCTCCGAGGTCAGAGAACATGGAATGGCGCCCGGTGCAAAAATCGGGCGGAGCCCAGCCCCAGACGCAGGTTCGTCTACAGAGCAGGGGACCTGGGGGTTTGAGGCGGAAGAGCTCCCGGAACTGCAGGGAGCGGAAGAGCCGGATGACATTTCGGGTAGTTTCGAAGGAGGGCTCTAAAGGTCCCTAAGAAGACGGACAGGATGGGGGGCGAGAGGCCACAGGAAACTAACTCGGAGGAATGCAAAAGATAATGATAGAGAAGAAGTCCCTAGGCAGTGGGAAGAAGGTTGAAGGTGCTGGAACTAACCTATATCGCTCTGAGGGACCAGAGGGACGAAGACCGAGATGATTTGGAAGACACCTACGGCTCGAGAAGATGCCCACTGAAACAGGGCTCTTGAAGAGAAGGCAGACACTGATAGAAACTCTGGAATGGAATAGGGCACATAAAGGTGGGAGGACGGGTTTAAATAGACCCTGGGATCCGACGCCATAATGATCACGAATCCCCCCAAGCTAGTCCATACCCAGCACGTGTCCCACTCCCCTCGGCAGGCGGCTAAAAGCGGCTGATGGATCAGCAGAGCCATTATGGCGCCGTACCTGGGCCAGTGTACCGACGAGAATTTTGAAGGGTCCCGTCGTATCGCCCCGATCCGAAAAGACTCCAGCACGTGCACATTTAATGCCAAAATATCTGGGGGAGACAGTGCACAGGATTCGAGGGGACGGTTTCAGCTGTGCCCATCTCTCTGTACTTCATTCGAAATTCAAACTCGGAAGTAGAGGGACTGGTGTTGGGTATAAAATACCCACAGCCGAAGTCCTCAGCAGAATCAACCCCAAGGGGGACTTCGCCCGGACTCCTACGGGAGCCGGACTTCGCCTTCGACTTTAATTGCAGGAAGACTCCGCCCGGACTCCTATGGGAGCCGGGCTTCGTCCTCGACTCCTACGACTGCAGACAGACTTCGTCCGGACTCCTACGGGAGCCGGACTCCGCCGACAACTTCAACCGCAAGTAGACTCCGCCCGAACTCCTACGGGAGCTGGGCTCCATCCTCAACATCAACTGTCGATAAGCCTTGTCCGGACTCCTACGGGAGCCGGACTTCGCATTTAACTTTAATTGTAGGAAGACTCCGCCCGGACTCCTACGGGAGCCGGGCTTCATCCTCGACTCCAACGGCTGCAGACAGACTTCGTCCGGACTCCTACGGGAGCCGGACTCTGCCGACAACTTCAACCGCAAGTAGACTCCGCCCGAACTCCTACGGGAGCCGGGCTCCGTCCTAAACATCAACTGCCAGTAAGCCTTGTTCGGACTCCTACGGGAGCCGGACTTCGCTTTTAACTTTAATTGCAGGAAGACTCCGCCCGGACTCCTACGGGAGCCGAGCTTCGTCCTCGACTCCAACGGCTGCAGACAGACTTCGTCCGGACTCCTACGGGGGTCGGACTCCGCCGACAACTTCAACCGCAAGTAGACTCCGCCCGAACTCCTACGGGAGCCGGGCTCCGTCCTCAACATCAACTGTCGGTAAGCCTTGTCCGGACTCCTACGGGAGCCAGACTTCACCTTTAACTTTAATTGCAGGAAGACTCCGCCCGGACTCCTACGGGAGCCGGGCTTCGTCCTCGACTCCAACGGCTGCAGACAGACTTCGTCTGGACTCCTACGGGAGCCAGACTCCACCGACAACTTCAACCGCAAGTAGACTCCGCCCGAACTCCTACGGGAGCCGGGCTCCATCCTCAACATCAACTGTCGGTAAGCCTTGTCCGGACTCCTACGGGAGCCGGACTTCGCCTTTAACTTTAATTGCAGGAAGACTCCGCTCGGACTCCTACGGGAGCCGGGCTTCGTCCTCGACTCCAACGGCTGTAGACAGACTTCGTCCGGACTCCTACGGGAGCCGGACTCCGTCGACAACTTCAACCGCAAGTAGACTCCGCCCGAACTCCTACGGGAGCCGAGCTCCGTCCTCAACATCAACTGCTGGTAAGCCTTGTCCGGAATCCTACGGGAGTCGGACTTTGCCTTTAACTTTAATTGCAGGAAGACTCCGCCCGGACTCCTACGGGAGTCGGGTTTCGTCCTCGACTCCAACGGCTACAGACAGAATTCGTCCGGACTCCTATGGGAGCCGGACTCCGACGACAACTTCAACCGCAAGTAGACTCCGCCCGAACTCCTACGGGAGCCGGGCTCCGTCCTCAACATAAACTGTCGGTAAGCCTTGTCCGGACTCCTACGGGAGCCGGACTTCGCCTTTAACTTTAATTGCAGGAAGACTCCGCCCGGACTCCTACGGGAGCCGGGCTTCATCCTCGACTCCAACGGCTGCAGACAGACTTCGTCTGGACTCCTACGGGAGCCGGACTCTGCCGACAACTTCAACCGCAAGTAGACTCCGCCCAAACTCCTACGGGAGCCGGGCTCTGTTCTCAACATCAACTGCCGGTAAGCCTTGTCCGGACTCCTACGAAAGCCGGACTTCGCCTTTAACTTTAATTGTAGGAAGACTCCACCCAGACTCCTACGAGAGCTGGGCTTCGTCCTCGACTCCAACGGCTACAGACAGACTTCGTCCGGACTCCTACGGGAGCCGGACTCCGCCGACAACTTTAACCGCAAGTAGACTCCGCCCGAACTCCTACGGGAGTCGGGCTCCATCCTCAACATCAACTGCCGGTAAGCCTTGTCCGGACTCCTACGGGAGCCGGGCTTTGCCTTTAACTTTAATTGCAGGAAGACTCCGCCCGGACTTTTATGGGAGCCGGACTTCATCCTCGACTCCAACGGCTGCAGACAGACTTCGTCCGGACTCCTACGGGAGCCAGACTCCGCCGACAACTTCAACCGCAAGTAGACTCCGCCCGAACTCCTACGGGAGCCGGGCTCCGTCCTCAACATCAACTGTCGGTAAGCCTTGTCCGGACTCCTACGGGAGCCGGACTTCGCCTTTAACTTTAATTGCAGGAAGACTCCACCCGGACTCCTACGGGAGCCGGGCTTCAACCTCGACTCCAACGGCTGCAGACAGACTTCGTCCGGACTCCTACGGGAGCCGGACTCTGCTGACAACTTCAACCGCAAGTAGACTCCACCCGAACTCCTACGGGAGCCGGGCTCTGTCCTCAACATCAGCTGCCGGTAAGCCTTGTCCGGACTCCTACGAGAGCTAGACTTTGCCTTTAACTTTAATCGCAGGAAGACTCCGCCAGGACTCCTACGGGAGCCGGGCTTCGTCCTCGACTCCAACGGCTGCAGACAGACTTCGTCCGGACTTCTACGGGAGCCAGACTCCGCCGACAACTTCAATCGCAAGTAGACTCCGCTCGAACTCCTACGGGAGCCGGGCTTCATCCTCAACATCAACTGCCGGTAAGCCTTGTTCGGACTCCTATGAAAGCCAGACTTCGCCTTTAACTTTAATCGCAGGAAGACTTCGCCCGAACTCCTACGGGAGTCGGGCTTCATCCTCGACTCCAACGGCTGCAGACAGACTTCGTCCGGACTCCTACGGGAGCCGGACTCTGTCGATAACTTCAACCGCAAGTAGACTCCGCTCGAACTCCTACGAGAGCCAGGCTCCGTCCTCAACATCAACTGTCGGTAAGCCTTGTCCGGACTCATACAGGAGCCGGACTTCGCCTTTAACTTTAATTGCAGGAAGACTCCCCCCGGACTCCTATGGGAGCCGTGCTTCATTCTCGACTCCAACGGCTGCAGACAGACTTCGTCCGGACTCCTACGGGAGCCGGACTCCGCCGACAACTTCAACCGCAAGTAGACTCCGCCCAAACTCCTACGGGAGCCGGGCTTCATCCTCGACATCAACTGCCAATAAGCCTTGTCCGGACTCCTACGGGAGCCAGACTTCGCCTTTAACTTTAATTGCAGGAAGACTCCGCCCGGACTCCTACGGGAGCCGGGCTTCATCCTCGACTCCAACGGCTGCAGACAGACTTCGTCCGGACTCCTACGGGAGCCGGACTCCACCGACAACTTCAACTGCAAGTAGACTCCGCCCGAACTCCTACGAGAGCCGGGCTCCATTGCCAACTTCGACTGTCGGTAAGATCCGTCCGGACTCCTACGAGAGCCGGACTTCGCACCTGACTTTAGTTGCAGGGGACTCCGCCTGGGCTCCCACGGGAGCCGGGCTCCACCCATGACTCCAACCGTAAGGAGGACTCCGCCCGGACTCCTACGGGAGCCAGACTCCGTCATCAGCTCCGACCGCTGCCAAACTTCAGCCGACGGATCTGCACTCCCAGGCAGTCCACAATAACGGCCACGATCCTGCTCCAGTTCCTACGGCAGATTCCGCGCAGCTCCATCATTCCCTGACAGGCCGCAGTAACGGTCACAGCACTGCTCCACTTCCTACGACGGATCTCGCGTAGCTCCACTACTCCCTGGCAGGCCACAATAACGGCCACGATCCTGCTCAACTTCCTGCGATGGATACCGCACGATTCTCCCATCCGCTGGCGAGTCACGACAACAGACGCCGCTCTACTCCCTGTGGAAGACTCCACATGGCACACCCCGGTGATAGCCACGGGTCCACTCCACTACTCTTTGCATCAAACTCCGCCTGACCTTGGGCAGCCCACTGCCAGACGGTTACAGATGTCGCTATCAGGCTACTGCCCCCTCCGCCTATAAAAGGGGGCTCCAGATACGTTATTCGATAAGCTTTCATCTTTCATCTAAAAACTCTGCTAAATTCTCCGTTCGAGCACTCCATTCTTGTTGAGGTAGAGAACTGACTTGAGCGTCGGAGGGTCTTGCCGGAGCAACCCCACCTCCGGTTTAGACTTTCTTTGCAGGTCCCGACGGCGACCGCGACTCCCTTGACTCCAGCTTCTCCGGCGCAAGCGGATTTTTGCACCAACAATAACCATCTAGCAATAGGATCGACGTCTGGATAGATCAAATGATGGTGAAGCAACATTCAAGAACCTACTGGTATATAGTTACCGTATAATTCATCCCTTTGATTCTAATACTCAAAGATGACCTAAGATTTAACTGTCAATCCTAGATTAGTCATCTACATTATATTTCAATCTTTCAAATCTATCATATGGATTATTATCCGGATCCAGATTTGCTAAATTGAAATATATTGATACATTAACTCCTACTAATTCAGAGGGATCAATCCCATCTTGACTCACGCACCATCTTGACAAGTACTTGACTGCACCCAGTAACCTTCCATCATTGAATTATAAATTCAGATAGTCCGACACCAAAATATAGTGAGTTGCTTGCAAGTCATCGTGGTGATCTCAGGTTGGAGGGACACTTATACCCATACCCTTTGTGAGCTACTCTTGACAGCAGAGTGCTTTGTAGTCGGTCACGTTCAATAATGATGTACTTCTACATCTCCCTATATGTCATACCAATATTTTCATATTATTTGATTATAAGGACAACCAACACATATGGCACACAATGACCTTCACTTAATATCACTATCGTCTTAGTAATAGCGTATCATTTGATCGCAAACTAATTTAAAGACTACATGATAAATCTTTTTTTATCGATCAAAGTAATCTTAAGGACTTCATCACAATACAAAAGTTAGTTAGAAGATGTAATCTTGTGATGAAAAAGGCCAAATAACTTTTATTATTGATCAATTCATATACATTTATAGTTAGCACAATAGTTAAATAATTGACTTTAAGATATATTTTTTAACAAGTCCCACTTGAACTAAAGCCAATCAGTATAGCATCATATACCCATCATCGATATCTCAGAACTCTTAAATACTGAGGCTTTTGTAAATAGATTGGTTCAATTTTTCTTTTCATCGATCTTCTAAAGTTCGACATCACCTCAACAGTTTTTTCGAATAAGGTGACAGTGATGCAAAATGCTTGGTAAGCTAATAAAACTTTGGCTCCTTGACATGAGCTATAGCTCCGGTGCTGTACAATATAGTAGAACTATCATTGAAAGATGTCACTCCTAGCTTATCAGTGAACCTGTACAATCACATAGCTTGCTTGCAAGCATCGGATGCTGCAATGCATTCTGTCTTGCAAATTGAATTTAGCTATATTACTCTACTTGAAATTTTTCCAGCAGATTGCTTCATTATTTAAGGTAAGGATGTATTTCGATACATTCTTGCTATTATTATATCAAACTAAAAATAAGAGTCAAACTTCAAAAGTTTTAAGTCAGATTTTTCATAATCAAGTCACCGATCCTTAGTATTTCTAAAATACTTAAGGATGACCTTCCAGTGATTCTCATCCGGATCTTGTAGGTATCCACTCACTATCCTAGTGAGTATATCATATCCAATCTCATATATGGTGTGCAAGATAAAATAAATTCTAATCATAAATATTTTATGTATGTTGGACTGTGATAAGTTAAGCAGTCTCTTAGATCCATCTCTATAGATCTTCATCCCCAGGATGAGGAATACTTTTTCAAGTCCTTTATGGAGAATAATGATAACAGTGAAACCTTTATTTTCTGTAATGTAAGAAATATTATTCTTGATTAAGAGAATTTCATTCACATACAAAACAAGAAGTACACTCATAAAACTATTAACCTATTTATATTTGTAGGGTTCTTCTTCGTTCTCAACGAAGCCATGCATTTTGATCACTTATCAAAATGCATATTTTCACTCCAAAATTTTTAGCATTGTCCTAGAAGAAAATATCTTGTTATGGTCAATACCATAATGTTGACAATATCTTTAGGCAACCAGATGGATATTGTAGGTCTTCACCTTCTCGTCTGCACCCTCTGATCCTATTGAAGATCCATTTACACCCTATGGGTTTTACCCCTTTGAGTGGATCAACGAGTGTTCATACACCATTGACTATTATGGACTTCATTTTGGACTTTATGGCTCTAAGCTACTAATCAGAATCGAACCTCTGCATGGCATCCATGTAGGTGATCAAATCCTTATCATTTTTATCGAGATCAATAGGATCACGTCCCAGAATTAGAAATCGAAGTATTTATTCGACGAAAATGGTACTCTACCAGATCTCCTTAATGATGCATATACAACGAGTTTCAGATTTGATCTAATCAAATCTGGTTCTATGGGTTTACTAGCTTGTGTCGATTCTTCTACCTATTGAACTTCATAAGTTTCACATTAAAGGCATCAATTCCTTCACCAAGATACTTATTTTCTAAAAGGAATGCCGAACAACTCTTGTTCTTTAGCAAAGTAGAAGTAATATCCCCAAGATTCTTTGGGGTTACTCTACAAAATAATACATATAGGATCAGGATCCAAACTAATCGATCTGCAAATGTTGGATATTAAACAAACACTCCCAAATCCTAAGGTAAGAAAGTATCGGCTTATACCTAGTCCATATCTCATCTGGAGTTATTGCGATTGATTAATTTGAAATTCAGCTGAGAACATGACAAGTAGTCTCAAGAGCATAACCTTAAAAGGAGACTGGCAGACTTGTAAATCCCATCTGGATCAAACTATGTCTGATAAAGTTGATTCCAACAAGAGAGAATTCTACTCTCTTCTAAATATATTAAAAACTTACTAGAAAGGTATTCTCCTCTTGATCTAACCAAAGAGTATCATTGCTCTTCTTAATTTATTTCTCTATCTTATTAAAAAATTATTTAAATATTTTAAATAATTTAAATTTATGGTAAATATGTTCATAGATTCAATACATCAATATGTATCAGACTCAGAATATCATTAGTTCATTTATCTTTTCCAACAAAAGGTGAGTTGGTCATCTTACTAAATAAATAAGATTGACAAGTTGACAATAATTTATAATTATTGATTTCAAGAATTATCTTCTATTGATCTTATTCATATTTGTATGATCGAATCTAAATTACCAAAGATAGGCTTCCAGGATATTATCTATTTTAAGTAGTTTGTTATATATAGTACACTAACAGACTGTGACTATTTATAAATGTCATTTCTCAATTATCCATCATGATTTTGATATCATTCATAATAATATCACAAAATCATTAGACAATAGTGACAATTACTAAAACAACATTGTTAGAATTGAAAATAGGCTCAATAATTTCTAAAACTAGGATTGAAACATAACTTCCATCTCTAATGTTTAGGAACCTCTTATGATTTTCAAATTTTCTACTAATCTGAAGTCGCTGTAATAATTTGCATAGACTTTTGATATCCAATACCTAGGTAATAGTGTTACAGATAGAGAAATCATAATGTGTTATCATATAAGTATCTTGTCAGCAATCTTTTGCTGATTTCTCTTCCTTAGCCTGTTCGAATCAAAAAACTCTATCAGACTATTTTAACCTTATACTCTTTTATCAGTTCAAGCTCCTCAGCCTAAGCATGACTCTTTTGCACCTTTTTTTTTTTTTTTCTCAAAGGATTGTTATCCCACTGAAGATACATATTCAAAAGTGTAAAAGAACTCCTTCAATATTTGAAAGATTTTCTCTCACTGAGCATCATCGAATTTACAACTAAATTTGTGTTCTTCACTGTTCTCAAAAATACTACATAATGATATGATCATTTGGCCATTTCTGATAAATACCTTTGATCGCATCATGTGTGTTGAAAGTGAAAATATTAGGTGCTGGGTTCGTAATCATATATAGGATCCATTCATGCTCTAGAACTATTTACAACTTTCGATACCATCTATCAAAGTTGGATCCTATAAACAAATCATTGTCAAACAGTAAATGGAGCAATGGACATCTAACCATAACTGAAATGAAAACATAAAACCTCTATGTTTATGAATTGATTAAGCCTAAAGACTTGGACTTTAGTCTAAAAGTTTTTCTACTATTTTAGTCGAATTGGTAATCTCTACCTCTAATTCAAAGAATTATCCTAATTTTTTAGTGGGTACTAGAATCCATACAAACTGTATATAGGCCTAAGGATGGCTCGGTGAACCCATATGCACCTATGGGTAGGTTCTCAATCAATTATTTCTCTAAACAATTTTCAGTAGTTATTTAGCTCCAAATTTTATTTCAGTAAGTGATAGGCCTCCACTAAAAATTTCAGTTAGATCAAATTATTAACATGAACCTACTCAATGATTCTAGCCAATGAATGATTAGGCTCGAGGATGGCTCGATCAACTCAATCATTCATCAGATAGTACAACAGAGTCATCATATGATGAATGATAATTTCATCATTCAGAGAAACACCAGGCGGATAGTGCCTGCAATGTCAATAGAAATAATGGATCCATTACTATTCATCTTAATGGGAGGCTATGATCTAGTTATCATCATAATCAGTTCACTTTATGGACCTAATAATTTAGAGGGTTTGGTTAATTTAGAGAAGAGATTTGACCAGCTATTCTTAATTTTTTCACTGACTTCACCAAGTCAGATCAAAGAAGATTAAGTTTAATCTGGTCTATCTAATAAGTTATAAGTCTTCCCACTGACTTCATCAAGTCATGAAGAGGACTCAAGACTAGCTGATCAATTTAGGAATACCTAAATCAGTCACACTGATTTACCTATGAAGCATAGGTTAGCAGGAATCAATGAGCAACCTAATCAAAAATTGATTAACTATATCGGCCAAATAAGTGAGATCAACGGGAGGGTATGCTAAGCTTGCCTTAGACACCATCAAAATGGTTAGATAAGCTGCTCTCAATTAAAAACCATCGATCAAAATATCAAACTTATCTTAGACATCAATTAGTTCATCAGTTTCAATTAGGTTTGCCTAAAGACTCAGACTTGACTACTAAGCCATGATCAAGGTCCATTTGGTCTAATTAAAGACATGAACTTGACCATCTATAACTATTGTATTGGTTCTAGAGAAATTCTGATTTAATCTAATTCAATATTTGGTTAGATTTAATCAATTTTTCTACATGGTCCATTAACTTTTTGATTCTAATCTTAGGTCTAATCTAATTAAGATGACCTGATCAAGCTAACCTATAAACCCATCAACTCATGTTTTATGCAATGTCATTAGTTCTTAAATCATAATTCTAGATCTAATCGATTCTATGCTTAATTCTTAATTAAGTTTCAGCATCAACATAGGTTTAGGTTTAGGTTTGAAATAATTTTAATTTTAATTTTATAAATAATTTATAATAAATTTTATACAAAAATTTTTTATTCTAAAACTGGATTGACTCGATCAACATTAAGCTGGCTACATAAGGAGATTGGGTCAACTCAATTCAAAATTGGATCGGCTCAGTAATTGTGCGAGTACATTTTAAATCTGCAAAAATCTTGCATAATTCTAAAATAAAATCAATCATAAACATCCTTTTAGATCATATCTAAATTTTTTAAGATTCAAAATCTTATTTTGTTAAGATTAAAATAATTTTAATCATATAGATTAGATATTTTATTTTTTATACAATTTTGTATCACATACAATAAACCTAGGGTTTCAAGATCTAGGATTTTGTAAAAAAATAAGTTCTTTCTTTTACATTCTTCTTCATGGGATTTAATCACATGGCACTCTTATACACCATAAGAGCACCTCATCGAATGAAAAGAGAGGACCTTTAAACCCATCTTACTCCTATGATCGGATGGTCTGATGATCTACCCAATCCAAGTACTTGCTAATCAGATCATCTAATCTAATCACATATCATATATGCTTGAATTTAGATCTAATCTAAATTTGTTGCCCAAATATAGAGCCCAAGAGGGGGGGGGGTGAATTAGGTCTTTTGAAAATTTTATGATTAGTGCACTCAAGTAATGTGCTATACTTATTGAGTGGAGTGAATTGATTAGTTAAGAAAATAAAATCAACCACAAATGATAAGTAAGCAAGTATAAAGCATAATGAATGAATAAAAAGATGCAAGCACAATAAATACAAGAGATTTATAGTGGTTCGGTACCAACCTTACACCTACATCCACTCTCCAAATCTCTACTTAATAATTCAATCCACTAAAAAAATTACAAGATACAAAACATCAGATAACATCAATCCTTGCTATCCAAGCAAGAACACTTATTTCTCGGATATAAGTCAACCCACACACACTCTTATTTCAGGTTTGGATCAACCTATTCGAGTTTTGAAACCCCCCAAAACTCAAAACTCAAAATACAATAGCAAGTGAATAGTATATAGAAATTTCAGCACAATAACCCCTTAAATGAACACAATAAATATAATAAAAATATAATACTTAAGGAGAAGAAATTTTTGCTGAACATCCTCAAATAATTGGCACACTTGAATGCAGCTGGAGAGTGGTTTGTGAGCTGATTGATTGCTTTTTTCTCTCTTTTTAGAGATTTCTTTCACTTTCATGAATGTGAGCTTGAATGCATAAATTTTAGTTGATTTTTTATCTTAAAAGAGCATTTATAACTTTTATTTAGACTTGAGAGTGTCTTAGTATCGGTAAAGAGTTGTTGGAGAGTGTTTAATGAGTATTAAATACATCAAAAATGGGCTGAAAACTAGCCGTTACAAGATTCGTCCAGAATGGGATGTCCTATGGGATGCTTCACTGGCAATGGGATGTCCCATGGGATGCCTCATTTAGCCAGACAGAAAATAGACTCTCTATTTTGGTCTTAGAATTTCAAAGGTCATCCCACTGCATGCCACAAGCCAAAATAGTGCGTGCCGGTTAGCCAATGAAAGGGGATGACCCAAATGGGTCGCCCCATTTTGTTTTAACCTAATTTTTCATATATTTAAGATTTAAAACTTATCAGAATACTACCAAATACTCTTAAATAAATTTGAATCAATTTGACACTTCCAAAAGGCTTCAAAAATTTCTCCAATTTGTCGAAACTTCAACTTTGGCACATTTGATGGAGCTTTTCAAACTCAATATTTTGGATTATTTGAAATATTACTAAAATATTCTCCAAAGATAAGAAACTTATTAGTAGTCCCCTCAAATAGTTTGTGATCATTAAAATTAATTCTTGGAGCAACAATCTCCTCCTTTTTGATGATGACAAAATATTTGAGTGTTCATAAAAAAGATCCATAAAGCTCAAGGAATTGAGTTTGTGAAGCACTTACAGGAACATACCAAAAATTAAGCATAGAATATCATGAGATACATATTTTCAGCAAGTTGTAATATTTTAAATTATTTTACTAAAAACTGTTTGTGAGGGTATCAAAATTTTTCAGAAATTATTTCTTATCAGCAAGATCCACTCCTTTCTTATATGAAAAAAAGATGAAAGTGATCATTTTGACCATTTTGAAAAGGATCTCTCCCTTTCTTATATAAAAGTGGTCAAGTTGTAAAAGTTTTCTTATTAGAGCAAAAATGGTTCATAAAAAGGATTTCTTCTTCTTTTCCTTGTCTTTAGTGTTAGAGCAATGTGTGTATAAAAGGAATCTTTCTTTCTTTTTTTCTTATTTTGATATCAAAGCAAAGATGAAAACATCAGAGCAAAAATCAAAAGAAGAAGTATTAGAGCATTTTGCAAAATCAAAAAATAGATATATCAGGGCATTTTGGTATCAAGACAAAAATAAAAATATCAAAGCACACAAAAAAATGGATGTATCAGAGTATTTTTCAAAAGGTGTCAAAATAGAAGTAAAGATAGACATATCAGAGCAAAAGATGGGCGTATCAGAGCAAACTACTGTATCATACCAGAATAAAATTTAAAAAAATTTAAAAAAATTTCAAGATAGACTACCTTCTCAGAAAAAAATTAAGATAGATTACCAAGATAGACCACCTTCTCTCCCTTTTTGACATCATCAAAAATAGACTAGAGAGAGTAAGATTTTTAATGAGTATGATGGTACATCAGGTATTAGAGTAATAGGGCATTCATTCAAATATAATAGTCATTCATTCATATATAAACAGAAGTTGGTCATACAAGGTGATGATAATGGATAACCTCATACATTAATTATAACAAAAAGAGAGGTTACAAGAGTCATAATATATATCCATGAGCATAAAGCTCTTATACATTCAACAAAATACAACAACTAAGGAGTATGTAACCTAAAAGGTCTAGTACAAAATGATCAAATCAGATCAGTGAGAATGAGCATCGAGCTCAAGATCAAAACAAGTGAAACATAATCAGCCTCGACCTCGACTGAAGGGTCTGGTCCGAGTGGAAGATGTCGGGGGACAGAATCTAATGGATTGTGGGCTCACTGGATGTGAAGGGTCTGGACTAGAGCTGAGTCCTAATGGCATCTAGCTGAGACACGACCCCCCTCAAAGAAACATGGAGCCCCTCAAGATCAAAAGAGATGAAGTCCCTCGAGTCTCTGATATCTACTTGAATCAGCTCAAGCATGGAACGAAGCAGGCTGTGAATTCTCTCTATCTTTTGAGTCAAATTAGCCAACTGAGGTGAAGAGGTGCTCGATGTGCTCGCTCTTACCAATAGAGAATCCAGTATTAGTCGATCTCCCTCTCAATGTCAAAGATCCTGCCACTGAACCTGAGTAGGGAGCTCTCTACACTATCCAGTCTAGTGCTCAGGACAGACAAAAGCTGTACCAATGAAGAAATATGGGGCACAACTGAAAGATCTAAGGAAGAGGTAGGAAAAAAATTTGACTAAAGCTGATGATACTGCTGCTGCTGCACCTGCTAGAGGATCTGCTACTGATACTGCTGAAATTGGTGGGCTGTTGAAGAACCTGCTTTTGAAACTGCTACTGCTGAATAGATAGAATGCTTGCAACTCTCTCAGCCAACGGTCCCATCTCATCCTCCTCCAAACTAAAAGATGGTACGGTATGGCTCGTAGATGGGGGTGCACTGACTGAAGGTCTTGTCTCAGGCACTGATCTAAGTGATCATCAGGGCTCTACCTGGGCACAGGTGGTGAAGAGGGACCATCTTCCTCAGCACGCTCCTCCTCCTCCTCCTCCTCCTTGACTGTAGCTCCTTGACCTTTGGTCCAACGACCATCCACTCGGATAAATCCCATGCGTCGAAGGGAGTGATCATTGTAGGTGTCAGTATTCGATAATTTGCAGACAATCTCTCCATCAAAGCTCACTCTAGACTCCCTAAATATCACAATGAGAGCCATACCATAGAGCAAGGGAGCCTTGGATCTATTCAAGGCCTCCCTCATGACATCGATCATAAAAAATAGCAGATTTAGGGGAGACTCGGAGACTACATAGTGCATCAAACAGATATCTGGACCAGTTATCAAATCATATCTACCTCCTGTAGGGAAGAAAATCTTAAAAATTATGTGGTGGAGCAATCTCATCTCCACACTCAAATCCTTAGCCTCAACTTTCATAAACCCCTCCACATCCTCTCTTCCTAAGATGGTCCTGAGCTTGATTTCTTTCTTTGGAAGCTCATCGAGGCAACTACCTTTATAGGGCATCTGAAGAAGTCTACCCAGCCTAGGAGCATTTAGTATAATCTTAATACCCTTTACAATTGACCTCAAAACTCCATCAGTGAAAATTAGATTAGAATAAAACTCCTTGACAAGATCAATGTATACGAGCTCGGACAAATTACAGAAAAATCTCCATCCTTGTTTAATCAATTTTTCACCAATAGAAAATCCATCACTTCTCAAGAAATGAAAATCAATATTCCTTCCCAAGGCTACCTTCCTTGCAGATAAAGGGATCTTACTTGGGGTGATTGGGGGAGAGGCTTGAACTGGTACTTAAGCAATCTTCTTCCTTCGTTTCTCAGCCTCCAATGATCTTACTGACTTCCTTCTCTGTGGTAACCTCATTTTGGGGGCCATTGTCCCAAAGAGAGTAGGAGAACTGGTCAAGAGAATAGAGAAGGGTGAAGGATGGATGAAAATGAGGAGAAGAAAAGGATTTTGAGGTGATTATCTCGGATTTTGGAGATTAGGGCTTGAGATTTTGATGGAGAGCAAGAGGGAGACGATTTTGATCCAAGATATGTCGAGAGAATGTGTTTGTCCTAGAATTTGAGGTAGAAATCCAAGATTTTTGAATGAATTTATGGCTGGTGGAGAGCTAGAAGAAGTATTTTCGGTTTGGAATGAGAAGAAGAGGAAGAAGTATAGTAATTGAGTCACCCCACTTAGGATTTAAGAGAGGGATTAAACGGGTCGGCTCACATAAAACCCATTTGCCCGATCAATTAGGATGCCTCATGGGATGCCCCATCTAGAAAAACATCAGGTGATATGAAAATAATTTAAAAAGAGAAAAAAATCAAGAGAAAAAAATTAAAAAAAGCTTATATCAACTTGAGATGATCATGAAGAGTCTAGATAAATTTTGGTATGATTTTTGATGGAGTATTTCAATGAAAAAAAATTTAAGATTATATCTGAATGACACTGATAGTTTTTTAATTGATTTGAAATAATCTCAAAAAAAGATAGATGCCTCCCAAAATTAAGATGATGATGTCAAGAGATTTTGGATAGATTTTGAAAGTGAAATTATGATTAGAGATCAAGCAGAAGGATCTAAGATATTCAATTTTCTTCTAATTTTATAAAATTTATTTTTATTTAGTGTTTTGATAAAAATATCAACTAATTATTTTTTAGTATTTATGTATTCAAGAGCTACATCATTATTTTGAATATGTTCTCTTATAAAATGATATCTAATTTCAATATGTTTTGATCTAGAGTGTTGAATTGAATTTTTGATCAAATTAATGGCACTAGTGTTATCACATCTTATGGGTATATTTTTAAGTTCAATACCAAAATCTATGAGCTGTTGCTTAATTCATAGTATTTGAGCATAGCAACTTCTAGCTACAATATACTCAGCCTTGACCGTGGACAATGCTACCGAATTTTGCTTCTTGCTAACCCAAGAGATTAAGTTCACTTCTAGAAATTGACAAGTTTCACTAGTACTCTTTCTATCTAATTTACATCCAGTAAAGTTTACATCTGAGTAACCTATTAAGTCTAGAGAAGATTGCTTTGAAAACCAAAATTCCAGATTTTATATTCTTTTTAAGTATTTAAAAGTTTTTTTAACAGCATTTAAGTGAGATTCCTTAGGGTTTGATTGATATCTAGCACACATACATATACTGAACATTATATCAGGTCTACTAGTAGTAAGATATAACAAAGAGTCTATCATGCCTCTATAAAGCTTTGAATCAACATTCTTACCATATTCATCTTTATCTAATTTACAGAGGTCATAGGTGTACTTATATTTTTGGAGCTCTCCATTCCAAATTTTTTTAATAGTTCTCTTATGTACTTACTTTGGATGATGGAGATCTCTTTCTTCATTTGCTTAATCTGAAGTTCGAGGAAGAAAGTGAGTTCTTCCATCATGCTTATCTCGAACCCTCCTTGCATGAGCTTGGCAAATTCTTGATACAAAGCTTCATTAGTAGATCCAAATATAATATCATCAACATATATTTGTATAACTAGAATTTTTTTATCTTTTCTTTTTATAAAAAGAGTTGTATCTACTTTTTCTCTTGAAAAATTATTTTCTAGTAAGAACTTATTTAATTTTTCATACCAAGCTCTAGGGGCTTGTTTTAAACTATACAATGCTTTGTTTAACTTAAATACATGATCTGGAATTCATGATTTTCAAAGTCTGAGGTTTCTCTACATATACTTCTTCAGCAATATAACTATTTACAAAAGCACTTTTAATATCCATTTGAAATAATTTAAAGTTTATGAAACATGCAAAAGCAAGTAGCATTCTTATGGCTTCTAGTCTAGCAACAGGTGTAAATATTTTATCAAAATCAATTTTTTCTTGTTGATTATATCCTTTAGCAACTAATCTTTCTTTATTTCTAATTACATTATCATCTTCATCTAATTTATTCCTATATACCCATTTTATTCTAATTATTGGATGATTTTTAGGTCTAGCAACAAGAGTCAATACATTATTTCTTTTAAATTGATTTAGCTCTTCTTGCATGACACTTATTCAGTTATGGTCCTTTTCAGCTTCATCTATTGTTTTAGATTCTAAGTGTGAAATAAAAGCTACATAATTACATATATCTCTAAGAGAGGATCTAGTTCTTATCCCTTGTGTCAAATCACCAATGATTAATTCTTTGAGGTGATTGTGGACCTCCATTCTCTTGAAAGATTACTTGTATCTTGAGGTTATTCTTGAATATTTAGATCATTGATGCTTTCATCCTCATATTTTTCTTTCAATTATTCCTTATTTCGCTCATTTGAGTCATTGATGATGAGCTTTTTCATTTCATCTTCTATGATACCTGCATCATCAGTACCCTCTCTCTTTCTTGTTGGAAGATCATTAGCTTCATCAAAAACTATATGAGTTGACTCTTCCACTATTAGTATTCTTTTATTAAATATTCTAAAAGCTTTGCTAGAAGTAGAATAGTCAAGAAAAATAACTTCATCAGATTTAGCATCAAATTTACTTAAGCTATCTTTGCTATTATTTAAAACAAAACTGCGACAACTAAAAATATGAAAAGATCCTATGTTAGGTTTTCTACCTTTTTATAATTCATAAAGTGTTTTCTTTAGAATTGATCTTATTAAAGCATGGTTTAAGATGTAATATATCGTGTTGATTGCTTCTATCCAAAAATACTTTTGAAGCTTGCTCTCACATAGTATGGTATGGGCTATTTTTCAAGGGTCTTATTTTTTCTCTCTACTATATTTTATTGTAGTATTCTAGGTGCTGAAAAATTATGATCTATGCCTTTTTTATCATAAAATTTTTTAAAATCTTTATTTTCAAATTCAGTGCCATGACCACTACGAATTGAAATAATTAGTAAATCTTTTTTATTTGAAACCTTTCGACAAAACTTAGAAAATATTGAAAATACTTCATCTTTAGATGCTAAAAATAAAACTCAAGTAAAACATAAAAAATCATCAATAATTACAAAGCCATATCTTTTACCTCCTAGACTAGTTGTCCTTGTAAGACCAAACAAATCCATATGTAAAAATTTTAAAGGTTTAGAAGTTGAAACAATATTCTTAGATTTAAAAGAAACTCCTGTTTGTTTACCTAATTGACATGCATCATAAATTTTATCTTTGTCAAAACTTATTTTTGGCAAACCAAAAATCAAATCTTTTTTAATGATTTTAGAAAGTCTGTGTATACTAATATGTGCAAGCCTACGATACCAAAGCTAACTAGTCTTATTGATTTTAGCATTCATGGTCACAAGACATTGTATGTTTTGTATGAAAAGATTATCCAAATTAACCATGTAAACATTGCCTTGCCTATCCCCAATGAATCTAGTGCTATCATCAAAAGGACTAGTTACAATGCACATAGATGATTCAAAAACTACTTTATAATTTTTATTACATAATTGGTTAATGCTTAAAAGATTATGCTTGAGACCATCTATAAGTAACATATTTTCAATACAAATAGAGGAAGTGATACCAATATTACCAATACCGATGATTTTTTCTTTGCCATTATCTCCAAAGGTGACCATCTCTCCATTTTTAGCTTCTAATGTGATGAATTGAGATTCATCACTGATCATGTGTCTTGAGCACCTACTATCAAGATACCACTTTCATTTTATTGCTTAGGATGTTAGACATACCTGTACATATAAAATCAAGTTTTAACTTTAGATACCCAAGCTAACTTGGATCCTTTGGAGTTAGTCACAATGGTTCCTTTTGGAACCCATATTTTTTTAATATTTATGTTAATAAATTTATTTGATAAGCATGTATAAGCTTTATGTCCTACTTTGCCACATTTAAAATAAGTAATATTTGATAATTTGCTCATGGATGCATTAACAAAAATATTTTTCAAAAATTTTTATTTTCTAAGAGTAATATAGCTAAGTTCGACTTTATCATACACAGCTCTTTGACTATCAATAATCATTTGAAGTTTATTTGAACTTAAAGTAAATCTATCAACTATTGATTTCAATTTGGTTACCTCTTCCTTTAGATTCTGATTTTATTTTACAAGAATTTTGTTTAAGTATGAAATTTTATCTTTTTCTTTCAATGGAGTTTGATTCTTTATTTTTAATTCTTTATTTTTACTATCAACTTCTTCTTTTTCTTGAGCTAATGCTTGGTTTCTTAATTTTAAATTTTTATTTTTCAATTCTAATTATCTTAGATCATTCAAAAGTTCATGAAAAGCTTCTTGCAGTTCATCATAAAAAAATTCATTTTGAATTTCAAGGGTTATCTCATTTTCATGTACCATAAGGTACAGATTGGCTTCTTCATGAGATTCTTCACCTAAGGTGGAGTCATCACTATCACTCTATGTAGCCATCATTATCTTTTTTTTTTGAACTTTTTTTGACCTTTCTTGAGTTGGAGACAATCCAATCTGAAGTGGTCTGGCTTCTTACACTCATAACAGATGACGGGCTGCTCTTTTTTCTTTTCTTTACTTGGCTCCCCCTTAGCTGGTGGTCTTCTCTTGATCTCTTATCTTCTTTTCCTCATGAAACGTCCAAATTTTTTGGTGATTAAAGCTAAGTCCTCATCTTCCTCACTGTTCTCTGATTTTTCTAAAACTTCTTCTTCTTGAGTTGTTGATTTGAGAGCTATTGTCTTCTTTCTTCTGGTCTCTTCTTCAGAATATTGCTTCATGGTTAGCTCGTGGGTCATGAGGGATCCAAGTAGCTCCTTCAAAGGTAGAATGTTTAAGTCTTTGGCTTCTTGAATCGCAGTGACCTTTGCCTCCCATGATCTTGGTAGAGACCTAAGCACTTTTCTCACAAGATCACTATTAGAATAATACTTATCAGGACTTTTTAGATCATTTATGATATCAGTGAAATGAGTAAATATTTGAGTTATTGATTCTTCAAATTTTATTTTAAATAATTCATAGTTATGCACAAGCATATTAATTTTAGATTCTTTTACTTGGTTTGTGTCTTCAAGTGTGACTTCTAACCTATCCCAATTTTTTTTAGCTAAATTACAAATAGAAATATGATTAAATTTATTTACATTTAAGGCATAATATAAGATATTCATGGCTTTAGCATTGCGCTGAGCTATTTTTTTATCAAATTCATCCCATTCACCTTCCGACTTAGGGAGAGACACACCATTAATCAATTTAGTAGGTGTGAGGGGTCCATTTACTATGATACTCTATATATCATAGTCAAGTACTTAGATAAAAATTTTTGTCTGAGTTTTTCAATGGGTGTCATTGGATCCATTGAAAAGTGGAGGTAGGTTTGTGGATTGCCTCTCGACTAGAGATGTGCTAAATTGGGCTGCCATAGATCTTTGGCTCTTGATGGTTAAATCAAATAAGGATTAGAGCACCGAGCTCTGATACCATTTGTTGTCTAAATATGGAGCCCAAGAGAGAGGGTGAATTAGATCTTTTTAAAATTTTATGATTAGTGTACTCAAGTAATATGCTATACTTGTTAAGTGGAGTGAATTGATTAGCTAAGAAAATAAAATCAACCATAAATGACAAGTAAGCAAGTATAAAGCACAATGAATGAATAAAGAGATGCAAGCACAATAAATATAAGAGATTTACAATGGTTTGGTGCCAATCTTACACCTATATTCACTTTCCAAGCTCCTACTTGAGAATTCAATCTACTAAAAAGATTACAAGATACAAAATGTTAGATAACACCGACTCTTGCTATCTAAGCAAGAACATTTATTTTTTGAATATAAGCCAACCCACACACACTCTGATTTTAGATTCAGATCAACCTATCTGAGTTTTGAAACTCCTCAAAACTTACAATCCAAAATACAATAGCAAGTGAATAGTGTACAAAAATTTCAGCACAATAGCCTCTTAAATGAGTACAATAAATGCAATAAAAATATAATACTTAAGGAGAGAAAGCTTTTGCTAAATATCTTCAAATGATTGACACACTTGAATGCAGCTGGAGAGTGTTTGGTGAGCTGATTGATTATTTTTTTTCTCTTTTTTTAGAGATTTTTTCACTTCCATGAATGTGAGCTTGAATACATGAATCTTAGTTGATTTTTCACCTTAAGAGAGTATTTATAACCTCTATTTAGATTTGAGAGTATCTTAGTGTCGGTTAAGAGCCATTAGAAAGTATTTAATATATATTAAATATATTAAAAATAGATTAAAAATTAGTCATTACGAGGTTCACCCAGAATGGGACATCCCATGAGATGCCTCACTAGCAACAAGACATCCCATGGGACACCTCATTTGGCTAGATAGAAAATGGACTCTCTATTTTGGTCTCAGGGTCTCAGGAGTCATCCCACATGGGTCGTCCTATTGTGTGCCACAAGTCAAAATAGTGGGTGCCAGCTATCCAATGAAAGGGGATGACCCAGATGGGTCGCCCTATTTTGTTTCAATCTGATTTTTCATATATTTAAGGTCCGAAACTTACCAGAATACTACCAAATACTCTTAAATAAATTTGAATCAATTTGATACTTTCAAAAGGCTTCAAAATTTTTTTCAACTTACTGAAACTTCAATTTTGGCACATTTGATGGAGCTTTTCAAACTCAATATTTTGGACTACCTGAAATATCACTAAAATATTCTTCAAAGATAAGAAACTTATTAGTAGTCTCCTTAAATGGTTTGTTATCATCAAAATTAATTTTTAGAGCAACATATTATATTAGATCTAATCACAATCTTAGATCATATCTAAATCAGATCATAAATATCACATGTAATATTTAAAATTAGATTTTATCAAAGATTAGCATAAACTAGAATAACTTGTTCACTGTAAGGGGTAAACCCTACAGTAGGACAACCTTATATCAGTTTATACGATCAATTATTAATTAAATTTAGATCTAAGATATCACATATCAGATCTAAATAAAATTAAATTTTAAATTTAATAAGCACACAAAACATGTCATAATGAATCGAGGCTCTGATACCACTGTTGAAAAACGTAGACAATTTCATGCATGTATTTTAAAAATTTTTGAAATAAAACATAACGAAAGATAACTAGATTAATCATATTAATCTAACATGCATATGACCTAATCATCAAATCAACCTACTCTAAGATCTATGACATGATATGATGCATATAAAATCTAAAAAATACAGGAGATAAAATTTGCATGCATGGATATAAGCAGTAGATCAAATCTGCACCTATCTGAGTTCAGAACTTGATACTTGAGTATGGGTTGATGATCGTCGCTACTGAGAGATATGGTAAAAAAGATTCTCACTGGCTGCTCATAGCCGTACATGCGTCTGGCCTCTATGGAAAGTCCACTCCAAGCCCCGATCTAATCGGTCTTTTCGGGAGCGCTTGCTCGTGCGAAGATGTTCTTCTTGGCTGATCTGGATTCCTTCTTCAAATCTTTGAAATCTTTTTAGAAGTTGAAGTGAACTTCTGAAAGAGATGAAGAGATGAAAGAAAGATGAAGAAGAGATTATCTTCTCTTTTTTTTTCTGTCTTCCCAAAATCATAGGAAGAAATCCTAAAAGACTAGGTTTTGCGCACACCCTAAGAGAGAGGACTCTCCTCTCTTTTTCTCACACCATGAACCCATGCCCAAAGCCCTTTACCATGGAGAACTATTTCTTTGATGTCTTACGTGCATAAGAATGATATAAAACTCCTTTTATTTTAACATGTAAGGAGGTGAGGTGAAGAGTCCAACAATCATTGAACTCTTCCAAGAGTTGTCGCACCATCTCACAAATCCATGCTAAAACAAATATGGGATGCCCCTTCTCTTATTTTTTCATGGTAAAACCAGATCATATCTGATTTCCCATGGGGAATAATTTCTCTTTTGTCACACAAAATAATGGAATAAAAAGAATGTGGGTGGCAAGGTTGTAGATAATGTCAAAAATTATCTTTTATGGTTACCAATTCAAATCTCATTTGAACCTTCCATACAAAACCAGATTTTCCTTATATTTGGATGTGAGAAAGGAAGATGAGAGGGCTCTTTTGTGTGGAGAAAACTCACATTAATAATCCTTGTGTGTGATTAAGAATGGCATCCAAGTTTGGTGGTGCATGGGGAGGAAGAGTCCATTCTCTTATGGACTCTTTGTTTCCTTATTTGACATCAAATCAAATCATATCTGATTTAATTCAAATAAATAGATAAAATCTAATCTAATTAAATTCATAAATTTTTAATCAAATTAAAAATTGATTGAACCAAAGTTCTGATCAAATCAGGGATAATTCTCCCTTAGCGATTAGGTCATCTCATAGCCTAATCGGGTCAAACCTAATTGAATCTAATTTAATTAGATTTTATTTAATCCTCTTTACTCAATCAAATTGAACTAATTAGTAATCTAATTACTAATTAATTTTTTATTAATTTACTAATACTTAGTGAATAAGTTCATTACAACTTTTGCATAAGGTTAACCATCAATCGAATTGACGATTAAGCCCTTGAATAATTTTCTATCGTTGATCAGCCATATGATCAGTTAGAAACTTCTTTTCAGTGTGACTCCATAAATTTAAATCTAAGTCGATAGTATAAAAATAAATTTTTGAACTAATCGATGTAACTATCTAGCAATAGAACTCGACATCTAGATAGGTCGAATGATGGTGAAGCAACATTCAAGATCCTACTGACATATGGTTACCGTATAATTCATCTCTTTGATCCTAATGCTCAAATATGACCTAAGATTTAACTGTTAATCCTAGATAAGTCATCCACATTGTATTTCAATCTTTTAAATCCATCACATGGATTATCTGGGCTCAAATTTTACTAAATTGAAATACATTGATACATTAACTCCTACTAATTTAGAGGGGTCAATCCCATCTTGACTCACATACTAACTTGATAAGTACTTAACTGCATCCAATAACCTTCTATCATTGAATTATAAATTCAGATAGTCTGACATCAAAGTATAGTGAGTTGCTTGCAAGTCACCATGGTGATCTCAGATCGGAGGGACACTTATACCCATACCCTTCGTGAGCTACTCTTGACAGCAGAGTACATTGTAGTTGGTCACATTCAATGATGATATATTCCTACATCTCACTTGCATGCCATACCAGTATCTTCACACCATTTGGTTACGAGGACAACCAACACATATGGCACACAACGACCTACACTTTATATCGCTATCGTCCTAGTAATAGTGTATCGTTTCGTTGTGAACTAGTTTAAAGATTATGCAATAAATCCTCCATTATCGATCAAAGTAATCCTAAGGACTTCATTACAACACTGGAGTTAGTTAGAAGATGTAATCTTATGATGAAGCAGGTCAAATAACTTTTATTATTGATCAATTTATATATATTTATAATTAGAATAATCATCAAATGACTAATTTTAGGATACATTTCCCAATAGACTCTGCACAAAACATGATGGATCTACTGACCAAGCCTCTAAGCCAGCAGAAGATTGAAGCTCACCTTGAAAAGATGGGTCTTAGGTACATGGCCAATTGACTTTAGGTCAAATAAGAGTTTGTTAGATGTGTGCCTTAGAAGCCAATTATTGGCTGGCATATTTTATAATTTCAGGATAAAATTTTATACTTATAAATTATTTATTATTAATAAAAGATAATTTTATTTCAATCATGTTTGTGTGTCCATGATTTGTCCTAAAAATTAATAAAGATGATTTTGTATATTCTCAAAGTATTGAGAATTTAAGACATACATTATTAATGGTTAGTTTCTAAATACTCCTGATTGAAGGATCATCACGGGAGATAGTGATCAATCCATTTACGATTGGTGTATGGATCTCCTCCCTTTCGGACAAATGACTCTCAAGTGTATGGTGTAGGGACACTGAGGTGAGAGTACAGGTGGTTGTTAAGAAATAACTTGTATTAAGTGTGGCCAATATGAGAAATCACTTGGATGTCTACTCACTTATCAGTGATCTTCTCGATGCTGCAGTGATGTGAGTGGTCCTTTGACTTGTAATGTCATTGGCTATTCGCAATGAGGCTACTGAGTTTGACTGCACGTTCTCTTGGTTCCTAGCTGTTCGGATCTTTGCTGTGTATGTTGACTACAGTAGGTTTTGGTTTGCTGTTTAGAGTAGGATGTACCTAGATGGAATCTATCAATTTTGATAGAAAAGGAGAAATTCTATATGATTCACAAGACTGAGTTCAGAAAGTCTTTGACTAAAGCAAGTGTGAATAGTGGAAAGGAGTTTTCATGGGATTCATAAATGAACTCGAGTTAAGCCAATCTTGCACATGACTGATGATGGGGTTTGATAAGTTTTTCATGACCTCCATCAAGTTGGAACTCACGATAGAAGGATTGAATCACACAGTAACTATATCCAAGGGTTCATATTTTCATTCTGCTGGATTGTCACTATATACTGCTAGATGTCACTAGAGGATTGTGGGACTCATCGAGTGTCATCTTGATGATCAATGATCCTCGAAGGACAGAGTTGAAATTTTTCAACCTATCGAAAGGAGTTTCGATGATATTTTAGGATATCAGGATGGGCATAGATAGTGGAAGCATAATGAATTTTAAATATTTTAAATAAAAAATTTTAAATATTAAACCCATAAACCAACATCTTCTTAATGATTAACAATCATATATAATATATATTTAAAATTAAATTCAAGCTATAGAAGAATACCTGTAGTGCTTAATCTAAATTTCGACAGAACCTCCACCAGGCGCCCAAGTGTTTGCCCTCCAACGGTGATCCACACAGGGCTTTGACTAGGACACCAACTCCTTGGGATGATTCTTCCTCCAAAATTCTCACTCTGAGAATTTTCTTGGGCACCAGGACCTTAAGACTTTTTCCTCTCCTCCTAGCCTTTCTATCCCTATCTTTCTTCTCTCCTTGTCTTCTTTAATTCTCTTCCTAGTCTCCTGTTCTAAAATCGGACTTGTCCTTACTATTTTTGAACTTATCCTAATAAGAGAAGGGAGAGACTAATTAGACAATAGGGAGAGTGTGTAAGAAAGAAGAGATAAGAGTGATAGATCTGAATGAAACAAATCCTCCGGTGCACCCCGTTAAATAGTTAGCGATAGGATGCAAGGGATTTGTTCTCACGCCCTCTCCATGCACCATCTCACATCTCTTAAAATTATCTCACACCCCCAACCAATTTTTCATGCCCATTAGCAGCCTCATGATATATGGTAATCATCAAAAAAAAATCCAAGAGATGCTTTGCACAAAAGGACTCTTCAAAATATTTTTTCTCGATGATTCTCTGATGCGTCGTGCAGCTTCCCATGGTGTATTTTTTCTCCACCATCCATCAGTGACCTTTGGCCATCCAATAGATCAAAATGAAGGTGCTAACTTGTTGATGGTGTGAAAAAAATCTGAAATCAAAATGTGGCATGACACTTGGATTAGAGTCCTTCACAAGTTGGACTCTTGGTTAGGTACATGGATCAAATTGGCAAGATTTCAAACTTCAATCAATTTTCATGATTAAATCAGAAAGTATATTAGCCTCAAAATGATTTCTTGCACTCAAAATTAACTTAGAAATCACCAAAAAGTTTTTTATCATCATGAAACATTGGATAAGCTCGAGGAAGGGGCATCACATCTCATGAGATGCCAATTCAAGTCCTGCACTCAAAACCTACACCCCACGTGCAAGAAATATTTTTGACATATGAACACTTGGTTAAATGGTGTCAAAATCCTAGTACATATAGCTAAGGAAAACCTAACTTAAACTCAAAATTAGTTTGAATTAATTTAGATTTAATTAGCCCAATCTATAATCAATTTCGAACCTGATTCAAAATAAGGAGTAAGGATTTGCAACATGTGCTAGCATATCTATTTTGCAAATGTGATCTAATCCTATTAGACCCCTAATTAATTTTTTTTATATGTGACCCATTGGGTTTCATATCTAGCCAGCAGTAGATCTGAGTGCAAGTTGATCTGATTTGATTAGAATTTAATCTAATCAATCTAGATCCAATCGAGCTAACCCGATTTCAGCAATTAGAACTCTTTCTAATTGATGATTAAATTAAACTCTTTAATTCGATCAAACCCACAAGACAAGATTAACATCTAGCAATGTATCATGTCCACATAAAAGATATAAAATTTTGATTGAAATACTAAAAATATCTTTGTTGCCCAGCTATGCAACCCAAGAGGGGAGGTGAATTGGGTTTCTAAAAATTTTAAGCTTAACTAATGACTTATGAGAAATATTTGACAAAGCTAAATAGATAGAGTGAGTAGAATTAATTCAAGGCTAATAGCAAGAGCAAGAATGCAAGAAAATAATGAAGAGATAAAGAAGAGCAATTAGACACACACCAAACACAAGGATTTATAGTGGTTCGGTGCCAACCTTGCACCTACATCCACTCCCCAAGCTCCTACTTGAGAATTTCAATCCACTAATCTTGTATTCAATCCGAATACAAATATCGGAAACTCTGACTCTAGCTATTCCAAGCTAGTCCACTTATTTTTCGGGTACAAGCCAACCCAATACACTCCGATTCTAGGTTCGAATCAACTTTCCCTTGTTTTGGAACCCCTCCAAAATAAAACAAATCACTCAAACTGAGTATAACAATTTATAGCACAAATAAGTACAAAGAAAGCTCCTTCAATGAGCAAATATAACTTTAAATATACTTTACTCAAGAGAAGAAGATCCTTTTTGGATTTCCTCAAGGTGGATGGAGACTTGAATGTGCACTTGAGGAGTTGGTGAGCTTGGATTAAAGGCTTCTTGAAAGCTTTGAATGAGCTCTTGCTTAGGACTGAAAAGTTTGCTTGAAATCTCTTTTTCAAAATCTCTCTCTTTTGAATACTCTTCTTTTTCTTCTTGTTTTCTTCTTTCTATTCTCCTTGTTGATTTCCACCTTTTTGTCCCTTTTATAGCTTCAAGAAATAGTGAAAAATATTCTATGCTGAAAAAGAGCCGTTAGACCACAATAAATGAGCATTAAAAGCACTTAAAACGGATTAAAAACTAGCCGTTGCAGAAAAATCCCATCATAGGGGTCGACTCATGAGTCGACTCATGCCTGGGGGTCGACTCATGGGTCGACCTCTGTGGAAAATCGTCACAGAAGTGAACGGGATCTATGGTTCTGTAAAACTGGCAAAAAGACCTGCAGAGGTCGACTCATGAGTCGACTCATGCCTTGGGGGTCGACTCATGGGTCGACTCACAGGTTTTACCAAGTCTGTGCCGGCCAGAAAAATCAGCGTGCCAGTCATCTCATGTGCTATGAGTCGACTCATGGGTCGACTCATGATTTTCAATCATGCATATCTTTCAAAATACAAGTCCAAAATCAATAAAATTTTCACTATTGGATCACAAATCTTTTATTCTATCATTTGATACTATCAAATCAGAGTTTTGGTAAAATTATAATTTTACCCCTGAAGAGCAATAAGGCTTTTTCAAGTGAGAAAATATTGGTACCCCTTCAACTGCTTTGTAATCATCAAAATCAATCTAAGGAGCAACAATCTCCTCCTTTTTGATGATGACAAAACATTGGAACAAAAGCATTTATATGAATCAATGATCATGAATTTCAAAGGAATGAAATGCATTATAGGCAGTTTGAAGATAAACAGGAGATTTACTACCAACTTATAAGTGCATTTGCTTGAAAAGAAGATTGATTCTTTTGGCATGTGATACATGTGCCCATTTGCATAAATAATTTGCCTATTGCTTAATGATTTGAAAATTTGCTCATTTGATTATATGATTTTGGTATCAGAGTAGAAAATTTGTTTTTATTTTTAGAGCAAAGCAGAATTTACCTTATGATTTGAGAATTGCGTGTTTGAAAATATCTCATTTGTTCATTTGCTTATTTTTTAAATTTCTTAGCATCTTAAAAATTTGCTCATTCTCATTTGATTATTTAGTTTTAGTATCAGAGCAAGTTGCATCTTGAAAATTTGCTCATTCTCATTTGATTATTTAGTTTTAGTATCAGAGCAAGTTTAACAATTAAGTGTATTATTGCATGTCTAAGAATTAATTGTAAAGTATATCAGAGCATGTCAAATTTTAAGATGTATCAGAGCATGTCTAATTTTAAAGCATATCAGAGCATGTCTAAGAAGTAATTTTAAAGGTTGCTCATTTGCTTTGCTTAGCAATTGGTATCAGAGCAATTCATTCATTTTGTTAGCAATCTTGTTAATTTCTCCCAATTCACTCATTTTATTATTAAGTTTTGTATTTATCTCTCTTTTGATACTTTTGCTTAGCAATTCACTCATTATATTTTTAAGTCATTTAATAATCTTGCTTTTGATACTTTTCTTTAATTTCTCCCCCTTTTTGACATCATCAAACATTGTTAACTCTCCCTCTTTTTTTGAATACATTCTCTCTTTAGTGTTTCTTCAAACTTCTTGTGCTAATCATTAATGTTTACTCCCCCTGAATACAGCAATTATAAAACAAAATATGCCATTGAGTACCATAGATATGAATTAGCAACATTAATGATACCAAAGAGAAGATATATAATCAGAGATAATTGATACCATTACAAAGAGTAGATATATAATTAAAAAATGATTAAAACCATAGTTGTTTCAATACATATTTCATAATATAAAAGTCAACTAGTTAACATCATTACATGGCCCAAAAGATAGATCCTAGAAAGAACAACAGACATGACTAACAACAAGGATCTAGTAGAACACATGACTCTATGGATCAGAATCAGATGTATCAGAGATGGGGTGGGGAGATGATGGATCACGACCAAGAGCTCGTCCTCTACCCCATCTGCCTCTGCCACGAGTGGAGGTGCTGGCACGAGTAGGTGGGCGAGATGATCCTGAAGGCTGAGAGCATTCAGAGGTCAAAGACTGGACTGCAAGAGAGAGCCTGATGGAATCAAGAACGTTCAGAGCTCTCGAAACAGACTGAAGCAGTGCAGTGAACTGTGTAGAAGCATGCTCATTAGAGCCTCTGATCTCTCTCCTTAAGAAATCAAAACCACCCTCCAATACACCTCTGAGCCTGCCAGCCTCCGCAGTAAGGTCTGTGACCTCAATAGTGCACTCCTGTGGCTGAGGATGGGCCAAAGCTAAGACTTGCGCCTGCAAATCAAGTACTCTCCCAGTCAGTCTCAAAATGCAATCCTCGAGTAGTTGTATCCGAACTGACTGATCTGAGATCATCTGAAATACAGTGGAGATATGGGGGATCAAGGTCTGATCAGATGCATCTAATGATGTGGATCCTGGTGCAAATGTAGAAGTGCTCCACTGACGAGAAAGCAATGAAGCCACATGCTGAGAAATCTGCTCAATCTGATCATCAGCCAATCTGAACTCTGAAGGAGGTGCTCTGCTGTCTGGCTGCTGAACTGGTGTGTGCCTCCTGTTGGACTCTGAAGGGCCAGCCTCTGGATTTGAAACAAACTGGATATCTGGAGATGCTGCCCTGAAGTCATGGAGAGGTGATGAGAGACCTTCTTCCTCAGCTCTGTCCTCAACTCTATCCTCATCTCTCTCCTCAGCTCTTTTTTCTGTACCCTTGATCCAACCACCATCAATTCTAGTGAATCCCATGCAGTGCAGAGTGTGTTGGTTGATGGTGTCTGCGTGAGAAAGCTTAGCAGATGCCTCCCCCTCAAAACTGACTCCAAACCTCCTGAAAACCAGTGTGAGGGCCATACCAAAAGGCAGATGTGCCTTGGATCTATTCAGTGTTTCTCTCATGGCCTCAATCATTAAAGCAGGAAGGTTTAAGGGGGTTTGAGTGATCACATGAAACATTATACATATGTCTCTGCCAGAAAGGAGGTCATGCCTACCACTCCTCGGAAAGAAAAGCTTTATCACTAATTGATGTAGAATTCTCATTTCAATTGACAAGATTTTGGCTTCTAATTTATTTAGACTTCCCGAGTAGGTTCCTCCTAAAATTACATTGATCCCTTCTTCCTTCATTGGGAGTTCCATGTTAGAATATCCCTCACAGGGCAAATGCAGAATCTCTCCCAAAATAATAGGATCTAAGCAAATATCAATTCCCTTAACAGTAGAAGTTACTGTTCCATTGCCATAGTGCAGATTTAGATAAAACTCTCTAACCAAGTCTACATATGTAACTTCCTTGAGAGAACAGTAAAATCTCCAACCCTGATTTTTTATCTTTGAACCAAAGGAGAAACCCTCTTTTTCAAAAAACCTGAAGTCCACATTCTTGCCGGTTTCTACCTTTCTGTCAGAGAGAAGGATTTTGCTAGGGCTAAGAGAAGACTGAGAGGGACCTGGTGCAGACGCTGAAGCTGGAATGGGAGCAGAGGAGGTCTGAGAAGCTTGCCTTTTTCTGCAGACGCCTTCTTCCAGTGCACGGACTGATTTTCTTCTTTGAGGGAGTTTCATCTTTGGGGCCATTCTCACCACAAGAGCAGGCAGGGAGACTCGGAAGATCAAATGGGTGATGAGAAGGAAGGTTACTAGAGGATGGAAAGAGATTTTGATGGAGAGAAATGATGATTTTGAGAAGAACGGTGGAAGCTAGGGCACGCTCCAACCGCTTCAATCAAGGGAGAAAGATACGAGAAGCTCCTTTCCCAAGGGGTGATTTGAGGTGGAGATGAGAAGGGGGAATGATCTTGGGCTAAATCCTTGGTTTTAGAGAGAACGAAGATGAGGACGAAGAGTCTTGGAGGGAGGAAGACGAAGAAGAAGAATGAGTCGGCTCATGAACGGGCTTTAAGTTAAAAAGAAAAGAACCCATGGGAAGTTGGCAAAGAATTTCAAGTATGCCATTGGGTCGACCCTAGGGGGTCGACTCATGAATCATAAAAATTCAGAAAAAATATGAATAAATTTCAGAAAAAATTAAAATTTTGAGAGAAGAAATTTTGCTCAATGACAAGTTGTGAGAATGATAATCTTGAGCTTTTAGGTCTAAGAGAGATGATGAAAATTGAGCTCAAAGATATTTTGACATCGATTTCTTGAAATTGGAGAAACATTTAGGCAAAAGGATCAAGAATTCCTAGATTTCTCCTAATTTCACAGAATCTATCCTTACTAAGGGCCTTTGTAAAGATATCAGCTAATTGATTTTCAGTGCAAACATATTCAAGAATTATATTTTTATTTTGAACATGTTCTCTTATAAAATGATGTCTTATTTCAATATGTTTAGACCTTGAATGTTGAATTGGATTTTTAGTTAGATTTATGGTGCTAGTGTTGTCACATCTTATGGGTGTTTCATTAAGTTTGATACCAAAGTCTTCGAGTTGTTGCTTAATCCACAAGATTTGAGCACAACAACTTCTGACTGCAATGTATTCGGCCTCAGCCGTAGACAGTACTACCGAATTTTGTTTCTTGCTAAACCAGAAGATTAGGTTAACTCCAAGAAATTGGCATGTTCCACTAGTGCTTTTTCTGTCTAATCTACATCCAGCAAAATCAGCATCTGAATATCCTATTAAGTCAATTAGTGAGTCCTTAGAGTATCATAATCCAAGAGTTTGAGTACCATTTAAATATCTAAGGATTCTTTTAACAGCATTCAAGTGAGACTCTTTAGGATTAGATTGAAATCTAGCACACAAACAAACACTAAACATGATATCAGGCCTACTTACAGTTAAATATAATAGAGAGCCAATCATACCTCTATAATACTTTAAGTCTACACATTTACCTTCATCATCCTTGTCAAGCTTACATGAGGGGCTTATGGGTTTGTCAATTGGTTTGGAGTTCTCCATTCCAAATCTTTTGAGTAATTTCTTGATGTACTTGCTTTGGGTGATGGAGATTCTCTCTTTTGTTTGTTTGATTTGGAGTCCGAGGAAGAAAGTAAGTTCTCCCATCATGCTCATCTCGAACTCCCCCTGCATGAGCTTAGCAAAGTCTTGACAAAGAGATTCATTAGTAGACCCAAAAATTATGTCATCAACATAAATTTGTATAATTAACATATCATTTTGATTTCTTTTAATAAAGAGGGTTGTATCTATATTACCTCTTGAAAAACTATTATTTAGTAAGAATTTGCTTAGCCTATCATACCAAGCCCTAGGTGCTTGTTTTAATCCATATAGAGCTTTATTTAATTTAAAAACATGATTAGGAAAAGCATGATTTTCAAATCCTGGGGGTTGTTCTACATAGACTTCTTCAGCAATATATCCATTCAAAAATGCACTTTTGACATCCATTTGAAATAATTTGAATTTCATAAAGCAAGCATATGCAAGTAGAAGTCTAATGGCCTCTAATCTAGCAACAGGCGCAAAGGTTTCATCAAAATCAATTCCTTCTTCTTGATTATAATCTTGAGCAACCAATCTTGCTTTATTTCTTATTACATTTCCATGTTCATCTAATTTGTTCCTAAAGATCCATTTTGTGCCAATTATTGAATAATTTTTAGGTCTTGATACTAAAGTCCATACATTATTTCTTTCAAATTGATTAAGTTCCTCTTGCATTGCATTAATCCAATTATAATCATTTTCAGCTTCTTCAAAAGTTTTTGGTTCAAGATGAGATACAAAAGTATAATGATTAAATACATCTCTAAGTGAAGAACGAGTTTTTACCCCATGCATAGGATCACCAATAATTAGCTCCTTAGGGTGATTGTGAACATACCTCTATTCTTTGGGTAGGTCATTTGTACCTTGAGGTTATTCTTGATGTTCTTCGCCTCCCTCATCCTGTTTGTCTTCATGTTCCTTGTCATCTTGAACTGTTGAATCTTTCAGAGTGATCTCCTTCATTCCTTCTATAAGAGGATCTGCATCATCAACACCTTCATTCTTCCTTGAAGGAAGATCGTTAGATTCATCAAAGACAACATATATGGACTCTACTACTAAAGTTCTTTTGTTAAAAACTCTAAAAGCTTTACTAGTGGAGGAGTAACCAAGAAAGATTGCTTCATCCGATTTTGCATCAAATTTTTCAAGTCTTTCTTTACCATTATTTAATACAAAACATCGGCAACCAAAAACATGAAAATAAGCAATATTAAGTTTTCTTTCTTTCCAAAGCTCATAGAGGGTTTTCTTTAAAATTTGTCTAATCAAAGCACGATTTAAAATGTAACATGCTGTGTTGATTGCTTCCGCCCAAAAATATCTTGGAAGGTTGCTTTCACAAAGCATGGTATGGGCTATTTCTTCTAAGGTTCTGTTTTTCCTTTCTACTACCCCATTTTGTTGGGGTGTCCTAGGAGCAGAGAAGTTATGGCCAATTCCCTTTTCATCATAAAAGTTTTCAAAGTCTTGATTTTCAAATTCAGTTCCATGATCGCTTCGAATATTTTGAATTGAAAATCTTTTCTCATTAGTGACTTTTCGGTAAAATTTAGTGAAAACATGAAAAGTTTCATCTTTGTATGCTAAAAAGAAAACTCAAGTAAAACGAGAGTAATCATCTATAATTACAAAACCATATCATTTTCCTCCTAGACTAGTGGTTCTAGTAGGTCCAAATAAGTCCATATGCAAAAGCTCTAAAGGTCTAGAGGTTGAAACAATATTTTTGGATTTAAATGAAAATCTTGTTTGTTTTTCTAGTTGGCACGCATCACAAATTCTATCCTTTTCAAAATTCAATTTTGGCAAACCAAGAACTAATTCTTTCTTAATTAATTTTGAAAGAGAATGCATGCTAATGTGTGCAAGTCTACGATGCCAAAGCCAACTAGTCTCATTAATTTTAGCATTCAAGGATACTAGGCATTGCATGTTTATTTTGGCTAAATCATTTAAATCTACCATATAAACATTATTATATCTATGTCCAATAAATTTAATGCCATCATTAATAGGACTAGTTACAATGCAAACAGATGATTCAAAAATAACTTTATATCCTTTATCACAAAATTGACTAATGCTTAGTAAATTATGCTTTAAACCATCTACTAACAAAATATTTTCAATGTATTTGGAGAGAGTGATACCAATGTTACCTATACCGATGATCTTTCCTTTGCCATTGTCTCCAAAGGTGACCATCCCTCCATCCTTAGCATCAAGAGTGATGAATTGGGATTCATCACCAGTCATGTGTCTCGAGCATCCACTATCAAGATACCATTTCCTGTTTCCTCCTTGGGATGCTAGACACATCTGCAAGCAAAAGTCAAGTTTTTGTTTTAGGTACCCAAGCTTTCTTGGGTCCTTTTTGGTTAGTCATAATGGTTCCTTTTGGAACCCATATTTTCTTTATAGTTGAGTTTGCAGACTTGTTAGAGAAGCAAGTGTATGACTTATGTCCTATTCTACCACATTTGAAGCAAGTAATATTAGAAGACTTGTTACTTAAAGAGTTTACATAAATATTTTTCAGATATTTTTATTTCTTCAAGGGGTTATAGCCAAGTCCAGCCTTATCATACACGGCTTTTTGATTATCAAGAATCATATTGAGTTTATTTGAACTCAAGGTGAACTTTTCTACTATTGGTTTTAGCTTGACAATTTCATTCTTTAAGCTTTGATTTTCTTGAAGCAGGGTGGATTTTTCAATTGAAATATTTTTAGTTTGTTTCAATAAGAATTGATTTTTCAATTTTAGATCTTTATTCTTCATCCCTAGTTTCTTTAATTCATCAACTAAATCATAGAATGCTTCATGTAATTCTTCAAATGTAAAGTCACTAGGAGTTTCAGAAATTACCTCATTTTCGTGTGCCATAAGGCACAGGTTGGCTTGTTCGGTTGAGTTTTCCTCGTCGGAGCTTGAGTTATCACTCGCACTCCAAGTGGCCATCATGGCCTTCTTCTTGTACTTCTTGGGACCTTTCTTCAGTTGAGGGCATTCGGATTTGAAGTGTCCCGGCTTCTTGCATTCATAGCAGATAAGGGATTGGTCTTTCTCTTATTCTTTGCTCTGTTCTCCTTTTGTGAATGGCCTCTTCCTCATCCCCTGTTTCTTTTTTCTCAAAAATTTTTTGAATCTTCAGGTAATGAGTGCCATCTCTTCATCCTGTTCTTCATCTTCAGTGTCATCAGTTTCTTCATCTGGTGGAGCTGTGGATTTGAGGGCAATGGTTCTTTTCTTTTTGACATCTTCCTCTTGATGTTGCTTCATGCTCAGCTCATGAGTCATCAATGATCCTAGAAGCTCTTCCAAGGGTAGAATGTTCAAGTCCTTAGCTTCTTGGATGGCAGTCACTTTGGCTTCCCAAGTTCTTGGTAGAGACCTGAGAATCTTTCTTACAAGCTCACTGTTAGTATAGGACTTACCAAGACTCTTTAAACCATTAATAATATCAGTAAAGTGAGTAAACATTCCGGTTATGGACTCATCATGCTCCATTTTAAATAATTCATATTTATGCACAAGCATGTTGATTTTAGACTCCTTTACTTGATTGGTTCCCTCATGGGTTACTTCTAACCTATCCCATATTTCTTTAGCAGATGAGCAAGTAGAAATACGATTAAATTTATTTGCATCAAGAGCACAATAAAGAACATTCATTGCTTTAGCATTTAATTGAGCCATCTTCTTATCAACCTCATCCCATTCTTTCTCGGGTTTGGTTGATTCCTCACCATCTATAATTTTAGTGGGTGTGTGAGGACCGTTCACTATGATACTCCACATATCATAGTCGAGTGCTTGAATAAATATTTTCATCCGAGCTTTCCAATAGGTGTAATTAGACCCATTGAAAAGTGGAGGTCGGTTGGTGGATTGCCCCTCGGCTAGAGAAGTGCCGACATGAGTTGCCATAGATCTTTTGCTCTTTGATTATTTAGATCAAAGAAGGGCTAGAGCACTGGGCTCTGATACCACTTGTTGCCCAGCTATGCAACCCAAGAGGGGGGGTGAATTGGGTTTCTAAAAATTTTAAGCTTAACTAATGACTTATGAGAAATGTTTGACAAAGCTAAATAGATAGAGTGAGTAGAATTAATTCAAGACTAATAGCAAGAGCAAGAATGCAAGAAAATAATGAAGAGATAAAGAAGAGCAATTAGACACACACCAAACACAAGGATTTATAGTGGTTCGGTGCCAACCTTGCACCTACATCCACTCCCCAAGCTCCTACTTGGGAATTCCAATCCACTAATCTTGTATTCAACCTGAATACAAACGTCAGAAACTCCGACTCTAGCTATTCCAAGCTAGTCCACATATTTTTCGGATACAAGCCAGCCCAATACACTCCGATTCTAGGTTCGGATCAACCTTCCCTTGTTTTGGAACCCCTCCAAAACAAAACAAATCACTCAAACTGAGTATAACAATTTATAGCACAAATAAGCACAAAGAAAGCTCCTTCAATGAGTGAATATAACTTTAAATACACTTTACTCAAGAGAAGAAGACCCTTTTTGGATTTCCTCAAGGTGGATGGAGACTTGAATGTGCACTTGAGGAGTTGGTGAGCTTGGATTAAAGGCTTCTTGAAAGCTTTGAATGAGCTCTTGCTTAGGGCTGAAAAGTTTGCTTGAAATCTCTTTTTCAAAATCTCTCTCTTTTGAATACTCTTCTTTTTCTTCTTGTTTTCTTCTTTCTATTCTCCTTGTTGATTTCTACCTTTTTGTCCCTTTTATAGCTTCAAGAAATAATGGAAAATATTCTATGCTGAAAAAGAGCCGTTAGACCACAATAAATGAGCATTAAAAGCACTTAAAATGGGTTAAAAACTAGCCATTGCAGAAAAATCCCATCACAGGGGTCGACTCATGAGTCGACTCATGCCTGGGGGTCGACTCATGGGTCGACCTCTGTGGAAAATCGTCACAGAAGTGAACGGGATCTATGGTTCTGTAAAACTGGCAAAAAGACCCGCAGAGGTCGACTCATGAGTCGACTCATGCCTTGGGGGTCGACTCATGGGTCGACTCACAGGTTTTACCTAGTCTGTGCCGGCCAGGAAAATCAGCGTTCCAGTCATCTCATGTGCTATGAGTCGACTCATGGGTCGACTCATGATTTTCAATCATGCATATCTTTCAAAATACAAGTCCAAAATCAATAAAATTTTCACCATTGGATCACAAATCTTTTGTTCTATCATTTGATACTATCAAATCAGGATTTTGATAAAATTACAATTTTGCCCCTGAAGAGCAATAAGGCTTTTTCAAGTGAGAAAATATTGGTACCCCTTCAACTGCTTTGTAATCATCAAAATCAATCTAAGGAGCAACAATCTTTCAGTAAAAAGTTACCGTACAATTCGATCCTGCGATCTTCCTGCATCTCAAATATGATTCTGGATATGGAATGATGCCAAATCCAATATCATATTCATATTTCTCTCAATCTTAAATGATGATTCGATTAATAAAATATTATAAACTCTTTCTAATTTTCATTCTACTTTGATCAAAGGCTTTCTGAATTATCAATTGATTAGAGCAAGTAGGATGCGATCTCCTCTTTTTTGGAGTGATCGATTCTATGTTGACTTACTCACAACCTTCATACACCTTCCACCATATCCAGATTATTCCGTACATGACTAAGTCATGAATGAGTATGAACTAAAATATAGATTTATGTATACAAGATTTTGTGGTAGTCTCAGGTCAAAGGATTATATGCACAACTCCCACTATAAGAAAACATCTTTTGACAAGTAAATTCCATAAGATGTTTCTTAAGTCAGATCAATTCAATGAACTCATTCTCTAATGAGCACCTACTTCCTTATATTAGTGTCTCACACAAGTGGCTTATGAGATCAGCCATCTTTTCCATCGAGCAGACATAGGAAGTGCTAATCTATTCGAAATATTGATCTCCTACTTAATGCTCCTATGACTAGAAATATTCTAAATCAAGACTTTTAATATTTTAGGTCTCATAGGTATTATCTCATCATAACCCTAAACCCATTGCCCTAATTTATGGAGTTCATCATAATCATTACAAAAGTAAGATGCAGTATATGATGAAAAATATTTTTTATTTATAAATTATCAATACATGAGTCTGAAAGATTACAAAGAAAATCCATCAAAATATAAATTTTGATTGGCTTACAGGGCATATTTTTTTTTATCTCCCACTTGCACTAAAGCTAATCACCCTTATATTTTATCCCCATACAATTGAGGTGGCGATCGAACTACTATTATGGTAGAGCTTTAGTGAATGGGTTTGCTATATTGTTCTTTGTTTCTACTCATTCAATGATAACATCTTATCTTTCGATTATTTCATGAACGAGATGGAAGCATCTTTGAATGTGCTTGGATTTATGATGAGACCTTGGTTCCTTTGCTTGAGCAACTATTCTAGTATTATCCCAGTAAAGTGGTACTGAATTTTCAATCTCAGAAATGACATCCAACTCAATAATGAACTTCACTTGCAGCTATGTACTCTACTTCAGTGGTTGAGTCAGCTACAATCAGCTACATGAAATTTTTTCAACTAATTATTCCACCATTAAGAGTAAAAATATACCTTGAAGTGGACTTGCTATCATCAGGGTCTGATTGAAAACTAGAGTCAGAATAGCCCTCTAATTTTAGATCAGATCCTTCATATATTAGAAAAATATCTTTAGTCCTTCTCAAGTACTTAAAAATATTTTTCACTACTTTCCAATGATTCTCTCCTAGATCAGCCTGAAATCTACTAACTATGCTTATAGCATATGCAACATCAGGTCTGGTACATAGCATAACATACATGATCGACCCTACTGCTGAAGCATAGGGAATAGAACTCATTCTATTTCTCTCTTCTGGTGTTTTAGGAGATATCCTTTTAGAGAGATGTATGCTTTGACTCAGAGGTAAGTAACCTCTTTTACTTCCATCCATGCTAAACCTCTTTAGCACTAAGTCTATGTACCTGGATTGGGACAAGCCTCATATTTTAGATCTATCCCTATAGATCTTTATACCTAGTATATAGGATGCTTCGTCCAAATCCTTCATGAAAAACTTACTTGATAGCCATGTTTTGACCAATTGTAACATTGGGATATCATTCCTAATGAGAAGTATATCATCCACATATGAAACTAAGAAGATAATGGCACTCCCACTAGTCTTCTTGTATACACAAGGTTCATCCATATTTTTGATAAAGTCAAACTCTTTGACTGTAATATCAAAGCGGATGTTCCAACTCCTCGAGGTCTGCTTTAATTCATAAATAGATTTCTTAAGTCTGCATACCTAATTTGCTCTCTCTTTTAAGACAAATTCTTCTGGCTGAGACATGTAAATCTGTTCCTCAAGATAACTGTTGGTGCAAAAATCCACTTGCGCCAGAGAAGCTGGAGTTGGGGAAGTCGCGATCGCCGCCAGGACCTGCAAGGGAAGTCTAAATCGGAGGTGGGGTTGCTCCGGCAAGACCCTCCGATGCTCAAGTCAGTTCTCTGCCTCAACAAGAATGGAGCGCTCGAACGGAGAATTTAGCAGAGTTTTGAGATAAGAAAATGAGCTTAGAGAATAACGTATCTGGGTCCCCCTTTTATAGGCGGAGGAGGTAATGGATTGATGGCGACGTTTGTAACTGTCTGGTAGTGGGCCGCTCGTAGTCAGGGGGACTTTATTGTGAAGGGTAGTGGAGCGAAATCATGGCTATCATCGTAGCTCGCCACGTGGAATCAGTTGCCAAAAGTGGAGCAGCGTCCGTATCCGTTGCAGGAAGTGGAGCAGGATCGTGGCCGTTATTGCGGCCTGCCATGAAGTAGTGGAGTCACGCAGCACCTACCGCAGGGAGCGGAGCAGAATCATGGCCGTTGATACAGCCTGTCAGAGAGTAATGGGGTCGCGCAGGGTCCGCCGCAGAGAGTGGAGCAGGGCTGCGACCGTTACTGTGGCCTATCAAGGGTGATGGAGCAGTGCGGGATCCGTTGTAGGAAGTGGAGCAGGGCCGCCAAGGGGTGCAGTTCTATCGGTTGAAGCTCGACAGCGATCGGAGTCCGGCCTCTGTAGGAATCCGGGCGGAGTCTTCCTGTAATCAAAGTTAAAGGTGAGGCCCGGCTCCCGTAGGAGTCCGGATGGGGTTTACCAGCAGTTGACGTTGAGGACCGAGCCAGGCTCCCGTAGGAGTCCGGGCGGAGTCCCCTTGCTGTTGAAGTCGTCGGCGGAGTCCGGCTCCTGTAGGAGTCCGGACGTAGTCTGTTTTGCAGCCGTTGGAGTCAAGGGCGAAGTCCGGCTTCCGTAAGAGTCCAGACGAAGCTTGCCAGCAGTTGACGTTGAGGACCGAGCCTGGCTCCCGTAGGAGTCCGGGCGGAGTCCCCTTGCTGTTGAAGTCGTCGGCGGAGTCTGGCTCCCGTAGGAGTCCGGACGCAGTCTGTTTTGCAGTCGTTGGAGTTGAGGGCGAAGTCCGGCTCCCGTAGGAGTCCGGATGAAGCTTGCCAGCAGTTGACGTTGAGGACCGAGCCCGGCTCCCGTAGGAGTCCGGGCGGAGTCCCCTTGCTGTTGAAGTCATCGGTGGAGTACGGCTCCCGTAGGAGTCCGGATGCAGTCTGTTTTGCAGCCGTTGGAGTCGAGGGTGAAGTCCGGCTCCCGTAGGAGTCCGGACGAAGCTTGCCAGTAGTTGACGTTGAGGACCGAGCCCGGCTCCCGTAGGAGTCCGGACGGAGTCCCTTGCTGTTGAAGTCGTCGGCGGAGTCCGGCTCCCGTAGGAGTCCGGACGCAGTCTGTTTTACAGCCGTTGGAGTCGAGGGCGAAGTCTGGCTCCCGTAGGAGTCCGGATGAAGCTTGCCAGCAGTTGACGTTGAGGACCGAGTCCGGCTCCCGTAGGAGTCCGGGCGGAGTCCCCTTGCTGTTGAAGTCGTTGGCAGAGTCTGGCTCCCGTAGGAGTCTGGATGCAGTCTGTTTTGCAGCCGTTGGAGTCAAGGGCGAAGTCTGACTCCCGTAAGAGTCCGGACGAAGCTTGCCAGCAGTTGACGTTGAGGACCGAGCCCGACTCCCATAGGAGTCCGGGCGGAGTCCCCTTGCTGTTGAAGTCATCGACGGAGTCCGGCTCCCGTAGGAGTCCGGACGCAGTCTGTTTTGCAGCCGTTGGAGTCGAGGGCGAAGTTCGGCTCCCGTAGGAGTCCGGACGAAGCTTGCCAGCAGTTGACGTTGAGGACCGAGCCCGGCTCCCGTAGGAGTCCAGGTGGAGTCCCCTTGCTGTTGAAGTCGTCGGCGGAGTTCGGCTCCCGTAAGAGTCTGGATGCAGTCTGTTTTGCAGCCGTTTGAGTCGAGGGCGAAGTCCGGCTCCCGTAGGAGTCCGGACGAAGCTTGCCAGCAGTTGACGTTGAGGACTGAGTCCGGCTCCCGTAGGAGTCCGGGTGGAATCCCCTTGCTGTTGAAGTCGTCGATGGAGTCCGGCTCCCGTAGGAGTCCGGACGCAGTCTGTTTTGCAGCCGTTGGAGTCGAGGGCGAAGTCCGGCTCCCGTAGGAGTCCGGACGAAGCTCGCCTTTAAGGTTGGCCTTGCTGGCAGAGTTGTTGATTTTGTTGAGGACTTCGGCTGGGGGTATTTTATACCCAACACTAGTCTCCCTACTTCCGAGTTTGAATTTCGAACGTAGAAAGTACAGAGAGATGGGCACAGTCGAAGCCGTCCCCTCGCATCCTCTGCACTGCCGCCCCCAGATATTTTGGCATTTAATGTGTGCACGTCAGAGCCCATTTTCCGATGAAGGCGACCTAAAGAGTCTTTTCGGAACCCCTGTCGGAACGTGATCCCAAGCGTCGTGCTACGAAAATTGATGAACGATCAACCCTCGATAGCGGTGAAGGGGACATGCGGGATGCGTGGCACGCACCAGTTGGCCCAGGAACACCTGCCGCCATAACTGCGCTAGGATCCGTCGGCTATTTAAACCCCCTAATCTCCCTTCATGGCTTCATCCTATCGATAGGATGGTACCTTTCTTTCACCTGAGAGCCTAGCTACTCAGCTACTTCCCTCGCACCAATCCCTGCCTTCTTCAGCCCCCCACTTCTTCTCTGAGGGTTCCCACACCATGTCTTCTACCTGAGAGGCCCTCCTTGAAGGGATATTTAGGGCTTGGAGGAAGGCGAGGAGGAGAACAGCGGCTGGTGAGGATCTCCGTCGTTTCAAAGGAGGCTCAAGGGAGAATTCCTTCAACAACAGGGGTTTAGTAACGGGGGCCGCCGGTAAAGTTATTCTGCCCGAGAATTTCGGAGTAGCAAGGCGGGGTGATACCGGTCAAGAGGGCAGAGCCGCCGTCACAAGCTGTGGCGGGATCCTTGATGCCGCCGGGGCCGAGGGACCGGAAGCGGTCGGCGTCGATGGTGGGGCAGTGGAACTTGTTGCGGGGACGGTAGAAGTAGCGCATGCCGACCTTGCCGGAACATGTTGGGTGGCGGCTGTTGTGGAGCATTCAGAGGCAGAGCATATCCTTGACATCGCCGCTGCCTCCAAAGTGACTCCGGCTCTTCTTGAAACAGGTCTTCGTCACTGCCGCCGTTGCCTTTACAGCCCCCGGGAATCTATCCCACCCTTTTCCCCCTAGGGTTGGGACTTCGGAGATGGAGTGAAGTGAGACGGGACGAGAGCCGATAGGTCTGCTACACGCACTGGAGAACGTGGCTGAGGAGGACAGAGATGGGAAGAGGAGTTCGTAGCTTGGAGCGGCCTCCAGTATATCCTTTCCAAGCCGTATTCGCGAGGCTCGCAATGATGTATATCTTTTCTTTTCTTTTTTTTTTTCCCGACCCATCGGGTCTTGTAACGTATATCTTATTAAATGAAGAGGAAATTTTGTTACCTTGTCTCTACCTTGCATCAAATAGTTGTCTGTCGAACTTCTTCATTTTCCTTTTGTCTTTTTCACGTCGTCTTAAGGTCATGAACGACCTCTTTTATTCGTGCAGGGTTGTTATTTGCCAAGCTCCTTTTCGACTTTTACGCCGTTCGAAGATACTCGGTTGTCATTCTGTCAATGGCTGCAGGTTCGCTTGGGGTCATTCGGGTCCGGGGTCCCTCCCAAGGTTTGAATTTGAGGATCCGAGCCTCTGTCACCCTCGGGCGCTGTTTGTTTTCCAATCGTCACTGTTGCAATCCATTGCCTTCTTTTTTCGCTTGGAGTCTTTCTCCGCTAAAGCCGAGGCGAAGTTCGGCTCCCGTGGGAGTCCGAACAGAGAATCCCTCTCGAAGTTAGAGTTGTGGGTGGAGCCCGGCTCCTGTAGGAGTCCGGGCAGAGCCTTTCTCGGCGTCGTGGACAGAGCCCGGCTCCCGTAGGAGTCGGGGCGAAGTCTTCCTGCAATCAAAGTCATAGGCGAAGTTCGGCTCCCGTAGGAGTCCGGTCAAGGCTTACCGGCAGTCGCTATTGTCGGCGGAGTCCAGCTCCCGTAGGAGTCTGGGCAGAGCTGTCCTGTAGTCGATGTCGGTGATGGAACCCGGCTCCCGTAAGAATCCGGGTGGAGCCGTCATGTAGTCAAAGTTGGTGACGAAGCCCGGCTCCCGTAGGAGTCCGGGCTGGGCTTACCACCGGTCGAAGTTGTTTAAGCTAGGGCAAGGCTTTCCTCTTGGGGGGGCGCATATGGGCGTTGCAGGGCCTCTCCCCCCATCCGGTCTAAAAGAGCCGGGCCTCTAACTTTGTTCGTGTCAGGACGAGGTCCTCCTCCTGTTCCTGACATGGCTGCAGGGGCACATATGGGCGTTGTAGGGCCTCTCCCCCCATCCGGTCTGAATGGAACCGGGCCTTCGACTTTGCTCAAGTTAGGGCGAGGTTCTCCTCCTGTCCCTAATAGGGCTATGGGGGCACATATGGACGTTGTAAGGCCTCTCCCCCCATCCGGTCTAAATGGAACCGGGCCTTCGACTTTGCTCAAGTTAGGGTGAGGTTCTCCTCCTGTCCCTAATAGGGCTGTGGGGGCACATATGGGCGTTGTAAGGCCTCTCCCCCCATCCGATCTAAATGGAACCGGGCCTTCGACTTTGCTCAAGTTAGGGCGAGGTTCTCCTCCTGTCCCTAACAGGGCTGTGGGGGCACATATGGGCGTTGTAAGGCCTCTCCCCCCACCGGTCTAAATGGAACCGGGCCTTCGACTTTGCTCAAGTTAGGGCGAGGTTCTCCTCCTGTCCCTAACAGGGCTGTGGGGGCACATATGGGCGTTGTAAGGCCTCTCCCCCCATCCGGTCTAAATGGAACCGGGCCTTCGACTTTGCTCATGTTAGGGCGAGGTTCTCCTCCTGTCCCTAACAGGGCTGTGGGGGCACATATGGACGTTGTAAGGCCTCTCCCCCCATCCGGTCTAAATGGAACCGGGCCTTCAACTTTATGAGGTTGCCCTTTTATTTTTGATATAGTTTGTTTGAATTGTCCAAAGACGTATGGGTATGCGATCATTGATTAAAATGAAGTTACTGGTAGTACATCCGCAAGTTTTCTGAGCTCCATGGTCGTGGGAGGTCGGCCCCTCCGAGCTCCTTAAGATAATAAGTTCCGGGCCGGACTACTTCTTTGACCTCATAAGGTCCCTCCCAGTTTGGGACGAGCTTGCCCCGGTCCTGAGGTTGCGAGATAGCAGATCGTCGAAGTACTAGATCTCCCACTTTAAAGGCTTTGTTCTTGACCCGGGTGTTGTAATATCAGGCAACTTTCTGTCTGTAGGCTACCATTCGAACCTGAGCGATCTCCCGTCTTTCTTCCAGCAGGTCGAGGTTGGCTCTAAGACTTTGTGAATTTTGGTGTTCGTCGAATGCCACGACTCGTGCCGACGGAAGTTTAAGCTCGATCGGGATAACGACTTCCATTCCGAAGGCTAAAGCAAAGGGGGTCTCCCCCGTAGGTAACCTCTGGGTAGTTCGATACGCCCATAGCATATGATAAAGCTCGTCCGCCCAAGTTCCTTTTGCTTTTTCAAGCCTTGTCTTAATCTCCTGCAAAAGGGTTCTGTTAGTCACCTCAGCTTCGCCGTTCGTTTGAGGATGGGCTACTGAAGTGAAGTGGTGGGAGATGTTTAGATCTTCACAGAATTCGGTGAATCTTGCTCCCACGAATTGCCGTCCATTATCAGTGATTAGGGTTCTAGGTAAACTGAACCTGCACACAATTGACTTCCAGACAAAATCTTGCACTTTCGCTTCTGTGATTTTTGCTAGTGGTTCGGCTTCAACCCATTTGGTGAAGTAGTCGATCGCTACAAGGAGGAACTTCCTTTGTCCGGACGCCATGGGAAAGGGGCCAAGGATGTCCATCCCCCACTGTGCAAAAGGCCATGGGGCAGTCAAAGGTGTGAGCTCGGTGGTGGGCTGTCTCTGGACGTTGGCGTATCTCTGGCATCGATCGCACTTTTTGACATACTCAATCGAATCATGATGCATCGTTGGCCAGTAGTATCCTTGGCGGAGTAACTTGTGAGATAAAGATCTGGCTCCCAAATGGCTTCCGCAAGCTCCCTCGTGCACTTCCCACAAAGCGTAGTCAGCTTCCGAGGGCCGGAGGCATCTTAAGAGGGGCAAGGAGTATGATCTTTTGTACAATTTGCCCTCATAAAGGATGTACCGAGAGGCTTGATTTCGGAGCTTTCGAGCTTCTTTCGCATCCTGGGGGAGAACTCCATCTCTGAGATAGGTTATCAGCGGGTCAACCCAGCTGGGCTCGTGGTCGACCTCCATTACAGGCTGCGATTCTTCCATACTCGGATGTTTCAGAACTTCAAAAAGGATGCCTTTGGGCAATTCGGCCGGAGCCGATGTCGCCAGCTTGGAGAGAAGATCGGCTCTGGTATTCTCCAGCCTTGGGATCTGCCTAATGTCGAAACTGCTAAAGGCGGGGGTAAGCTCTTTTACTTTCTCAAGATATTTGGTCATACTGTCCTCCCACGCTTCATAACTCCCGCTGACTTGTCCCACCACTAGTTGGGAGTCGCTGTGTACCCGAAGTTGACCTATTCCCAGCTCTTGGGCGATCCTTAATCCTGCGATTAGAGCTTCATATTCCACTCCATTGTTTGTTGCGGGAAACTCGAAACGCAGAGCGTACTCTGCGATGACTCCCTCCGGGCTGACCAAAATCAGGCCTGCACCCGCACCCGCCATGTTGGAAGATCCGTCCACATAGAGGGTCCAAAAGCAATCGGAGGGATTGGCTTCTTCGTTGGGGGAATTCGGTTGAGACTTTAGGTCGTCACCCTTACTTTGCTCAGGTTCGGCCTCCTCTGGGATGGTGCACTCTACTATGAAATCTGTCAATATTTGAGCCTTTACTGCTGGTCTAGGTCTGTAGTTGATGTCGAATTCCGTGAGCTCGATCGCCCATTTTGCCATTCTTCCGGAGGCGTCAGCCCGGTGCAAAACCACCTTGATCAGTTGATCGGTGAGTAGCGTCACGGTGTGCCCTTGAAAGTAGGGTCGGAGCCTCCGAGCTGCAACCAACAAGGCGTAGGTCAGTTTTTCTAATTTGGTGTACCTGCTCTCGGCGTCCCTTAGCGCGCGGCTAATGTAGTAGACTGGTCGCTGGACTTTCATTTCTTCTTTGACAAGGACGGCCGCAAGGGCCATGGGAGAGACCGCCAGGTATAAAAATAATTCCTCCCCAGGTTCAGGCTTTGCCAGCAGCGGGGGTAAGCTGAGGTAGTTTTTTAATTCTTCGAACGCCTGTTGGCATTCAGAGGTCCAACAGAAGTTCTTCGACTGCTTGAGGGTTTGAAAGAAGGGCAAACATCGTTCAGCCGACCTCGCGACGAAGCGATTAAGAGCCGCTATCCTCCCTGTGAGGCGCTGAACCTCCTTGATCGACTTTGGGGCGGTCATCTCTTGGATAGCATGAATTTTCTCTGGATTGGCCTCAATCCCGCACCCTGATACCATGAAGCCCAAGAATTTCCCTGAGGTTATCCCAAAAGCGCATTTAGTTGGGTTCAGCTTCATTCTGTACTTTCGAAGAGCGCCAAAGGTTTCCTCGAGGTCGGCGACATGATCTCTGGAGGACTTGCTTTTTACAAGCATATCGTCCACGTAGACCTCCATGTTTCGGCCGATCTGCTCTTTGAAAATTTTATTCACCAGCCGTTGGTAGGTTGCGCCCGCATTCTTGAGGCTGAATGGCATGACCCTGTAGCAGTAAAGGCCGCGATTAGTGATGAAAGCTATCTTTTCTTCATCTTCTGACGCCATTCTAATTTGATTATAGCCGGAGAACGCATCCATAAAAGTGAGGAGCTCATGGCCTGAGGTAGCGTCAACCAGTTGGTCGATTCTGGACAGGGGGTAGCTGTCCTTTGGACAAGCCTTATTCAGCTTTTTGAAGTCTATACACATCCTCCACTTGCCGTTTGCTTTCTTGACCAAAACAACATTGGAAATCCAATCAGGATAATTGACTTCCTTAATGAATCTGGCCCTGAGAAGCTTATCTACTTCCTCAGCTATCGCCCTCTACCTCTCCGGGGTATGATTTCGGATTTTTTCTTTTGTCGGTCGATGCTTAGGATCGATCGCTAGACAATGTTCCATGACTTCCGTGTCAATCCCTGGCATGTCCACCGGAACCCAAGCGAAAACGTCCGCGTTCCTTCGGAGGAAATCAATAAGATGCGTCCGCACCTCCTCCCCCAGGCTGGAGCCAATTAACACCACATGCTCCACGTTCCCATCATTCAGGGGGACTGGTACCAGATCTTCGATTGGGCCGCCCCTTTCTTCGGTGAGGTCGTCGCGAGCATCCAATCCATCGATGGGATAGGGGTCAGCCCGGTCGCTTCTTTGCAAGGCGATGTTGTAGCAATGTCTGGCCAGGGCTTGGTCTCCCCGGACCTCTCCGATCCCCTGGTTGGTGGGGAACTTCAATTTCAAATGGTAGGTTGAAACGACAGCTCTGAGAGCATTGAGGCCGGGTCGGCCAAGGATTGCATTGTAAGCGGATGACGCCTTTACCACCAAGAAATTCACCAGAGCCCTGGACTGCTTTGGATGCTGACCCGCGGCCACAGTCAGAGCTATCATTCCCTCTGTCGGAACAGCGTCACCGGTAAACCCTATCAAGGGGGAGCAAATCGGTCTCAGATGACCGCCAAGAGCGGACATCCTTGAAAAGGCGTCATAGAACAAGATGTCGGCCGAACTTTCGTTGTCGATAAGAATGCGACGGACGTCGTAATTCGCTATATTCAGAGAAACTACGACTGCATCATTATGAGGGAATTGGACTCCCTGGGTGTCTTCTTCGGTAAAAGCTATGGGTTCTTCAACTTTTTGCCACTTGGGGGATGCAGCTGGTATGTTGGTTGCCTCCTGCCGGGATTCCCCCGAGATGGCATTGACGGAATCCGACAGGGGCCGGTCATCCGGCCACTCCTTATCGGCGACCATAGCCGGAGGCAGTTGTGCAAAGGCCTCGTGAGAAGGCATCAGATGAGGGAAGGAGGAGTGGATGCCGGAAAAGATGGCCGGAAGTGGATCCGTTGAGCGCTCCTTTAAGAATAAGGGTACTGCGGAGGTTCGCGCCCTCCTTCTAGCGCCAATCCTATTGGTGCAAAAATCTGCTTGCACCAGAGAAGCTGGAGTCGGGGAAGTCGCGGTCGCCGTCGGGACCTGCAAGGGAAGTCTAAACCGAAGGTGGGGTTGCTTCGGCAAGACCCTCCGACGCTCAAGTCAGTTCTCTGCCTCAACAAGAATGGAGCGCTCGAATGAAGAATTTAGCAAAGTTTTGAGATAAGAATATGAGCTTAGAGAATAACGTATCTGGGTCCCCCTTTTATAGGCGGAGGAGGTAACGGATTGATGGCGACATTTGTAACCGTCTGGTAGTGGGCCGCTCGTAGTCAGGGGGACTTTATTGCGAAGGGTAGTGGAGCGGAATCATGGCTATCACCGTAGCTCACCATGTGGAATCAGTTGCGAGGAGTGGAGCAGCGTCCATATCCGTTGCAGGAAGTGGAGCAGGATCGTGGCCGTTATTGCGGCCTGCCATGAAGTAGTGGAGTCACACAGCACCTGCCGCAGGGAGCGGAGCAGAATCATGGCCGTTGATACAGCCTGTCAGAGAGTAATGGGGTCACGCAGGGTCCGCCGCAGAGAGTGGAGCAGGGCTGCGACCGTTACTGTGGCCTGTCAGGGGTGATGGAGCAGTGCGGGATCCATTGTAGGAAGTGGAGCAGGGCCGCCAAGGGGCGCAGTTCTATCGGTTGAAGCTCGGCAGCGGTCGGAGTCCGACCTCTGTAGGAATCCGGGCGGAGTCTCCCTGTAATCAAAGTTAAAGGTGAGGCCCGGCTCCCGTAGGAGTCCGGATGGGGTTTACCAGTAGTTGACGTTGAGGACCGAGCCCGACTCCCATAGGAGTCCGGGCGGAGTCCCCTTGCTGTTGAAGTCGTCAGCGGAGTCTGGCTCCCGTAGGAGTCCGGACGCAGTCTGTTTTGCAGCCGTTGGAGTCAAGGGCGAAGTCCGACTCCCGTAAGAGTCCGGATGAAGCTTGCCAGCAGTTGACGTTGAGGATCGAGCCCGGCTCCCGTAGGAGTCCGGGCGGAGTCCCCTTGCTGTTGAAGTCATCGGCGGAGTCCGGCTCCCGTATGAGTCCGGACGCAGTCTGTTTTGCAACCGTTGGAGTCGAGGGCAAAGTCCGACTCCCGTAGGAGTCCGGACGAAGCTTGCCAGTAGTTGACATTGAGGACCGAGCCTGGCTCCCGTAGGAGTCCGGGTGGAGTCCCCTTGCTGTTGAAGTCATCGACGGAGTCCGGCTCCCGTAGGAGTCCGGATGCAGTCTGTTTTGCAGCCGTTGGAGTCGAGGGCGAAGTCCGGCTCCCGTAGGAGTTCGGACGAAGCTTGCCAGTAGTTGACGTTGAGGACCGAGCCCGACTCCCGTAGGAGTCCGGACGGAGTCCCCTTGCTGTTGAAGTCGTCGGCAGAGTCCGGCTCCCGTAGGAGTCCGGACGCAGTTTGTTTTGCAGTCGTTGGAGTCGAGGGCGAAGTCCGGCTCCCGTAGGAGTCTGGACGAAGCTTGCCAGCAGTTGACGTTGAGGACCGAGCCCGGCTCCCGTAGGAGTCCAGGCAGAGTCCCCTTGCTATTGAAGTCGTCGGCGGAGTCCAGCTCCCGTAGGAGTCCGGATGCAGTCTGTTTTGCAGTCGTTGGAGTCAAGGGCGAAGTCCGGCTCCCGTAAGAGTCCGGACGAAGCTTGAGCAGTTGACGTTAAGGATCGAGCCCGGCTCCCGTAGGAGTCCGAGGGGAGTCCCCTTGCTGTTGAAGTCGTCGGCGGAGTCTGGCTCCCGTAGGAGTCCGGATGCAGTCTGTTTTGCAGCCGTTGGAGTCGAGGGCGAAGTCCGGCTCCCGTAGGAGTCCGGACGAAGCTTGCCAGCAGTTGACGTTGAGGACCGAGCCCGGCTCCCGTAGGAGTCCGGGCGGAATCCCCTTGCTGTTGAAGTCGTCGGCGGAGTCCGGCTCCCGTAGGAGTCCGGACGCAGTCTGTTTTGCAGCCGTTGGAGTCGAGGGCGAAGTCCGGCTCCCGTAGGAGTCCAGATGAAGCTTGCCTTTAAGGTCGGCCTTGCTGGCGGAGTTGTTGATTTTGTTGAGGACTTCGGCTGGGGGTATTTTATACCCAACAATAACCATTAAGGAAGGTAGTCTTCACATCCATTTACCAAATTTCATAATCATGGTATGCTGCTATTGCAAGTATAATCCGTATAGATTTGAACATGGCAACAGGTGAAAATATTTCATCATAATCAATACCCTATTTTTGCCTGAAATCTTTAGCCACCAATCTGGCTTTATAGGTTTCAACTTGGCCATCTGCTCCAATCTTTTTCTTATAGACGCATTGGCATCCAATAAGGGTCACACCCTCTGGTGCATCAACCAAAGCCCATACTTAGTTGGAGTACATGGAGTTCATTTCGAATTTCATAGCCTTTAGCCATTTATCTGAGTTCCTACTCATGATAGCTTCCGTATAGGTCAAAGGTTCATCATTCTCCATAATGTGGGCTTCATTATTCTCATAGGTGCATTTTGCACTCTATTTGACCTTCGGAGAGTAGGTGTATCTTGTGATTGTACTTCATTAATAAATATTTCTAGTTGAAGATCATCTTATGCTTGCATTTGTAGGCCTTGAACTTCTCCAAGTTCAATTTTCTTCCTACTGCCTCTTTCTAGGATAAACTCTTTTTTCATAAAAGTGACATATTTACTGACAAACACCTTTTGTTTAGTAGGGTGGTAAAAGAGGTATCCTATACTCTCTTTAGAATAATCTATAAATAAGTATTTATCTGTACTAGCACTTAGCTTATGTCCAAAGTTTCTTTTAACATAAGCTGGGCAGTCCCATATCTTAAGATATTTAAGATTAGACTTCTTTCCTCTCCATATCTCATATGGAGTGCTTGGCATAGATTTTGAAGGTACTTTATTCAGGATATAGACAGTAGTTTCTAGGATATATTCTCAGAAAAAAATAGATAAATCTATAAGGCACATCATGGATCGTACCATATCTAATAAAGTGTGATTCCTCCTTTTTGCTATACCATTTAGCTGTGGTGTATAAAGAGGGGCCTATTTTGAGAGAATTTTTTTTCTTTAAGATGATCTAGAAACTCATTGGATAAGTACTCTCCTCCTCGATCAGATCAGAGGATTTTAATACTTTTATCAATTTATTTCTTGACCATACTTTGATACTCTTTAAATTTATCAAAGGCTTCAGATTTGTGTTTCATAAGATACACATATCCAAATCTAGATAAATCATCAGTGAATATTATAAAATAAGAGTATCCTCCTCTATCTTCTATTATCATAGGACCACATATATCAGTATGTACAAGTCTTAATAACTCACGTCTCTTTTCTCCATATCCACTAAATAGAGTCTTAGTCATTTTTTCTATAATACAAGATTCACTGTTCCTAATGATTCATAATCATAAAAATCAATGAACTCTTTTTTATATAACTTGTTAATTCTTGTCTCACTTATATGACCAAGTCAAAAATACCAAAGTAAAGTATTATTTATCTCTTCTCTCTTTTGCTTTTTGTTTTCATCAATATGAAAAATATTATCATTAGATAAAATCAGAAGATCATTATTAACAATGCCATGACAAAAAAATTTATTAAAAAAAAATTGAGCAACTATTTCTCTTTCCATTAATTTTATAACCTTGTTGCAATAGCAACGGTACAGAAATAATATTTTTAATAATTTTAGATATATAATAATAGTTTTCTAGCTCTAAGATCTTCCCACAAGGTATCTCCAATATATATATCCCTACAGTCTCTGCCTGGATGGACTCTCCTCGAACATCGTAGAGCTCGAAGTCACCCTTTTTCAGCACCCTAATATTCTGCAGCCCATGCAATGACTTGTATATATGAGAACCACAAGCGGTATCCAATACCCAAGAGTCTGAATTAGAAGAGTTTAATGACAGAATTATATGTATCTCATACATACCTTTTGGTGCGTCGCTTGCACCAGCCTTTACAGTTGTAAGATATAACTTGCAATTTCTTTTCCAATGTCTTGCCTTGCCGTAGTGAAAGTAGGTACCCTGCCCAGAGACTTCTTCTCCTTCTTCTTCATCTTGCCACCTTTAGGGTTCTGTGCTTTCTTTGAACCCTTAAAACTTGACTTCTTCTTAGAGGTTTTACCCATAAGAAAAAGTGGAACCTTTTCTTTCTTTATGTGGCTCTCAGCTGTCTTGAGCATATTCAATAGCTCAGGCAAGGAGGTACTCAGTTTGTTTATGTGATAGTTCATGATAAACTGAGTGAATAATTTAGGGAGAGATTGCAGGATCAAATTCTGACTTAATTCTCCATCCATCATAAAATCTAATTGACCCAATTTGGTGATCAGATCAATGACCTTCAGGATATGGTCTTATATGGATGACCCCTCGGTCATTCTAGCATGGAATAACTGCTTAGATATCTCATATCTAGCAGTCCTACTCTATTCTTCATACAACTCTTTAAGATTGAGGAGTATGGATTGAGTATCCATGCTATCATGCTACCTGTACAATTCATTACTCATTGAGGCCAGTATGATGTACTTGATAGTTAAACTACTATTCTTTCACATCCTGTATGTGGATACCTCCTCCTCTGTGATATCATCCCCAACCTCTTGTGGTTTGGGGACATCAAGAATATAGGAGAGCTTCTCCTGAGAGAATATAATTTTTAAATTTCTCAATCAATCTACATAACTGGGATCGGTCAACTTGTTAAAATCTAACATTCCTCATAATAATAGTAAACATGCCATTTATAGAATTTAATCTACAATGAATAAAATACATTACATAAGCAAACAACTCATGTTAACTCACACAATTAAATAAGATCTTTAGATTTAATTGTGCCTCCCTCTATTTTATCGAACATCATAACCCTCTACTATGATGAACGAGATATATTACATATTTATCTTAGTGGGATTGAGACCCTAATCCCTCATAATGATCTTGTGTTAACACAACAAACCTTTATGAGTTCATAGGTAAGAAACTCTTTCCAACTGCATCTCATTCAATTTTCAATATTGTATCTTGACTTCTAAAATATTATTAGCCTTATGTTAACACAACAAACTATAATATTTTAGTTAAGTAAGATCCTTCATTTCAATACAGTCAAATTCGAATATAACTGTCTTTGTGTTAACACAACAAAGCAGTACATCCAAAATTATCGTAAGCATCTTCTATGCACCAAGATTATATTATATCAATCCTTATAACAAGCCTTGTGGTAACACAACAAGCTAGTCATAGTTCATGATGTAATATTAACCTAGCATGAAGGAAGGCCCTTAGTAGTGTTTTAAACATTAGGATTTTTCAATATCAAGATTGCTTAATCAAATTGGCCTGGTAAGTAAGGTGGAGATCCCCCCATTGCTTTCCCTAGATACCAATAAATTGATCAGGTCAAACAATAGAACTAATTAAAAAATTATCTTTAGCACTTTTCTAGACACCAATTGATCAATTGATCAAGAATTGGTTAACCCATAGTTGCATATCACTACAACTTAATATAACTTTTAATGAGGACTTTTATTGGTCTCATGCACATTCTAACTATATAATACTAATTTATACTAACATATACCAGTATTAAAATATTCTAAATATGTAAGTGTAACATATAAATTTTTATCATCCTAGAACAACCTTGCAGCATAACCCCGTTATGCTAGGACAACATTATGTCAGGATGATGAAGTGGTGCATCATATATGCATCAATTCATATCATCATATGAAAGCATAATATATAGCATAATTTATCTTATAGCATGAATCATAATATGCATCATATAAATATTATGTATATATGATTGAACCAAACAAGGCCGACTTTGATACCACTGTAGGATTTTAGGGTGGGCATGCACAGTTGAAGCATAATGGTTTTCAAAAATTTAAAATAAGAAATCTTAAATATTAAACCCATAAACTAATATCTCTTTGATGATTAATAATTATATGTAATATATATTCAAAATTAAATTGAAGCTATAGAAAAATACCTACAGCGCTTAATCCAAATTCTAGCAGAACCTCCACCAGGCGCCCAAGTGTTCACCCTCCAACGGTGATCCACACAGGGCTATGATCAGGATACCAACTCTTTGAGATAATTTATCCTCTAAAATTCTCACTCAAAGAATTTTCTTGGGCACCAAGACCTCAAGACCTTCTTCCTCTCCTCCTAGCCTTCCTATCCCTACCTTTCTTCTCTCTTTGTCTTCCTTAATTCTCTTCCTAGGCTCTTGTCCTTCTTGAACACCAATTTCTCACACCCATCAGCATCCTCATGACACATGGTAATCATTGGAAAAAAATTTGAGAGATGTTTCATGCAAAAGGACTCTTCGGAATATTTTTCTTCGATGATTCTTCGATGCGTCATGCAACTTCCCATGGCATATTTTTTCTCCACCATCCATCAATGACTTTTGGCCATCCAATGGACCAAAATGAAGGTGCTAACTTACTGATGGTGTGAAAAAAATTTGAAATCAAAATGTGGTGTGACACTTGGATTAGAGTCCTTCACAAGTTGGACTCTTGGTTAGGCACATGGATCAAATTGACAGGATTTCAAACTTCAACTAATTTTCACGATTAAATCAGAAGGTGTTTTAGCCTTAGAAAGATTTTTTATGCTCAAAATTAACTAAAAAATCATCAAAAAAAAATTTCTCATCATGGAATATTGGATAAGCTCGAGGAAGGGGCGTCACATCTCATCGGATGCCTATTCAGGTCCTGCACTCAAAACCTGCACCCCATGTGCAAGAAAAATTCTTGATGCATAGGTACTTAGTTAAATGGCATCAAAATCCTAGTACATGTAGCCAAGGGTAACCCAACTCAAACTCAAAATTGGTTTGAATTAATTTAGATTTAATTAGCCAATTAGATTTTGCAAATATGATCTAATTCAATTAGACTCCTGATCATTTTTTTTTGTGTGTGACCCATTAGGTTTCACATCTAGCCAATAGTGAGTCTGAGTGTAAGTCGATCTGATTTGATTAAAATTTAATCTAATCGATGTAGATCCAATCGAGCTAATTCGATTTCAGTAATTAAATTTTTTTTTAATTGATGATCGAATTAAACTCTTTAATTCGATCAAACCCACAAGACAAGATTGAGGTCTAGCAACGTATCATATCTACCTAAAAGATATAAAATTTTGATGAAAATTTCAAAAATAGCCTTCAGTGAAAAGTTACCGTACAATTCGATCCTGTGATCTCCCTGCATCTCGAATATGATTCTGGATATAGAATGATGTCAAATCCAATATCATATTCATATTTCTCTCAATCTTAAATGATGATTCGATTAATAAAATATTAAAAACTTTTTTTAATTTTTATTCTACTTTGATCAAAGGCTTTCTGAATCATCAATCGGTCAGAGCAAGTAGGATGCAATCTCCTCTTACTAGGAGTGATAGATTTCATATTGATCTATTCACAACCTCCATACACATTCCACCATATTCAGATCATCCCGTACATGACTAAGTCATGAATGAGTATGAACCAAAATATGGATTCACATATACAAGATTTTATGGTAGTCTCAGATCAAAGGATTATATGCACAACTCTCATTATAAGAAAATATCTTTTGACAGGTAAGTAAATTCCATAAGATATTTTTTAAGTTGGATCAATTCAGTGAACTCATTCTCTAATGAGCACCCACTTTCTTATATTAGTGTCTTACATAAGTGGCTTATGAGATCAGCCACCCTCTCCATCAAGCATACATAGGAAGTGCTAGTCTATTCAAAATATTAATCCCTTACTCAATGCTTCTATGACTAAGAATATTCTAAATCAGAATTTTTAAGATTTTAGATCTCATAGGTATGATCTCATCATAATCCTAAATCTATTATCTTAATTTATGGAGTTTATCATAATTATTACAAAAGTAAGATGTAGCATATAATAAAAAATATATTTTATTTATAAAATATCAATACATGAGTCTGAAAGATTACAAAAAAAATCTATCAAAATATAAATTTTGAGGAGCTTGTAAGGTATATTCTTTTCAGATGTTATGATGGAGATCACAATATATCTCACTATTAAATAGAATGAAACCTATGGGATCACACATAAAAGAAGTTCTTGTCCAATTAGATGGCTGATCAATGATTATGAATCATTGAAGAATAAAATCATTAATATGATTAATGATTAACTTTATGCAAATATTTCACTCAGTATTAGTGAATCAAGGAAGGATTAATTAGCAATTAGATTGCTAATTAGCTTAATTAGATTGAGCATTGAGGTTCGGATTAGATCTAATTGAATTGGATTCAGTTTGACTTGGATTGGATTTGATTGGATCAAGACTAATTGTGAGGGAGATTAATTTTTCATTTGATCAAGACTTGGGTTCAATTAATTCTTGATTAGATTGGGATTTAATTGAGAAGATTAAATTTCTAATTTGGCTAGGTTCTCTTCTCCCCTTGGGTCCAAACTAGACAAGATTTGGTTTGAGACAAAATAAGAAACCCAAAATCCCAAAACCCTGGGACTCCTCCCTAGCGCACACACCATATTCTTCACATTGATGTTTCTCATAGGAAAATATTTTTTTGTGTGAAGGATATCAGCATGAATGAGAGGTGGGCATAGATAGAAGGGAGCAGATAGGGTAGGTGGTTTCATTATGAGTCATGATCCTTATCCTTTCCTAATATGAATATGATTCAAATCAAAAGGATTAGGTAGGATGTTTCTTGATAAGTCATGATCCTTATCTCCTTCTTGTTTTGAATTTGATTCAAATCTAGATAAGAAAATAAGAAGAAAACCAATCAAGGATTTTATAAAACTTTTGGTGGCACCTAACAACCTCTCCCTTTGTGCGTTAAGAAAGGAAGAGCGTGAGAAATCAAATTTGATTTCTCACGCCATTCCTTATTTCTTGACGACATTATTTTCGATGTCCAAATTGTTTGGCATGCAAGAAGGTGTGGCGCCCCCTCCTCCAAACCCTAATCCTTAGCACCTCTTATAAAAGGGTCCAATACTTGGATGCCTCAAGTAAGAAAAATAAGAAAAATCCTAGCCTTCTTTCTTCTTCCTCCCATTCTCCCTAGTTCTCAAGAGAGTCTGTGAGATCTGTGAGAGAACAACCTTAGCCATCAAAGAGAAGTCTTCTGCAAGGGAGCTAGTACCTTGATAAAGATACCTACCTCTAGTCAGAATGAGTCCTCATGTGGATACCTGTGGAGGTCGGATATGTGCGTGGCTAAAAAAACCCATTCAGATCTATGATTATTGGCTGCGGTGTAGATCGACCTGTGCAAAGGTATCGAGATTCGATATCAATATTTTTTTTTATTTTTTAGATAAAATGCATGTTATAGATTCAGAGGCTCGGGTAGTATAGATTAGATCTATTGCATGTGGGGTTAAAAGAATTTAACCTAGATCTATTTTTAACTATGATCAAAAATTATTTTGAAATTCATACATGCAACCTATCCAATTTCTAACATGATTATGTATGGATTTAAATCTATTTTGATAGATTCTTTATGATATAATTTAATTAGAGAATTGATATTTGAATCAGGCTCAGATTTGAATTTGTTTGATAAAATTTCATATATGATTTCAGCATAATATCTATGCTTGTTTGAACCTAATCCAATTAGAAATCTAAATATCTCAATAAATTTCTAATCCAATTAGAAATTGGCTGACTCCAAACTTTGATCAAATCAAGATTAATTTTTTCTTATAATCAGGATTGATCATATCAAACTCAATTTGAGTCGAACTGAATCTAATTCAATTAGACTTGATCCAAAGCTCTTTACTTAATCAAATTGAGTCAATTGCTAATTAATTCTTTATTGATAGTAGAGTTTCAGTCCCAGTGGAACTCTCTTCCAGAATTTCAGTCTTAGTAGGACTCCTCACCAGAGTCACAGTCCAATTAGACTCTTCAGCCATCAGATTTGATCAAATCTTCTAATGCATGTGACCTCATAGATTCGAACCTAAGTCGATAGCATAGGAACAACTTCCTATATTAATCAATGTAACCATCTAGCAATGGTGACCCGATGATCGGATAGGTCAAAGTACTGTAAAGCAATATTCTAGAACCTATTGGTGTATGGTTATCGTATAATTCATCCCTTTTATCCTAATGCTCAAGGTGACCTAGGGTTTAATTATCAACTCTAATTTAGTCGATCACATTATATTTCAACCTTTCAAATTCATCTCATAGATTGTCCTGGTCAAAGTTTCACTAAATTGAAATACACTGATGCATATCTCTTACTAATTCAGAAGGATCAATTCTATCTTGACTAACACACCGACTTGATAAGTACTTGACTGCATCTAGTATCTTTTTGTCACTGAATTAGAAACTCAGATGGTTCGATACTAAAGTATAGTGAGTTACTTATAAGTCACCATGATGATCTCAGATCGGAGGGACACTTATACCCATACCCTTCACGAGCTACTCTTGACAGCAGAGTGCTCGGTACATGGTCATGTTCGATGCGAATGTACTCCTACATTCTATCTACATGTCATAACAGTGTCTCCACTCTCTTTGATTAAGAGGACAACCAACTTATATAGCACACAACGATCTATACTCGATATTGCTATCATCCTATTAATAGCATATTATCTGATCACGAATACTTTTAAGGACTAAATGACAAATCCTTCTTTGTTGATCAATTATAGTCCTAAGGACTTCATTACAACATAGGAGTCCAAAGATAGATAATTTATAATAAAAATATCAAATAATTTTTACTAATAAAAATTCATATACAATTACAAGAATGAGCACAATCATCAACAAGCTAACGATTAACTTTGGGATATATTTTTCAATAACTTCCACTTGGACTAAAGCCAATCGGTATAGTATCGTATACCCATCTTCGATTTGTGATCATCGAACTCCTTGATCTCAAGAGTTTTAGTAAATGGGTCAGTCATATTTTTTTTCTGTCGATCTTCTGAAGGTCGATATCACCTCGATCTATGATCTTTCGAATAAGATGATAGTGGCGTAAAATATGCTTGGTGTGCTGATAGGACTTCGGCTCCTTGGTTTGAGCAATGGCTCTAGTATTATCGTAGTATAACAAGACAGGACCATCAACGGAGGATGCTACTTCAAGCTCGCTGATGAACTTTCACAACCATATAGCTTCTTTCGTAGCATTGGATGCCGCAATATACTCCGCTTCACAAATGGAGTCAGCCACAGTATGCTGCTTGAAATTTTTTTAGTAAATCGCTCCACCGTTCAGAGTAAAAATATAACCCGACATACTCTTGCTATCGTCATGGTTTGACTAAAAGCTGCAGTTGGTAAACTCCACTAGTTTCATGTTAGTTTCACCATATACAAGCTACTGATCCTTAGTATTTTTCAAATACTTAAGGATGGTCTTCATGACCTTCTAGTGGTTCTCTCCTAGATCAAACTGGTATCTGCTCCCTACTCCTAGTGAGTATTGTTGTGATCCAGGTGGTGTGTCCAAGGCTCAGGGGACCAAGGCTAAAGTCAAGGTCCATCATTCATGAGGGCTTCATGGAGGCTCTAGGGCTAGTTGGGCCCTAGGTTGAAAGGCTGTGGGCCTTTCGGGTTCTTGAGGTCTAGGTTATGTGGGCCTCAAGGGACCAACTCTTTATGGGCCAGGTCTGGGCCCAGGATAGGTGAGATTAGGTCGAGTCATGGGCATACATGGGCTTGGGTTAACCTAATCTCTCATAGAGTTGGTCAAGGAAGTTTTGGGTTTGGGTCACTTGACCCTGTGTTTATATATACATGCACTGTATAGGTTTGATTAAGCCAAGATATACGAAAATTCTTTCTCCCAAGTCTCTCTCTCTCTTCTCCCTCTCTCTCCATCTATTCTCCATACCTCAGGAATAAGAAACCCTAGGGTTTTTTTCTGCCAGGTCCATAGAAGGCAGGAAAAGCAGGGGAGGCGCTAGCCCCTCTCCCTTTGTGCCGCCAACCATATTTGCCTCTCCCTCTCTTGCAGCCATCCAAACATTAGGTCCAAGATTTGAAATCTCTTGCTACGAGGTTGGTACAAGTTTCTCTCAGATCTGGAGTTGATATGAGGTCGTTTGAGGTACGGGTGAGATCTCCATCAACAGATCTACAGGAAAGGCTGCAACAGGACAGATCTGCAAGGTCTAGTTCTATCTACCTTTTTCTCTATCTAGAATACCTTAATTTAAGATCTACAAATTGAAAGACCTCGATCCAGGCCTGATCTAGTTGGGTACCAGATCTTAGATTTTTTAGAGGTGATCTTAGAGGCGTTCTTCATCTGGAACGAAAGGCTGATGAAGAAGACAGCAACCAGGCTGATTTCGTCAAGGGCCTTCGATCGAGTCCAAAAGTCTCCAGATTTGTTTGTTGCTGGTTCTGCTACACCCAAGGTCCATAGGAGGAGCTAGGATCATACTCCAATAGTTGGTATCAGAGCCATGGTGGTGAGGAAGCGGTTCCAAGCATGAGAAGTTGAAGATCCCAAGTGCTGAAAATTTTCAGCAAGGTACCATCAAGGTATATTCTACACTTCTTGATTTTATATTGCTTGTTTGGCTTGGATCCAATCATGGGCAGCAATATGAAGGTCAATTTCAAGAAGTTTGATGGCAAAAAAAATTTTTTTATGTGAAAAATCTGGGTGGAGGATCTTCTGGTGCAAGCAGATCTGGATCAGGCTTTGGATGAGAAGCCTGAGGGAATGACAGATAGACAGTGGGCATCGTTGGAGAAGAAAGTATGCTCGGTGATCAGAGGATGTTTGACGGATGCGGCGTTGTATTCAATGCTGGAAGAAAAGACCCTGAAGGGCCTTTGGTCGAAGTTGCACACCATATATATGGGGAAGAATATGTGCAACAAGCTAATGCTGAAGAAGAGGTTGTACAGTCTTCGGATGCAGGAGGGATCTGATGTGATTAGCCACATTCAGAGGTTCGACCAGTTGTGCACGGAGTTGATAAATATCGGGGTGAAGCTGGATGAGGAGGACAAGTCCCTGTTGCTTTTGTGTTCGCTGCCAAGATCATATGACTTTTTGGTGACTACACTGCTCTACGGCAAGGAGACTCTGGAATATGAGGACATGGTCTCGGTGCTAAGGTCTAATGAGCAAAAGAAAAAGTTGACCAGAGATCGGGCTCCCCAGGAGGGTTTGGCAGTAGGGGAGAGGAAAGGTAGAGGCAGAGGCAGAAGCAAGTCCAGGGGGTGGTCCAAGTCCAGGAAGGGAAAGAAAGAGATGAAATGCTTCAAGTGCAACGAGTTCGGGCACTTCAAGCGAGAATATCCACTATGGAAGAGCAAGAAGGGAGAAAGAAGTGGCTCAGAATCAGTTTGTACAGTTGCTGGGCAGCAGGTGGAGGATGATCTACTTGTGGTATCAGATGGTCATAGGCATTACACAGAGGAGTGGACACTAGACTCTGCATGCTCACATCACTACACACCACACAGGTCTTGGTTTGCGACATACACCAAGACAGATGAGGGATCAGTGACTCTAGGCGACAATCATCCTTGCAAGGTGGCTGGGATAGGGACAGTCAGGGTGAGGATGTTTGATGGGATTGTAAGGACATTGACAAATGTAAAGCACGTCCCAGAGCTGGAAAAGAATCTGGTGTCACTAGGCTACTTGGAGCGCAGTGGATACAGCTTCAATAGTAGGGCTAGAAGCAGAGTATTAAACATCTCCAATGGAGCTATGGTGGTGATGAGAGGCAAGAGGTTGGACAATAACCTCTATCGCATGGAGGGATCTGTGGTGATCGGAGAGTTTGATGCAGCAGCTGCAGCACAGGACCAGCAGGGGGCTTACAGGATGTGGCACTACCACCTAGGCCACATGGGTGATAAGGGGCTGAGGGAGTTGAGCAAAAGAGAACTCATCTCTAATCTGGAGGATGGTGCTACAGGGGAGATCTATGAGCCTTGCCAGATGGGAAAGCAGAGGAGAGTTCAGTTCAACATCAGTACAACCCGCAGTGCAGCCCCTCTGGAGTTAGTACACATGGATGTGTGGGGACCAGCCCCAGTTTCAGCTGGGAATGGGGCCAAATACTTCATGACCCTGATTGATGATTTCTCAAGAAAACTCTGGATTTACTTCATGAGAGAGAAGTCAGAGGTCTTCACCAAGTTCAAGATCTAGAGAGCTGAGGTGGAGAAGGAGCAGGGGAGAAGCGTGAAGTGTCTGAGGTCAGACAATGGTGGAGAGTACACCAGTAGAGAGTTCCAGGACTACTGTGAGGAGTGTGAGATCAGGAGATACTTCTCAGTTAAGGAGACTCCACAGCAGAATGGGGTGGCCGAGAGGATGAACAGAACACTTCTGGAAAAGGCACGATGCATGAGGCTGCAGGCAGGGTTTCCAAAGGTGTTCTGGGTTGATACAGTTGACACAACGGGTTACTTGGTCAATCGGTCACCTCACACCAGGTTGGATGGCAGGCTTCCAGAGGAGGTGTGGTCTGGGAGGATAGTTGGGCTGGGCCATCTACGGGTATTTGGGTGCACGGCCTATGTGCACATTGAAGCTGGTGAGCGGAGCAAGCTAGACGCCAGATCATGCAAGACGATGTTTCTAGGCTATCCACGAGGAGTTAAGGGATACAGGCTATGGGATCCCTTGGAAAAGAAGGTCATCATTAGTCGAGATATGACTTTTGATGAGGAGACAGTCCTACGGAGGTGAGCAGGCATGGAGGAGCAGCAGGAGCAGGAGGAGGTCCAGCAGAGCACTGCTGGACAGCTTACCTCTTTGATTTTGCCACTTGCAGGTACTACGGGAGGACATGACATTCAGGTGGAGAACCTACCTAAGGTATCTCCATAGGTGGAGAGGACTCGAAGGGGATGATCGAGGTGGAGAGGTCCAGCAGGAGCGAGCTGCACCGAGGACTGATATCAGTGTTGCCCTACACAAGCCCAAGAGGACCATCAGGCAATCGGACCGATATGGCTTCGAGGAGATGCTGTTGTAGGGTTTCAGAGTGGGCATGCACAGTGGAAACATAATGGATTTCAAAATTTTAGTAAAGAAATTCTAAATATTAAACCCTTAAACCAGTATCTCCTTGATGATTAACAATCATATATAACATAAATTCAAGATTAAATTTAAGTTATAGAAGAATACCTGCAGCGCTTAATCCAAATTTCGACAGAACCTCCACCAGGCGCCCAAGTGTTCGCCCTCCAACGGTGATCCACACAGGGCTATGATCAGGACACCAACTCTTTGAGATAATTCCTCCTCCAAAATTCTCACTCTGAGAATTTTCTTGAACACCAGTACCTCAAGACGCTCTTCCTCTTCTCCTAGCCTTCCTATCCCTACCTTTCTTCTCTCCTTGTCTTCCTTAATTCTCTTCCTAGACTCTTGTCCTAAAATCGGACTTGTCCATTCTATTTTTTGGACTTGTCCTAACAAGAGAAGGAAGAGACTAATTGGACAATAAGGAGAGGATGTTAGAAAGAAAGGAGGAATTGGAAATCTGAATGAATCCAATCCACCGGCACACCCCCCTTTAAATACATAGCGATGGGTTGCCTTCGAAAATTTTTCGCGCCCCTTCCATGCACCATCTCGCATCCATCAGAAAATCTCATGCCTCCTGATGAATTCTCATGCCTATCTGAAAGTTTTTCACACATGGAAATCATCGGGAAAAAAATCCAAGAGACACTTCATGCAGAAGGACTCTTCGGAATATTTTTCTCGATGATTCTCCGATGAGTCGCGCAGCTTCGCATGGCATAATTTTTTTCCACCACCCATCAATGTAATTTTATCCATCCAATGGCCATAAATTAAGGTGCTAACATGAGAATGTCATGGAAAAAAATTCAGATTAAAAAGTGGCGTGACAAATGGGTTAGAGTCCTTCACAATTTGGACTCTTGGTCAGGCGCATGGATCAGGCTGACAGGATTTCCAACTTCAACAAATTTCCATGATTAAACCAGAAGGAATTTTAACTTAAAAAAAAATTTTGATGCTTAAAATAAAGTTAAAAATCATTCAAAAATTTATTTCAACATGAAACATAGGATAAGCTCGAGGATGAGGCATCCCATCTCATGGGATGCGAAAACTGTTTCTGCACACAAAAGCAGCACCCACGCACAAGAAAAATTCTTGACTCTTGGAGAATTGGTTTCCTAGGTCCAAATTTTTGGTACATGTAGAAAAGGGCTGATCCAACTCAAATCCAAAATTTATTTGAATTAATTTGGCATTAATTATCCCAATCTAAAATCAATTTTAAACCCGATTTGAAACAAGGAGCTAGTTTTTTGCAACATGTGCTAGCATGTCAATTTTGCAAACATGATCTAATCCAATTAGACCCCTAATCAATATCCTTTGTGTGGGATCCATTGGGTTCCACATCTAGCCAGCAATAGGTCCGAGTTCAAGTTGATTTGATTTGATTAGAATTTAATCTAATCGATCTAGATCCAATCGAGCTAACCCGATTTTAGCAATTAGAATTCTTTCTAATTGGTGATTGAATTAAACTCTTTAAATCGATCAAACCCATAAGACAAGATTGACATCTAGCAACGTATCATGTCTACCTAGAAGATATAAATTTTTTGATGGAAATATCAAAAATACCCTTCAGTGGAAAGTTATCGTGCAATTTGATCCTGCGATCTCCCTGCACCCCGAATATGACTCTGGATATGGAATGATGTCAAATCCAATATCATACTCATATTTCTCTCCATCTTATATGATGATTCAATTAATAAAATATTAGAAACTCTTTCTAATTTTTATTTTACTTTGATCAAAGGCTTCCTAAATCATCAATCGATCATAACAAGTAGGATGCGATTTTCTTTTACCAGGAGTGATCGATTCCATGTTGACCTACTCACAACCTCCATACACATTCTACCATATCTAGAGCACCCCGTACATGACTAAGTCATGAATGAGTATGAACCAAAAAATATGGATTCATGTATACAAGGTTCTATGGTAGTCTCAGCTCAAAGGATTACATGCACAACTCCCACTTTAAGAAAACATCTCTTGACAGGTAAGTAAATTCCATAAGATGTTTCTTAAGTCAGATCAATTCAGTGAACTCATTCTCTAATGAGCACCCACTTCCTTGTATTAGTGTCTCACACAAGTAGCATATGAGATCTGCCACCCTCTCCATCGAGCATACATAGAAAGTACTAATCTATCCGAAACATTGATCTCCTACTCAATGCTCCTATGACTAGGAATATTCTAAATCAGAATTTTTAAGATTTTAGGTCTCATAGGTATGATCTCATCATAACCCTAAATCTATTTTCTTGATTTATGGAGTTCATCATAATCATTACTAAAGTAAGATGCAACATATGATGAAAATGCCTTTTATTATTTAAAGAGTCAATACATAAGTCTGAAAAATTACAAGGAAAAACCCATCAAAATATAAATTTCGATTGGCTTGTAGGGCATATTCCTTTCAATCTTCCACTTGCACTAAAGCCAATCGTCCTTATATTTTATCCCCATACAATCGAGATGGTGATCGAACTGCTGCTGTGGTAGAGCCTTAGTGAATGGGTCTGCTATGTTATTCTTTGTTTCTACTCGTTCAATGACAACATCTTGTTTTTCGATTATTTCATGAACGAGATGGAAGCATCTTAGAATGTACTTGGATTTATGATGAGACCTTGGTTCCTTTGCTTAAGCAACTGCTCCAGTATTATCATAGTAAAGTGGTACTGGATTCTTAATCTCAGGAACGACACCCAACTCAGTGATGAACTTCTTCATCCAGACAGCTTCCTTGGCGGCTTCACTTGCAGCTATATATTCTGCCTCAGTGGTTGAGTCAGCTATAGTCTGCTGCTTGGAACTTTTTCAACTAACAGCTCCACCATTAAGAGTAAAGACATACCCTGAAGTGGACTTACTATCATCAGGGTCTGATTGGAAACTAGAGTCAGAATAACTTTCTAGTTTTAAATCAGATCCTCCATATATTAAAAAAATATGTTTAGTCCTTCTTAGGTACTTAAGAATATTTTTCACTGCTTTCCAATGAACTTCTCCTGGATCAGCCTGAAATCTACTAACTATGCCTAAGGCATAGGCAACATCAGGCCTAGTACATAGCATAGCATACATGATCGATCCTACTGCCGAAGCATAGGGAATAGAACTCATTCTATTTCTCTCTTCCAGTATTTTAGGAGACATCCTTTTAGAGAGATGTATACCTTGACTCATGGGTAAATAACCTCTTTTACTTCCATCCATGCTAAACCTCTTTAGCACTAAGTCTATGTACCTGGATTGGGACAAGCCTAACATCCTCTTAGATCTATCCCTATAGATCTTTATACCTAGTATATAGGATGCTTCACCCAAATCCTTCATGAAAAACTTACATGATAGCCATGTCTTGACCGATTGTAACATTGGGATATCATTCCCAATAAGAAGTATGTCATCCACATATAAAACTAAGAAGATAATGACACTCCCACTAGTCTTTCTGTATACACAAGGTTCATCCATATTTTTGATAAAGCCAAACTCTTTGACTGTAACATCAAATCGGATGTTCCAACTCCTCGAGACCTGTTTTAATCCATAAATAGATTTCTTAAGCTTGCATACCTGATTTTCTCTCCTTTTTGAGACAAACCCTTCTGGCTAAGACATGTAAACCTCTTCTTCAAGATAACCATTAAGGAAGGTGGTCTTCACATCCATTTGCCAAATCTTATAATCATGGTATGCTGCTATTGTAAGCATAATCCGTATAGATTTGAGCATGGCAATAGGTGAAAATGTTTCATCATAATCAATACCCTGTTTTTGCCTGAAACCTTTGGCTACTAATCTAGCTTTATAGGTTTCAACTTGGCCATCCACTCCAATCTTTTTCTTATAGACCCATTTGTATCCAATAGGGGTCACACCCTCTGGTGCATCAACCAAAGTCCACACTTGGTTGGAATACATGGAGTCCATTTCGGATTTCATAGCCTCTAGCCATTTGTCTGAGTCCCTTCTCATGATGGCTTCCGTATAGGTCAAAGATTCATCATTCTCAATGATGTGGGCTTCATTATTCTCAATAACGAACCCATACCTCATAGGTGCATTCCACACCCTATCCGACCTATGAAGAGGAGGTGTACTTTGTACTTGTACTTCATTAATGGATATTTTTGATTGAGAATCATCTTGTGCTTGCATTTGTAGGTCTTGAACTTCTCCAAGTTTAATTTTCTTCCCACTGCCTCTTTCTAGGATAAACTCCTTTTCCATAAAAGTGGCATATTTACTGACAAACATCTTATGTTCAGTAGGATGGTAAAAGAAGTATCCTATACTCTCTTTAGGATAACCTACAAACAAGTATTTATCTGCCCTAGCACTCAGCTTATGTCCAAAATTTCTTTTAACATAAGCTGGACAGCCCCATATCTTAAGATACTTAAGATTAGGTTTTTTTCCTCTCCATATCTCATATGGAGTGCTTGGTACAGATTTTGAAGGTACTCTATTCAAGATATAGACAGCAGTTTCTAGGACATATTCCCAGAAAGAAATTGGCAAATCTGTAAGGTACATCATGGACCGCACCATATCTAATAAAGTGCGATTCCTCCTTTCTGCTACACCATTTAGCTGTGGTGCATAGGGAAGAGTCTATTCTGAGAGAATTCTATTTTCTTTAAGATGATCTAAAAATTCATTGGATAAGTATTCTCCTCCTCGATCAGATTGAAGGATTTTAATACTTTTTTCAGTTTATTTCTCGACCATACTTTGATACTCTTTAAATTTATCAGCGGCTTCAGACTTGTGTTTCATAATATACACATATCCAAACCTAGATAAATCATCAGTGAATATTATAAAATAAGAGTATCCTCCTCTGGCTTCTGTTGTCATAGGACCACATACATCAGTATGTACAAGTCCTAATAACTCACTTGTCCTTTCTCCATATCCACTAAATGGAGTCTTAGTCATTTTTTTCATAAGACAAGATTCACAAGTACCTAATGATTCATAATCATAAGGATCAAAGAACTCTTCTTTGTATAACTTGTTAATCCTTGTCTCACTTATATGACCAAGTCGATAATGCCAAAGTAAAGTATTATTCAACTCTTTTCTCTTTTGCTTTTTACTTTCATTAATATGAAAAACATTGTCATTAGATAGAATTAGAAGACCATTATTAATAACGCCATGACAGATAATTTCATTAGAAAAAAAAATTGAGCAACTATTGCTCTTTCCATTTATTTCATAACCTCGTTGCAATAGTAACGATACAGAAATAATATTTCTAATGATCTTAGGCATATAATAATAGTTTTCTAGCTCTAAGATCTTTCCAGAATGTAACTTTAACATATATGTCCCTACAGCCTCTGCTTGGATTGACTCTCTTCCAGTGTCGTAGAGCTCGAAGTCACCCTTCTTCAGCACTCTAATGTTCTACAGCCCCTGCAATGACTTGCAGATATGAGAACCGCAGGCAGTATCCAATACCCAAGAGTCTGAATTGGAAGAACTTAATGATAAAATTGTATGTATCTCATACATACCTTTTGGTGCATCGCTTGCACCTGCCTTTATAGTTGCAAGATATAATTTGCAATTTCTTTTCCAGTGTCCTACCTTGCTGCAGTGAAAGCAGGTACCCTGTCCGGAGACTTTGTTCCCCTTCTTCTTCATCTTGCCACCCTTAGGATTCAGTGCTTTCTTTGAACCCTTAAAACCTGACTTCTTCTTAGAGGTTTTACCCACAAGAAGAAGTGGAGCCTTTTCTTTCTTAATATGGCTCTCAGCTGTCTTAAGCATATTTAACAACTCAGGTAAGGAGGTATTCAGTTTGTTCATATGATAGTTCACAACAAACTGAGCGAATGACTCGGGAAGAGATTGCAGGATCAAATCCTGACTTAATTCTCCATCCATCACAAAACCAAGTTGACCCAATCTAGTGATCAGATCAATGACCTTCAGGATATGGTCTTGTACGGATGATCCCTCAGTCATTCTAGCATGGAATAACTGCTTAGATATCTCATATCTAGCAGTTCTACTCTGTTCTCCATATAACTCTTTAAGATTAAGGAGTATGGATTGAGTATCCATGCTCTCATGCTGCCTCTGCAACTCATTGCTCATAGAGGCCAGTATGATGCACTTGACAGTCAAACTGTCATTCTTCCACATCTTGTATGTGGATACCTCCTCTTCTGTGGTATCATCCCCAACCTCTTGTGGTTCAGGGATGTCAAGAATATAGGAGAGTTTCTCCTGAGTGAGTACGATCTTTAAATTTCTCTACCAGTCCACATAATTGGGATCGATCAACTTGTTGGAATCTAAAATTTCTCGTAATGATAGTGAAGATGCCATTTGTAGAATTTAATCTATAATAATTAAAGAATATTACATAAGCAAACAACTCATATTAACCCATATAATTAAATAAGGTCTTTAGATTTAATTATACCTCCCACTATTTTATCGAACATCATAACCCTCTACTATGATGAACGAGATATATGTTATATTTATCTTAGTGGGATTGAGACCCTAATTTCTCATAATGATCTTGTGTTAACACAACAAACCATTATGAGTTCATAGGTAGAAAACTCTTTCCAATTGCATCTCATGCAATTTTTAATATTATATCTTGGCCTCTAAAATATTATTAGCCTTGTGTTAACACAACAAGCTATAATATTTTAGTTAAGTTAGACCCTTCATTTCAATACAGTCAAATTCTAATATAACTACCCTTGTGTTAACACAACAAAGTAGTATATTCAAAATTATCGTAAGCATCTTCTATGCACTAGAATTATGTTATATCAATCCTTATGACAAGCCTCATGTTAACACAACAAACTAGCCATAGTTCATGATGTAACATTAACCTAGCATGAAGGAAGGCCCTTAATAGTGTTTTCAACATTAGGGTTTTTCAATATCAAGATCGCTTAATCAAATTGGCCAGGTAAGTAAGGTGGGGGTCCCCCCGTTGCTTTCCTTAGACACCAATAAATTGGCCAGGTCAGACAACGGAACCAATTAAAAAACCACCTATAGCACTTTCCTAGACACCAATTGATCAATTGATCAAGAATTGGTTAACCCATAGTTGCATATCACTACCACTTAATATAATTTTCTAATGAGGGCTTTTATTTGGTCTCATGCACATTCTAACTACATAATATCCATTTATGTATCAACATTAAAATTTTCTACATGTGCAAGTGTAACATATGGACATTCATCATCCTAGGACAAACTTGCAGCATAATCCCGTTATGCTAGGATAACCTTATGTCAAGATGATGAAGTGGTGAATGATATATGTATTATTTTATATCATCATATGAAAGCATAAACCATTTTATAGTATAAATCATACTATAGATCACATAAATATTATGTATATGTGATTGAACCAAACAAGGCCGGCTCTGATACCACTGTAGGGTTTCAGAGTGGGCATGCACAGTGGAAACATAATGGATTTCAAAATTTTAATAAAAAAATCCTAAATATTAAACCCTTAAACCAGTATCTCCTTGATGATTAACAATCATATATAACATAAATTCAAGATTAAATTTAAGTTATAGAAGAATACCTGCAGCGCTTAATCCAAATTTCGACAGAACCTCCACTAGGCGCCCAAGTGTTCGCCCTCCAACGGTGATCCACACAGGGCTATGATCAGGACACCAACTCTTTGAGATGATTCCTCCTCCAAAATTCTTACTCTAAAAATTTTCTTGAACACCAGGACCTCAAGACGCTCTTCCTCTTCTCCCAGCCTTCCTATCCCTACCTTTCTTCTCTCCTTGTCTTCCTTAATTCTCTTCCTAGACTCTTGTCCTAAAATCAGACTTATCCTTTCTATTTTTTGGACTTGTCCTAACAAGAGAAGGAAGAGACTAATTGGACAATAGGGAGAGGATGTTAGAAAGAAAGGAGGAATTGAAAATCTGAATGAATCCAATCCCCTGGCACACCCCCCTTTAAATACTTAGCGATGGGTTGCCTTCGGGAATTTTTCGCGCCCCTTCCACACGCCATCTCGCATCCATCAGAAAATCTCACACCTCATGATGAATTCTCATGCCTATCTAGAAGTTTTTAACACATGGCAATCATCAGGAAAAAAATCCAAGAGACACTTCATGCAGAAGGACTCTTCGGAACATTTTTCTCGATGATTCTCTGATGAGTAGCGCAGCTTTGCATGGCATAATTTTTTTCCACCACCCATCAATGTAATTTTATCCATCCAATGGCCAAAAATTAAGGCTCTAACATTAGAATGTTGTGAAAAAAAATTCAGATTAAAAAGTGGCATGACAAATGGGTTAGAGTCCTTCACAAGTTGGACTCTTGGTCAGGCGCATGGATCAGGCTGACAGGATTTCCAACTTCAACGAATTTCCACGATTAAATCAGAAGGAATTTTAACTTCAAAAAAATTTGTGATGTTGAAAATAAAGTTAGAAATCATCCAAAAATTTATTTCATCATGGAACATAGGATAAGCTCGAGGATGAGGCATCCCATCTCATGGGATGTGAAAACTGTTTCTGCACACAAAAACTGCACCCACGCACAAGAAAAATTATTGACTCGTGGAGAATTGGTTTCCTGGCTCAAAATTTTTAGTACATGTAGAAAAGGGCTGAACCAACTCAAATCCAAAATTGATTTGAATTAATTTAGCTTTAATTAGCCCAATCTGGAATCAATTTTAAACCCGATTCGAAACAAGGAGCTAGTTTTTTGCAACATGTGCTAGCATGTCGATTTTGCAAACATGATCTAATCCAATTAGACCCCTGATCAATACCCTTTGTGTGTGACCCATTGGGTTCCATATCTAGCCAGCAATAGGTCTGAGTTCAAGTCGATTTGATTTGATTAGAATTTAATCTAACCGATCTAGATCCAATCGAGCTAACCCGATTTCAGCAATTAAAACTCTTTCTAATTGGTGATTGAATTAAACTCTTTAAGTTGATCAAACCCATAAGATAAGATTGATGTCTAGCAATGTATCATGTCTACCAGAAAGATATAAAATTTTTGATAAAAATATCAAAAATATCCTTCAGTGGAAAGTTATCATGCAATTTGATCCTGCGATCTCCCTGCACCCCGAATATGACTCTGGATATGGAATGATGTCAAATCCAATATCATACTCATATTTCTCTCCATCTTATATGATGATTCAATTAATAAAATATTAAATACTCTTTCTAATTTTTATTTTGCTTTGATCAAAGGCTTCCTGAATCATCAATCGATCAGAACAAGTAGGATGCGATTTTCTCTTACCAGGAGTGATCGATTCCATGTTGACCTACTCACAACCTCCATACACATTCTACCATATCTAGAACACCCCGTACATGACTAAGTCATGGATGAGTATGAACCAAAAAATATGGATTCATGTATACAAGGTTCTATGGTAGTCTCAGGTCAAAGGATTACATGCACAACTCCCACTATAAGAAAACATCTCTTGACAGGTAAGTAAATTCCATAAGATATTTCTTAAGTCAGATCAATTCAGTGAACTCATTCTCTAATGAGTACCCACTTCCTTGTATTAGTGTCTCACACAAGTGGCATATGAGATCTGCCACCCTCTCCATCGAGCATACATAGAAAGTGCTAATCTATCCGGAACATTGATCTCCTACTCAATGCTCCTATGACTAGGAATATTCTAAATCAGGATTTTTAGAATTTTAGGTCTTATAGGTATGATCTCATCATAACCCTAAACCCATTTTTTTGATTTATGGAGTTCATCATAATCATTACTAAAGTAAGATGCAACATATGATGAAAATACCTTTTATTATTTAAAGAGTCAATACATAAGTCTGAAAAATTACAAGGAAAAACCCATCAAAATACAAATTTCGATTGGCTTGTAGGGCATATTCCTTTCAGCTGTCATATGTCCTGGTGACAGCGAATGGAGACCCATATACATATCAGGAGGCTATTGAGAGCCAGGACAGAGAGCGATGGGTCCAGGCAATGTCTGAGGAGATGCAGTCTCTCCATCAGAACCAGACGTGGCAATTGATGCAGTTGCCATAGGGGAAGAGGCCCATTGGCTACAAATGGGTCTACAGTCGCAAGGAAGGGCCTTCAAAGCAGGGAGGTATCAGATTCAAGGTGAGGTTAGTGGCCAAGGGATACTCTCAGAAGGAAGGCATCGACTTCAGTGAGGTCTTCTCTCCCGTCGTCAGACATACTTCCATCAGAGTGTTGCTAAGCATTGTAGCAGCTCAGGATTTAGAGCTGGAGCAAATGGATGTCAAGACGGCGCTCCTCCATGGGCATTTGGAGGAGAGGATTTACATGGAGCAGCCACCGAGTTTCAGGGATCCAGGATCAGAAGGAAAGGTTTGTTTGTTACAGAAGTCGCTGTACGGGCTGAAGCAGTCGTCGAAATAATGGTACAAGCGGTTCGACTCCTATGTGCGTAGCATTGGACTTTCCAGGTATGAGTTTGATCCCTGTGTTTATGTTCAGTCTCTTGAGGATGGTTCTAGGGTGTTCCTACTCTTGTATGTGGATGACATGCTTATAGCATGCAAGAGTAGGAAGGTTGTGCAGGATTTGAAGGCATCCTTATCTCGGAAGTTTGAGATGAAGGATTTGGGCCCTGCAAGGAAGATCCTGGGCATGGATATTTTTAGAGATCGAGCCCGGAGGGTGCTGCATCTATCTCAGGGGGGCTACATACAGAAGGTCTTAGAGAGGTTCGAGATGAAGAGAGCAAAGCCGACGGAGCTGCCACTTGCCGGTCACTTCAGACTCTCGAAGACCATGGCACCACAGACTGAGGTGGAGGCTTAGGATATGGAGACGGTTCCTTATGCTTCAGGAGTTGGGAGCTTGATGTATGCGATGGTTTGTTGTAAGCCAGACAGCACTTATGCAGTGAGTCAGGTTAGCAGGTTCATGGCGCAGCCTGACAGGGAGCACTGGAGAGCTCTGAAGTGGATATTCAGATACCTGGCAGGTTCAGTTGGAGTTGGCATTTGCTACGGACAGCAAGGAGGTGCAGTGGGATACTCTGACATGTCCAGGGAGGCTCAGGGGCTGATTGACGGTTATGTAGATGCAGACTTCGATGGAGATGTGGATACCCGGAGGTCTATGACAGGCTTCATCTTTAGCCTGTATGGAGGTCCTATTTCTTGAAGATCGAGTCTGCAGCCTATCATGGCCCTATCCACTATAGAGGTGGAGTACATCGGGCTGACAGAAATAGCTAAGAAGGTAATTTGGCTGAAGAGTTTGTTGACGGAGATGGACCTTACTCAGGAGGCCATTAGAGTGCACTGTGACAGCCAGAGTGCACTTCTATTAGCATAGAACTTAGTCTATCATGCAAGGACAAAGCACATCGACATTTGGTATCATCGGATCAGGGAGCTTGTGGAGGATGGCGAGGTGGAGATTGTTGTGATCCAGGTGGTGTGCCTAAGGCCCAGGGGACCAAGGCTAAGGCTAAGGTCCATCATTCATGAGGGCTTCATGGAGGCTCTAGGGCTAGTTGGGCCCTAGGTTGAAAGGCTGTGGGCCTTTCGGGTTCTTGAGGTCTAGGTTATGTGGGCCTCAAGGGACCAACTCTTTATGGGCCAGGTCTGGGCCCAGGATAGGTGAGATTAGGTCGAGTCATGGGTGTACATGAGCTTGGGTTAACCTAATCTCCCATAGAGTTGGTCAAGGGAGTTTTGGGTTTGGGTCACTTGACCCTGTGTTTATATATACATGCACTGTATAGGTTTGATTAAGCCAAGAAATATGAAAACTCTTTCTCCCAAGTCTCTCTCTCTCTTCTCCCTCTCTCTCCAGCTATTCTTCATGCCCCAGGAGCAAGAAACCCTAGGGTTTCTTGCCGCCAGGTCCATAGAAGGCAGGAAAAGCAGGGGAGGCGCTAGCCCCTCCCCCTTTGTGCCGCCGACCATATTTGCCTCTCCCTCTCTTGCAGCCATCCAAACATCAGGTCTAGGACTTGGAATCTCTTGCTACAAGGTTGGTACAAGTTTCTCTCAGATCTAGAGTTGATTTGAGGTCGTTTGAGGTGCGGGTGAGATCTCCATCAACAGATCTACAGGAAAGGCTGCAGCAGGACAGATCTGCAAGGTCTGGTTCTATCTATCTTCTTCCCTATCTAGAACACCCTGATTTGAGATATATAAATTAGAAGACCTCGGTCCAGGCCTGATCTAGTTGGATACCAGATCTTAGATTTTTTAGAGGTGATCTTAGAGGCGTTCTTCATCTGGAACGAAAGGATGATGAAGAAGATAGCAACCAAGCTGATTTCGTCAAGGGCCTTTGATCGAGTCCAGAAGTCTCCAGATTTGTTTGTTGCTGGTTCCACTGCACCCAAGGTCCGTGGGAGGAGCCTGGATCATGCTCCAACAAGTATACCACATCTGATCTCGTACATGTATATATTTTAGAACCCATTGTCGAAGCATATAGAATTCTACTCATACATTCTCTCTCTTGAGGAGTTGTCGGACAATCTTTTTTTGAGAGAAAAATCCCATGGCCTATTGGAAGATAGCCTTTCTTGAAATTCTCTATGCTGAACTACCTTAGCATAATGTCAATGTACGTGGACTGGGATAATCCAAGCAATCTTTTTGATCTATCTCTATAGATCTTCATCCCAAGGATGTAGAATGCTTCTCTCAGGTCCTTCATTGAGAACTGAGACGATAACTAGAATTTTATCTTTTATGATGTAGGAATGTCATTTTTGATTAAGAGAATGTCAACCACATATAGAATAAGGAATACAACCACAGAGTTATTCACTCATTTATAAATGCAAGGTTCTTCTCCATTCCTAACGAAGCCATACGTTCTGATAACCTTATCAAAATGCATGTTTCAACTTCTGGATGCCTGCTTCAATCCATAGATGGATCTCTAAAGTTTGCATACCTTGGACTCATCTGTGGATGTGAAATCCTCAAGTTGTATCATATACATATCCTCTTGTAGCTCTCCATTTAAAAAAGCTGTTTTCACATCTATTTGCCAGATTTCATAGTCCATGTATGCTGTTATCACAAGCATAATTCAAATAAATTTAAATATTACCACAGAAAAAAATATCTCATCATAATCAATACCATAATGCTGATGATAATCTTTGACAACTAAATGAACTTTATAGATCTCCACCTTTCCGTCTGTGCCTCTCTTCCTTTTGAAGACCTACTTATACCCTATGGATTTAACCCCTTCAGATGGGTCAACTAATGTCCACACATCATTAACCTTGATGGACTCTATTTTGGATTTCATAGCTTCAAGCCATTTATCAGAGTTGGACCTCTGTATTGCATCCATATAGGTGATCGGGTTCTCACTGTTCTCATCGAGTTCAACAGGATCTCCATCCCAGATCAAAAAATCATAGTATCTGTCTGATTGATGCGATACTCTATTGGATCTTCTTAATGGTGTCTCTATAACATATTTTGAGTTTGGCATCATCAAATCTGATTTTATGGGTTCACTAGATTGTGTCGGTTCTACCTGTTGAACTTTCTCAAGTTCAACCTTAGAGGCATTAATTCCTTCCCTAAATTTTTTTTTTTCTAAAAAGACTGTCCTAAGGCTGACAAACACCTTTTGTTCATCAGTAAGATAGAAGTAATACTCCTTAGTTTCTTTGGGATACCTAATAAAATTATATCTATCAGATCTGGCTCCAAGTTTGTCTGTTTTCAAATGTTTGACATAAGTCGGACATCCCCAAATCTTAAGGTGAGTGAGCGCTGGCTTACATCCAGTCTATATTTTATATGATGTTTTACTTACAGACTTACTAGAAACCCTATTAAGTATATAACAAATAGACTCGAGTGCATATCCCCTAAAGGATATCGATAGAGTAGAAAAATACATCATGAATCAAACTATATCCAATAGGATTTGATTCCTCCTTTCTGACATACCATTATGTTGTGGCATTTCAGGAGATGTCCATTGAGAGAGAATCCTATTCTCCTTAAGGTATATCAAAAATTTACTAGGAAGATATTCTCCTCCTCGATCTGATCGAAGAGTTTTAATATTCTTTCAAGTTTGTTTCTCTACTTCATTACGGAATAGTTTGAATATTTTAAATGATTCAGACTTGTGTTTCATCAAGTAGACATATCCATACCTCAATAGGTCGTCTGTGAACATAATGAAATAATGATACCCCCCTCTAACACTTGTACTCATGAATCCATATACATCAATATGTACCAGACCCAGAACATCACTGGCTCCTTCATCTTTTTCAGTAAAAGGTGATTTGGTCATCTTTTCAAGTAAATAAGACTCACAGATAAGTAACGATTTATAATCGTCTTTATCAAGAATCTCTTCTTGAGCTAACCTATTCATTATGTTCTTGTTGATATGACCTTGTCTATAATGCCAAAGGTAGGCATCCGTGACATCGACAATCCCAGGGCATTTATTTGACATGTACATTACATTAGGCCTAGATACAACATAGATTCTATTATTCAACTATCCACGTAATATTGTAACACCATTCAAAATGATATCATAAATTTTTTTTTTATTGATATTTCATAATTTGATTTGGCCAAATGGCCTACAGAAATAACATTCAAAAGAAAATTAGGATAGTAATGACATTCATTAAGAATAATAGAATGAGACTTGAATATAAGCTTGATAATTCCTAAAGCTAGAACTAAAATTGATCTTCCATCTCCAACATTCAGGAATCTCTCGCCATCTCCAAATCTTTCACTGACCTGAAGTCCCTGCAATAAATTATAAATATTAATGGAGCTTTCGGTATCCAATATGCAGGTCATTGTATCAAAAAGAGAGAAGTCACAAGGTGTTATCACATAAGTACCTTGTCCAGCAACTGATTGCTGCTTCTTCTTTGGCCTATTCGGGTCAAGAGAAGCTTTATACTAAGGACAATTCCTCTTCTAGTGATCTTGCTTCTTATAGTAGAAGCACTCCATCTGACTTTAATCGGCCTTGAACTTGGGCTTTTGGGTCTGACTCCCAGCATTTTGCACCTTTTTATTTTTCTTCTTTTTTTTCTTTCTTAAAGGAATGATGACTATCTGAAGAAGATCCTCCCACTAAATTTACCTTCTCTTTATGGAGTTGGTGGTCTCTCTCAAAAGTCTGTAACAACTCCAACAGACCGTGGAAGTTGACTATAGGCTTTGTCATTCTAAAATGACTAAGAAACGGTAGGTAGAATTTGGGTAGGATCGCATCCTTCTTCAGCTGTTTATGCAAAGAAAAGTCGAGCTTACTCAATTTCTCAATCTATTCGATCATGTACAATACATGATCGATGATAGATGCTCTCTTCCTCATTCGAGCATTGAAAATGGTGCAACTAGTCTCGTGCTGCTCAACATTGTCAAGAGTACCAAAGGACTCTCTCAATACTTAGAGCATTTTCTTTAGCTAAGCCTCTTCAAATTTTTGACTGAACTCATCGTTCATGGAGGCTGACATGATGCAATGAACCATGGTGCGATCATTGAGCCACATCAATTAAGTGTCTCAAACTGCACCTCAGACATTGGGAGCCGGCTCCTCATGTGTCAGATCCATAATCACGTACAGGATCTGCTTGTGTTCTAAGATGATCTTAAGTTTTCGATACCAGTTATCAAAATTGGATCCAAATTTTTCACCGTCCAACAGTGATTAGAGTGACAAGTTTGAGACCATATCTGCATGTATAAAGAAAAATCAAAATCTAATTACTATATGAATTTATTAAGCCTAAAGATATAGACTTTAGTCTAAAGGTTCTCCCACTATTTTATATGAATCGGTAGCCTCTACCTCTAATTTGAGAAATTATTATCATTCCTTAGCAGGTACTAGAATCCACACAGACTGTACATGAGTCTAACTTTGGCTGGCTCACCCATATACATCCATGGGTAGATTCATTAATCAATTATTTCATCGAATAATTTCTAGTAGTTCATTTAGCCCCAGATAACTTTTCAATTGACTTTGATCTTCTCTGCAAGCCCTTAATTAGCTCCAATCATTAACATGATCATACTTACGAATCTAAATGATTAGGCCCGACTTTGACCAGCTAACCTGATCAGCTGACAGAGAGACTTGACTAAGTCATCATATTATGAATGATAATTCTAATAGCAGATGAGCATCAGGCCTTTAGGCCTCTAATGATCATCATACTAATGACCCATTATCACCCAACTTAATAGGAGGCTATGATCTAGTTATCACCATAACCAGCTCATTTTAGAGATCTAATAATTTAGAAGATTTAATCAATTTAGAGAAGAGAGAAGAGAAGAGATCAATCAGTAGACCATAATCCTCCCACTGACTTCACCAAGTCGCTGAATCGAGTTAGGGTCATGCTGATTGAAATGGCACCTAGATCAGTCAAACTGATCAACCTTAATGGCAAGGGTTAACTCGAATCACTTAGCGATCTAATCAAAATCTAATTCATCAAATTAGCTAGATAAATGAGATCGATGGGAGGGTCTACTAAGCTTGCCTTAAACACCATCGAAATGGTCAGATAAGCCGCTCTCAATTAAAAACCATCGATTAAAATTTTAAACTTATCTTAGACATCAATTGATTAATTAGTTTTGATTTAACCAACTTAATAATTCAGATTCAATCACTGAGCCACAATCAATATCTATTTGGTCTAATCAAAGACATGGACTTGACCATCTACAACTATTGTATTAAAAAAATCCTAATTAATCTAATTCAATACTTGGTTTGACTTAATCAATTTCTCTATATGATCAAATAATTCTTTGATTCTAACCTTAGGTCTAACCTAATTAAAAAGAAGGATCTGATTTGAGCTAACCCATGTCCTATATTTTATGCAATATCATTAGATCTTAAATCATAATTCTAAATCTAATCAACTCAACACTTAATTATTAATTAAGTTTTGCATCAACATGGTTAAGATTTTGAAAATAATTTTCATGTAAATTTTTTATATTAAATCATAAAATTTTTTAAATTAGATCTAAATCTTTTTATGCTTTTAAATTAAAATAATTTTGATTAATCAAGATTAGATGTAACTAGTTTCTTTGCAACTTGCATCACATACAACACCTAAGATTTCAAGATCTAAGATTTTGCAAAAAAATAAGTTTTTTTCTTTTCACTTTCTTCTTCATGGGACTCACAGTGGCACCCCTACATGCCATGAAGAGCACTCCATTGAATGAAAAGAGAAAGTCATGAAATCCTACTTACTTCTATGAACGGACGGCCTGGTGATTACCCAATTCGAGTACTTTGCTACTTAGAATATCTAATCTAAATATGATAAAAATTAGATCTAAAAATAAATATATTTAGATCTAATCTAAATCATAAATAATCAGATCTAACATCACAAAATCAGATCTAAAGGTATAATAAATCATATCATAATAACCATGGTTTTGATACCAATTGAAGGAAACATAGGTAGTGCTATGCATGCAATTTCAAAAATTTTGTATAGTAGAAGAGAAAGATTAAATAATTTAATCTAGACTACCATGCCATGATAAAGTATATGAAATATGATTTACTTTAGATCTGAAAATAAAAACTCACATCATTCTCATCGATGTTGAAATTCTAGATCTAACTATTAGATCTAATGATATGATCAAGACAGGTTAGAAATAATTACCAAACCAATGAGATCTTGATCTTTACTGATCCAACAATTAGAAAAGATATTCCTCAGATCACTCACAGCCGCACAAAGTTGTCTGTTCTCTACAAGAAAATCTATATGAAGACTGGCACAGATCAGGGGCTTGGAGATGATAGCCTGCAAGCAACTTTGATGATTGATCTCCTCTTTTCTCTTCAAGAACCTTGGATGCTCCAAAGGATGAAGAAATCTGAAGTAGGAAGAGAGGAGGAGGAGAAGAGCTCTGGAAAAATAAAAACCAGCAAGAAAATTGATGTTATGACGCCAAGAATAGGGGACCCATTTTTATAAGCAAGAAATTAGGGTTTTCATCCAAGGGAGGGCACCAAGAGTCCACGCCAAACACCTTTTGGCATTCCAAAAATTTTTAGAAAGGGCTCCACAATGTGGAGAAGGATTTTGGTGTCTCATATACCCAAAAACTCTCTAATTATAAATGTATATGAATTAATCAATAATAAAATTTATTTGACCTTTTTCATCATAAGGTTACATCTTCTAAACAAACTCCTATATTATGATGAAGCCTTTAGGATTACTTTGATCGATAAAAAAAGATTTATCGTGTAGTCCTTAAACTGATTCGTGAACAAATGATACACTATTGTTAGAACGACAGCGATATCAAGTGTAGGTCATTGTGTGCCATATGCGTTGATTATCCTCATAACCAAATAGTGTGGAGACACTGATATGGTATACAGGTGAGATGTAGGAGTATATTATCACCGAACATGACCAACTGCGGAGCACACTGCTATCAAGGGTAGCTCGCGAAGGGTATAGGTATAAATATCCATCCGACCTGAGATCACCATGGTGACTTGCAAGCAACTCACTATACTTCGTGCCAGACTAACAGAGTTTTTAATTCAGTAATGGAAGGTTTCTAGGTGTAGTTAAGTACTTATCAAATTGGTGCATGAGATAAAATAGGATTGATCCCTCCGAATTAGTAAGAGTTATGTATCAATGTATTTTAATTTAGCAAAATCTGAGTCCGGATAATCCATGTGATGGATTTGAAAGAATGAAATATAATGTGGATGACTTATCTAGGATTGACAGTTAAATTCAAGGTCATCCTCGAGTATTAGTATCAAAAAGATGAATTATACGATAACCATAAACCATTAGATTCTTGAATATTGCTTCACCATCATTCGACCTATCCGGATGTCGGATTACCATTGCTAAATGGTTACATCGATTGTTTCAAAAATTTAGTTTTGAGCTATCGACTTAGGTTTGAATCTATAGAGTCACACTCAAAAGAAGTTTCTGACTAATCATGAGACTGATCAATGATTGAGAATCGTTCAAAGGCTTAATCATCAATTCGATTGATGTTTAACTTTATACAAAAGTTGTAAGAAATTTATTCATCAAGTATTAGTGAATTATTGAAAGATTAATTAGCAATTAAATTATTGATTAACTTAATTTGACTGATCAAAGAAGATTAAATAAAATCTAATTAAATTAGATTCAATTAGGTTAGACCCGATTAGGTTATAAGATGACCTAATTACTAAAGGAGAATTATTTCTGATTTGATTAGGACTTTGATTCAATCAATTTATAATTTGATTGAGATTTGATTAAAAATATATGAATCTAATTAGATTAGATTTCATCTATTTTATTTAGGCTAAATCAGATATGATTTGGTTTTAATTTAAATAAGAAAACCAAGAGTCCATATAGGATTGGACTCTCCTTCTCCCATGCACCACACATTGCATGCCATATTTCCTCATACACAAATATGTTTTGCATGATATTTTTTTATGCCAAAGAATTCTTTCCCTTATCTATCTCACATCCAAATTTAGTTAAAATCTGATTCTATTTGGTATGTTCAAATCTAATTTGAATTGGATACCATATAGATAATGTTTGACATTATCTACAAAATCTTGCTGTCAACTTATTTTTTTCTCCTTATGTGTGTGATATTTTGAGGAGATTTTTCAAAAAAAAATTAGTTGGAAAATTGATTTACCATAAAAAAATATGGTAAAGGGCGTCCCATATTTTTTTGGACATGTTTTGGCATGGAATTGGGAGAGGATGCGACATCTCTTGGAAGAGTCCAAGATCTTTTGGACTCTTCACCCAACTTATTACACACCAATAAATAGGGATTTGTTCTTCTCTTTTGTGTGTGTAAGAGACCAAAGAAAGATCTCTCCATATGAAGGGGCTTTGGGGCATGAGTTCATGGTGTGAAAAGAGAAGGAGAGTCCTTTCTCTTTGGGTGTGCGCAAAAATCTGAATTCTAGATTTTTGGTCCTAAAAATTTGAAAAGAGAGAATAAATAAGAAAAAAATTATTTTCTTCTCTTTCTTTCTTTCACATATCTATCTCATTTAGAAGTCCATCTTCAATATCTAAAAAGATTTCATAGATTTGAAGAAAGGATCCAGATCAGCCAACCAGGAGATCTTCGCATGAGCTAGCACTTTCGAGAAGATCGATCAGATCGGAGATTCGAGTAAACTTTACATTGAGGTCGGACGTATGTATGGCTATGAGCAACTAGTAAGGATCATCTCTATCATATCTCTCAGTAGTGGCAATCATCAACCCATGCTCAAGTATCAAGTTCTGAACTTAGATAGGTGTAGATCTGATCTACTGCTTACATCCACGCATGCGGATTTTATCATCTAAATTTTTCAAATTTTATATATAATATATCATATCATAGATCCTAGAGTAGGTTGATTTGATGATTAGATCATATGCATGTTAGATTAATATGATTAATCTATTTGCTTTCCACTGTAATTTATTCAAAAAAATTTTAAAATACATGCATGAAAACGTCTATATTTTCCAACAGTGGTATTAGAGCCTAGGTTCATTATGATATATTATATGTGTATATTAAATCTAAATTTTAATTTTATTTAGATTTGATATGTGATATCTTAGATCAAAATTTAATTAATAATTGATCATACAAACTGAAATAAGATTATCCTACTGTAGGGTTTACCCCATACAGTGTACAGGTTATCCTAGTTTGTGCTGATCTTTGATAAAATCTGATTTTACATATTGCATGTGATGTTTGTGATCTAATTTAGATGTGATCTAAGATTGTGATCAGATCTGATATAATTTAGATTAAATATAAATTCAAACATATATGATATGTGATTAGATTAGATAATTCGATTAGTAAGTATTTGGATTGGGTTGATCACCAGACCGTCCGATCATAGGAGCAAGAATGGTTTAAAAGCCCTCTCTTCCCATTCGATGGGGTGCTCTTATAGCATGTAGGGGTGCCATATGATTAAATCCTATGAAGAAGAATACGAAAGGAAGAACTTATTTTTCTGTAAAATTTTAGATCTTGAAATCCTAGATCTGTTGTATGTGATACAATATTGTATAAAAAATAAAACATCTAATCTATATGATTAAAATTATTTTAATCATGAGAAAATAAATTTTAAATCATAAAAAGTTTTAGATATGATTTAAAAGATGTTTATGATTAATTTTATTTTAGAATTATATAAGATTTTTTAGATTTGAACTTCTTGAATCGTACTCTTACAATTACTGAGCCGATCCAGTTTTGAACTGAGTTGACCCAGTCCTCTTGTGTAGCCGGCTCAATGTTGATTGAGTCAACCCAATTTCAGAATAAAAAATTTTTACATAATATTTATTATAAATTATTTATAAAATAAAAATTTAAAATTATTTCAAACTTAAACCTAAACCCATGTTGATGCTGAACTTAATTAAGAATTAAGTATAAAATCGATTAGATCTAAAATTATGATTTAAAATCTAATGACATTGCATAAAATATGGGGGCATTGGTTAGCTCAAATCAGATCCTTTTAATTGGGTTAAACCTAAAGTTAGAATCAAAGAATTAATTGATCATGTAGAGAAATTGATTAAGTCTAACCAAACATTGAAGTAGATTAATCAAAGTTTCTCTAATACAATAGTTATAGATGGTTAAGTCTATATTTTTGATTAGACCAAATGGATCTTGATTTGTGGCTCAGTGATTGAACCCGAATCATTAGGCTAGTCAAATCAAAACTAATTAACCAATTGGTGTCTAAGATAAGTTTGGCATTTCGATCAGTGGTTTTTAATTGAGAGCGGCTTATCTAACCATTTTGATGGTGTTTAAGGCAAGCTTAGCAGACCCTCCCTCCGATTTCACTTATCTAGCCAATTTGGTGAATTATGTCTTGATTAGATCGCTAAGTGATTTGAGTTGACCCATGTCATTAAGGTTGATCAGTGTGACTGATCTAGGTACCATTTCAATCAGCATGACTCTAATCCGATTCAATGACTCGATGAAGTCAGTGGGAATATTGTGATCTACCGATTGATCTCTTTTCTTCTCAATTCATAAATTAAATCTTCTAAATTATTAGATTCCTAAAATAAGATAGTTATGGTGATAACTAAATCATAGCCTCTTATTAAGATTAGTGATAATGAGTTCATTAGTATGATGATCCTTGGAAGCCCAAAGGCCTGGTGCTCATCTGTTATTGGAATTATCATTCATAATATGATGACTCAGTCAAGTCTCTCTAACAAGTGGTCAGATTAGCTGACCAAAGTCGAGCTTAATCATTTGGTAGTTAAATTTTTTAGTATGATCATGTTAATGGTTGACCTAACCAAGGCTTGCAGAGAAGATCAAAGTCAACTGAAAAGTTATCTTGGGCTAAATTAATTATTAAAAATTATTTATTGAAATAATTGGTTAAGAACCTACCTATAGATGTACATGGGTGAGCCGGCTAAAGTCGGACTCATGTGCAGTTTGTGTGGATTCTAGTACCTGTTAAGAAATTAGGATAACTCCTCAGATTGGAGGTAAAGACTATCAATTTGACTAAAATAGTGAGAGAACCTTTAGATTAAAGTCCAAGTCTTTAGGTTAATCAATTCATAAACATAGAAGTCTTGTATTTTTCTTTCAGTTATGGCTAGATGTTCATTACTTCATTCACTATTTGATAGTGACTAATTTATAAGACTCAACTTCGATAGATAGTACCGAAAGTTATAAATAGTTTGAGAGTACCAATGGATCCTATATATGATTATGGATCCAGCACCTAATGTTCCCACATCCAACACACATGATGCAATCAAAGACACCTATCAGAAGTGGCCAAATGATCATATCACCATGTGGTGTTATTGAGAGCAGCAAAGAACATAAATTAAATTGTAAATTCGATGATGCTCAGTGGGATAAAATCTTTCAAATATTAAAGGAGTTCTTTCACACCTCTGAAGATGTGTCTTCAGTAGAGCAACAATCTTTTGAGAAAGAAAAGAAAAAAAAGGTGCAAAAGAGTCATGCTTGGGCTGAAGAGCCTGAACTGACAAAAGAGTCTAAAGTTAACCTAGTCTAACAGAGTCCCTTGATCCAAACAGACTAAGGAAAAAAAATCAGCAAAGGGTTATAGAATAAGGTACTTATATGATAACACCTTATGATTTCTCTATCTGTGATACTGCTACCGAGGTATTGGATAACAAAAGTTCATGCAAATTGTTGCAACGACTTCAGGTTAGTAGAAAATTTGAAAACCGCAAGAGATTTCTGAATATTAAAGAAAGAAGTTATGTTCCAATCTAAATTTTATGAATCATTGAGCCTATTTTCAATTCTAACAATACTATTTTAGTGATTGTCACTATTATCTAATAATTTTGTGATATCATTATAAATGATGTCAAAATCATGTGGACAACTAAAGAAATGACATTTACGAATAGTCACAGCCTATTGTGTACTGTACACAACAAACAAACTCCTAAAGTAGATTATGTCATGTATTCTTACTTTTGGCAATTAAGGCTCGATCATATAAACAAGAATAAGATTAACAGGAGATAATTCTCGAAGTCAATGATTGTGAATCGTTGTCAACCTGTCAATCCTATCTCCTTAGTAAGATGATCAAGTTACCTTTTACTAAAAAAGGTGAATGAGTCAATGATGTTCTGAGTCTGATATATATGAATGTATTAGATCTACAAATATATGTATCATAAATTTAGATTATTTAAAATATTTAAATATTTTTTTAATAAATAGAGAAATGAACTAGGAAGAGCATTGAAACTCTTTGGTCAGATTAAAGAGGAAAATATATTTTTGATGAGTTTTAGACATATCTAGAAGAGAATAGGATTCTTTCTTATTGAAATCTACTTTATTAGATATAGTTCGATCTATGATGGGGTTTTCAAGTCTGCCAGTCTGAAGGAGGAAAATCATTTTTCCTCGTAGGATCTTCCAGATTTCATCAAATCTAGAGCGAAATAAATTTAAAATTTTTTTATCCTACATGTATTTCAGATCTAAACCTCTAGATCTAATCTTATTATCTGATATTTTAAATCTAAAATTAAATCTAAAACTATGATGAAAGAAGAAATACCTCAAGGGTAATCTGATTACCCTGTAGATGATCTCTGCACAGCCTGAGGTTCTGATGTAGCCATGCAAGTGCCTGACCTCTACCGGTATCCACTCAGGTAGAATCTGGAATGTCTTCTCCTCATGAATCTATGCTCCAAAAATTAGATCTCTATCTGATTTGGAAGTACTTCAGAACTCCTTCTGAAGTTGGAGCAGCAGCCTGTCGAAGATGTCCTGCAGCCTTCTGTTCCAAGCATCACCACGCCTTGGATCTTTGCCAGATAGACGTCCAACTCTTTGGATGTGAAGAGGGGAGGAAGGAGAGTAGGGAAGATGTGGAGAAGAGGGGAGGGGGTGGCAGCTTTTGGGTTTTGTACATAAAATAACTTCTACCTCAAAATCCTAGGTGCAGTAGGGTTTATATAGACCCTGTATGCTGCACAGTGCCATATCATTCAACCAATCAAAAAATTCCAATAAATTTTGGAAAAATTTTGGTTGATGGAGTGATGTCATCTGATCATATTAGATAAGAACCCCACCTTATCTCCAAAAGATGGCACCAACATTGGATAAGCACAAATAGAGGTGGCGCCTTAGAGTTTAAATTGATCAAGACTCTCCAATCCTTATCCACTTGGGGCACCCACTTTAATCCAATTGGGCTCACACCATAATCTGATTATGGCACCCAATTTGATGTGGCTTGGCTTGTGGATACTCCATAAAAATTCTCCAATGAGCCCTCTTCAGTTTAAGACCCATATGTCAACTTTTGACAGATGTCCTAAAATGAAATTGGCAGGTGCTAGAAATTAGCAGGTGTTGTCTTAAATTCATGTCATGAATTAAGACAAGCCTTTTTTGAGCTAGAAAAACTTCATTTAGATTGAGAGAAATCTTTGTAAAATTCTTTGGATGAGTCAAATCACATTTGGCTTAGTAGAGACAGAAAAGATTACACGAGGAGAAAGTTAGGCTCAATCGTGTGCTAGCACGATTTCCTTGAACCTTATTGGATCTTATCCAAATCAATTGGGTTAGCCCAATTGATGACATCTAGACCCTAACCCTTGTTTGTGTGACCCAGTTAGATTCAATTCCATATGGTAATGAGACATGTCGTGATCTTATCATTGACATCATCAAAACTCCTTTCGATGGACCAGAACTCTTCTGATTCAGACAATTAGAATGATCGATCATCAATATCATTCTAATTGCTTCCAAAATCCACCAGTGACACCTAGCAGTATATGGTGGCAACCCATCAGAACTAAAGATGAACCTCTTGGTGCAGCTACCTGTGTGATTGAGTTCCTCTATCATAAGTCCCGACTGAATTAGGGTTAAGGTGAACTCGTCAAACCCAACATCAGTCATATGAGTTAATCGATTGATCCGAGTCTGATGTGAAATCTTAATGGAAAACTCTTTTCCATTATTTCACTCTGCCATGGTCATGGGCTTAAGGACTCGATCTTTCAATTATCATAGGACTACTCCTCTCATCTACCGAGGTTGATAGATCCCATCTTGGTGCGACCTAGTTCCTACAATGAATATGCTACAGCCAACATACACCTCAGGGTTTCGAATGGCTAGGAGACTGAGTTATGATGTAGTCAAACTATAACAAACTCAAGGTGAACTGTCGATGCACCTCAGGTTAAAGAACTAGACACACAACTGTAGCATTGAGCTAGTTATTGACGAGAAGGTAGACTTCCTTATGACTGCTCGATATGGTCACGCTCAATACTCTCGTTCTTAATGAATATCTGTACTCTCGCTCCGGTGTCTCCACACCATAGACTCAAGACACATCTATCCTAAGAAAATGATCGTACACTAACCTTCCGGATCGATCACCATCCTCGTGATGATCCTATGGTCAGGAGCTGTTTATGAGTTAGTTATGTAAATTCATGCCTTAAATTTTTAACTCTTGAAAATATGAATTGATATTCCTACTAACTCAAAGGATGTATCACAGACACAATATACACAATGTGATAGAAGAATAACTCATTTATTGATTTATAGTCAAAATTATAAATTTGCCCTTAGATTTGTACAGGAATGTGTCAGCCAATCTGACATCTAGGGCACACATCTAACAAACTCCCACTTGATCTAATGCCAATTGGCTACATATCTAAGTCCCATATTCTCAAGGTGGGCTTCAATCTTTTGCTGGTCTAATGGCTTTGTCAATGGGTCTGCCACATTGTCTGTGGAGTCGACTCTCTTGACCTCGACATAACCCTTTTCGAGATAATCACGGATCAAATGGAATCATCGCTCGATGTGCTTGGACTTCTGGTGAGATCTTGGCTCCTTAGCTAGGGCTATGGCACTATTATTATCGCAGTAAAGAGGTATGGCATCCAATGACATCACTCCAAGCTCTGCGGCAAACTTTTTGTACCAGAATGCCTCCTTTGTAGCTTCCGATGCAGCAATATACTCTGCCTCCATGGTGGAATCAGCAATCACCATCTGCTTGGAACTCTTCCAGCTGACTGCACCATCATTGCAAATGAACAAACTCCCAGATGTCGACTTTCGATCATCTATATCAGATATAAAGTCTGAGTCTGTATATCTCTGAATCTGGAGTTCTCCATTCTCAAAGACTAGAAACATATCCTTAGTCCTTCTCAAGTACTTAAGAATATATTTCACAGAAGTCCAGTGCTCTTCGTCTGGATTCGACTGATATCTGCTTGTGACACTCACAGTATGGGCTATATCAGGTCGTGTACATAGCATGGCATATATGAGGCTCCCTATTGTCGAAGCATAAGGGATCTTGCTCATGCATTCAATCTCCTCAGGTATGCTAGGGCACATCTTTTTGGAGAGATGAATACCATGTCTAAAAGGTACTATACCTCTTTTGGAGTTTTTCATACTAAACCTTTTTAGCACCTCCTCTATGTACATCTTCTATGAAAGTCCAAGCATCCTATTTGGTCTATCTCTGTAGACCTTAATACCCAGTATAAAGGATGCCTCTCCTAGATCTTTCATAGAGAACTCCTTAGACAACCATACTTTGACTGAGGTCAACATGAGAATGTCATTCCTAATTAGGAGGATGTCATCTACATACAATACGAGGATGACAATTGCGCTCTCACTGATCTTTTTGAACACACATGGTTCCTCCTCATTCTTGATGAAACCAAATATTTTGATGACATCATTGAAACGAGTATTCCAACTCTGAGATGCTTACTTAAGTCCATAAATGGATCTTTGCAGCTTGCAAATCCTGTGATCATCATCACTGGATGTGAAACCAAGCGGCTGTTTCATATAGATATCTTCCTCAAGATATCCATTTAAGAATGCCGTTTTCACATCCATCTGTCATATTTCATAATCGAAATAGGCTACAACAGTAAGCAATGTGTGGATGGATTTTAGCATAGCTACGGGTGAGAAGGTATCCTGATAGTCAATGCCTTCACGCTGACTATAATCTTTCGCTACGAGCCTAGCCTTGAATGTCTCCACATTTCCATCTGCATCTATCTTTTTCTTGAAGATCTACTTACACCCAATAGGTACAATACCTTCAGGTGGATCTACCAAGGTCCAGACTTAGTTTGAGTGCATCAAGTCAATTTCTGATCTCATTGCCTCTAACCATTTCTCAGAGTCGATATCTGATATCACCTCGTCATCGATCTTGGGATCATCACCATGAACCCCATTTCTCATGAGAAATATTTTCTCTACATCCTCTTGTATGGTACCTAAGTACCTTTCAGGAGGATGGGAAATCCTAGTTGATCTACGAGGTGGAAGAGGTTGTGTTAAGACTGGTTCTGATTGATTAGGTTCCTCAGGTTCTTTAGCTCGTTGCTCTTGGGAGACATTCTCCTTGAGCTTAATTATTCTTCCGATGCCACCATCTTGAATAAATTATTTTTCAAGAAAAATAGCATTTCGACTCACAATCACATTGTGATCTTCCAAAATATAAAAATAGTATCCTAATGACTCTTTAGGATATCCTATGAATCAAGCTCTAAAAGACCTGAACTCTAACTTGTCCGTCTGCTGTCTCTTGACATGAGCCAGACAACCCCAAATTTTGAGATGATTCAGACTTAGCTTCTTACCATGCCATATCTCATATGGTGTGGTAGGAATGATTTTAGAGGAAACCCTATTCAATACATAAATTACTGTTATGAGATAATATCCCCAAAGAAATTCAGGGAGGTCCGTGAAGCTCATCATGGAACGGACCATATCTAATAGGATTCAGTTTCTTCATTCTGAAACCCCGTTGAGTTGAGGTGTTCCAGGTGGAGTCCATTGAGAGACTATACCATTATCCTTAAGATAGTCTAGGAACTCCTGACTAAGGTATTCACCTCCTCGATCTGATCGAAGAATCTTAATGGACTTTCCTGTTTGTTTTTCTACCTCATGTCTGAATTTTTTGAATCTTTCAAAAGCTTCATATTGTGTTTCATTAGAAACACATACCCGTACCTAGATATATCATCGGTAAAGATAATGAAGTAGACGTAGTTGCCTCTAGCTGGCACATCAAATGGGCCGCACACATTCGTATGTACTTGGGCAAGTAGGTCTGTGGCCCTTTCCCCATGTCCCACAAAAGGAAGCTTGGTCATTTTGCCTTGAAGGCATGATTTACAAACTGGATATGACTTGAAAGTCAACAGACTTAATAGCCCGAATTTCTTCAATTTGTTAATCCTGTCTTTCTCTATATGACCTAGCCTTAGGTGCCACAGATACTTAACATTTAGACTATCTCTAGGCCTTTTAATTCCTATGGCATTCATATTTTGCTTAATATTAAATACAGATACATCAATATGTAGCTGATAGAGATCGTTAATAAAAAAATCATCTACAACTTTATTACTTTTATAAAAAATATTACAATGGTCCTTATGAAAGCTAATCACATAGCCTTCTTGTGCTAAACATGAAACAAAAATTAAATTTCTGCTTGCTGCAGGCACATAATAACAATCTCTAAAAAATAAATCTAATCCTATCGATAATCGTAGAGGATAGGTTCCCACGGCCACAGCAGTAACTCTTGCTCCATTCTCGATGCATAGGATCATCTCTCCATCCCTCAGCCTCCTGCTCTCCTCAAGACCCTGCATAGAAGTGCACAAATGAGCACTAGAACCAGAGTCAAGCACCCAACTGGATGCAGAAGAAACCGTAAGGTTAGATTCTATAATGAGCATACCTCCAGAAGGACCATCCTTCTTGTTCTTCAGGGTGGCCAGGTACTGAGGACAGTTCTGCTTCCAATGGCCGTCTGATTGGCAGTGAAAATATTTTTTCTTATCAGTAGCCTTCTTCTTCAGTTCTGTCTTCTTCTTCTTGTCATCCATCTTCTGCTTCTTCACAGACTTCTTTTTCTTTTCAAAAGATTTTTTCTTGGAAGAAGTTCGCTCCACAATAAGAACTGAGCCTTTTGAACCCTTCATGGAAAGCTCAGCCGTAACCAGCATGTTCATTAACTCGGCCAAGGTACACTACATCTTATGCAAATGGAAGTTCATGATGAACTGACCATATGCATCGGACAAGGACTGAAGGATCACATCAATCTGAAAATCTTTATCTAAGATGATATCGAGCTTCTCAAGCTCCTCAAGATCCTTGATCATTGTCAAACAATAATCTTGGATTGACTGCCCATCACGCATCTTGGCCTTAAAAAGTCTTTGACAGACTTGATACTTGGCCGTGCAACTCTATTCACCAAATAACTCTTGCAGGTGAAACAATATTTGGCGGGTAGTCAAAATGTTCTTATGCTGGCACTGCAAGTCATCAGACATTGCACCCAACATGTAGTACCTTGCTTTGTTATCTTCATCCATCTACTTTTTCAGAGATGCTCTCTGTTCAGCAGTCAGACGTGCTGGCATGGTAGGTGGGTCCTGATCCAAGACATGAGTTAATTTTTTAGAACCCAGAATAATTTTGTAGTTCCTCAATTAGTCTTTGAAATTGGGTCCAGTCAATCTGTGGGTGTCTAGTATTTTGGTCAGGGGGTTGGACGTAGACATGTTTCATGTACAGAGTCAAAAGTTTCTAGTTAGATTTTGTAATCAGACTTAACCAATTTGTTTAGAGATTTCATTTTTAAACAAATTAGGCTCCCACTATTTTCTCAGATCCCTACACTCCTTTAGTAGAGATGTGAAAATCTTCATGATCAGTGATTTCTAGTGGGTGGTGCGGTCTCACCGACTGGCTCATCACCTCACCTAATAGTTATTGGTGATGGGTCAACCAATGAGTGGACAACTCTTGTCCAATGATTCTCTAATCATGGTGCACCCAAAACTTGATCTCTAATTCATGAAGCTCACCATATCTGGAATATTGCTCCAATCCTTAGTTAAACTAAACCCACCATTTGCACAAACTAGATTCCTAATTGGGTTCCTCACCGTATCCAGAATATTGAGCCCAACCCATCTTCTAATTCGTAGCATCCAATGCCTAATGGACATGGTTGCATCTTTCCGGTGCAACTGAGCCACTGTAACCAGTCGAGAATAATCAACCTCGAGAAGGGCCCACACATCTACAATGGTGGAAGACCTAGACTTAATATTTTCTTAGGAAGATTTGATTTAAGTCTCATTAAACTTGACTTGACATAGTCATAACAATTATGACTAACCTAGTGGCATGGGTTAGCTCAAATTGTTAGCCACCTCTAATCAGAACTGAGTCGACACATATGATCAGATAAGTGAGATCGGTCAGAGGGATATGCTATTAACTTGACAAGAACGCATTCGAATCGAGTAGCTCCCAATTAAAAATCAGTCGGTCGCATCTACCCAACTTACCTTAGACACCAAATTATCGAATCAGAACTAATTGGGTTAGCCTACAATCCAGGCTCTAACCACTGAGCCAAATTAGGTCTTAACTTGATCGAGTCATATCTAAATACGATCTTGACCCAGACTTAATCCTATTAGGTTGGTCAATTATTAGCTTTCATGATCCCACCTAACCAACTCTTGATTCGATTTGATCAACCGCTAGACCTAATTGAGCTACCCAAGTCCGAACCCAATTTTATGAAAATGTCTTAGATCTGAAATTCTCCATTTTAGACCTAACTTGATTTTATAAGCTTAATTCATTAATTAAGTTTGGATTTATGAACAAAGCATGTAAAATAAATCCTAAGGTTTTAGGATCCAGGGTTTTGCAGAAAAGTAAGTTTTGATTTTTGATTAAGGATGAACGTGTGGCACCCCTACACGTCATATGAATACCCCATTGAATGGGAAAAGAGGATCTTAAAATCTTACTTCATTCTTGTTGGGTATAAAATACCCCCCCAGTCAAAGTTTGTGTCAGGAGTGACCCCTCAGGGATTCTACCGACATCCGACCTTCGGCGATATTTCTCCGACGACCGAGCCTCCTCGACATTCTCAAGTTCAGCCGATGGATAAACTTCCACCGACGTCGATCGGGTTCTTCACAACAAGCGGACTCCACCCAAGTTTCTACCTGCTCGGCTTCATCCGGACTCCTACAGGAGCCGGACTTCGTCCCTGACTCCGACTGCAGGTAGACTTCATCCGGACTCCTACGGGAGTCGGACTTCATCCCCGACTCCGACTACAAGTAGACTTCATCCAGACTCCTACGGGAGCCGGACTTCCTCCCCGACTCCGACTGCAGGTAGACTTCGTCCGGACTCCTACGGGAGCTAGACTTCATCCCCGACTTTGACTGCAGGTAGACTTCATCCGGACTCCTACAAGAGCTGAACTTCATCCCCGACTCCGACTGCAGGTAGACTTCATCCGGACTCCTACGGGAGCCGGACTTCATCCCCGACTCTGACTGCAAGTAGACTTCATCCGAACTCCTACGGGAGCCGGACTTCATCCCTGACTCCGACTGCAGGTAGACTTCGATCGGACTCCTACGGGAGCTGGACTTCCTCCCCGACTCCGACTGCAGGTAGACTTCATTGGACTTTTACGGGAGTCGGACTTCGTCCCCGACTCCGACTGTAGGTAGACTTCGTCTGGACTCCTATGGGAGCCGGACTTCATCCCCGACTCCGACTACAGGTAGACTTCATCCGGACTCCTACGGGAGCCATACTTCGTCCCTGACTCCAACTGCAGGTAGACTTCATCCGGACTCCTACGGGAGCCGAACTTCATCCCCGACTCTGACTGCAGGTAGACTTCATCCAGACTCCTATGGGAGCCAGACTTCATCCCCGACTCCGACTGCAGGTAGACTTCGTCCAGACTCTTATAGGAGCCAGACTTCATCCCCGACTCTGACTGCAGGTAGACTTCATCCGGACTTCTATGGTAGCCAGACTTCATCCCCAACTCCGACTGCAGGTAGACTTCATCCAGACTCCTACGGGAGCTGGACTTCATCCCCAACCCTGACTGCAGGTAGACTTCAGCCGAACTCCTACGGGAGCCGAACTTCATCCCTGACTCCGACTGCAGGTAGACTTCATTCGGACTCCTATGGGAGCCAGACTTCAGCAGCCGGACCCCTCCAGCGGATGAACCTCTTCAGTGCCATCCGACAACCACTGATCGGTCGACCCTCCAACGAATTCTACGTAAGACCGAGCTTCGTCTGCAAAAGGCCCCCCGACCGAGCTCCTACAGCAAATGACCCTCGCCTGTAGTATTAACGCCCAAGGCACCCAATGGTAGAAGGCTCGCCAGCAACATCCGAGCTCCTCTCAGATGGATAGCTACCTCTCTCCGTCGGGTGCTTCGACCGAGCTTCGGCCAACAGGCCTGAGCTCCACGCGGCAGGCCGCAGTAATGGCCATGACTCTGCTACACCTCCTGCGATAGATTCTGCGTGGCTCCACCACTCCCCGCAACAGGCTCCACGTGGCAGGCTACAGTAACAGCCACGATTCTGCTCCACTTCTTGCGACAGATTCTGCGCGGCTCCACCACTCTCTGGCAAGTCACGACAACGGACGCCGCTCCATTCTCTACAATAGGCTCCACGTGGCGGGCCACGGTGATAGCCATGACCCCACTCATTTATTCTCCACAACAAACTCCTCTTGGCCCCTAAGCAGCCCACTACTAGGCAGTTACAAATGTCGCTATCAATCCGTTGCCCCCTCCGCCTATAAAAAGGGAGGGTCCCAGATACATTATTCTCTAAGCTCTAATTTCTATCCCAAAAACTCTGCTAAAATTTTCGTTCGAGCACTCCATTCTTGTTGAGGCAGAGAACTGACTTGAGCATCGGAGGGTCTTGCCAGAGCAACCCCAACTCCGATTTAGACTTCCTTTGTAGGTCCCGATGGCGACCGTGACTCCCTCGACTCCAGCTTCTCCGACGCAGGTGGTTTTTTGCACCAACAGGATTGGCACCAGAAGGAAGGCCTATGTCTTCACAGTACCCTTGTTCTTAAAGGAGTGCTCAATGGGACCGCCTCTGGTCATCTTCCCCGATATCCTCTCCTCCAGTTTCCTACCTGGCCTCCGCCTGATGTCTCCCCGAAGGGCATCTTCTAGGCGGTCAACGGCCTCCGCGGTCAGATCTAGGTGAGCTCCACAAGTCTCGACCCCATCTTCGGTCTCCCAGACTCCTCCTCCTTCGGTAACAGCAGTCGGCATGGAGTAGTCCGATGATCGGCCTCTGACAGATTTCGCTAACACCATCTCGGGAGAATCCCGACAAAGAACAACCGGCGTATTGGCCAGACCTCCCAAGCGACAAAGGATTGAGGAATCCATAACCTTTACTGAAGAAGATGCTCGGGGAGTTTAATTTCCTCATAACGATGCAGTTGTAGTTTCTTTAAATATAGCTAATTACGATGTCTGCCGCATTCTTGTTGATAATGGAAGTTTGGCCGATATTTTATTCTATGATGCCTTCTCAAAAATATCCATCCTTGACGGTCATTTGGGGCTGATTAGCTCCCCTCTGGTAGGGTTTACCGGCGATGCTATCCCGGTGGAGGGGGTAATAACTTTGACTGTAGCTGCGGGTCGATATCCAAGACAATCCAGGGCTTTAGTGAATTTTCTGGTGGTGAAGGCGCCGTCAGCCTACAACGCAATCCTTGGCCGACCTGGCCTCAACGCTCTCCGGGCTGTGGTATCAACCTATCATTTGAAATTAAAATTCTCTACCAACCATGGGGTCGGAGAAGTCAAGGGAGACCAAGCCTTGGCCAGACACTGCTACAACATAGCCTTGCAAGGAAGCGACCAATCTGACCTCTGTCCAGTTGATGGATTGGACGCCCGCAATGATCTCATTGAGGAAAGGGGCGGCCCAATCGAAGATTTGGTTTCGATCCCTTTGAACGATGGGAATATGGAGCATGTGGTGAAGATCGGCTCCAACCTGGGGGAAGAGGTGCGGACGCAGCTCATTGATTTCTTATGAAAGAATGCAGATGTTTTCGCTTGGGTTCCAGCAGACATGCCAGGGATTGATGCAGAAGTCATGGAACACCGTCTGGCCATCGATCCAAAACATCGATCGACGAAAGAAAAAATCTGAGGTCATGCACCGGAGAGACAGAAAGCGATAGCCAAGGAAGTGGACAAACTCCTGAAAGTCGGATTCATTAGAGAAGTCAATTATCCTGACTGAATTTTCAACGTTGTCCTAGTCAAAAAGGCAAATGGTAAGTGGACGATGTGTATAGACTTCAAAAAACTGAATAAAGCCTGCCCAAAGGACAGCTACCCTCTGCCCAGAATTGATCAACTGGTGGATGCAACCTCGGGCCATGAGCTTCTCACCTTTATGGATGCATTCTCCGGTTATAATCAAATCAGGATGGCACCAGAAGATGAAGAAAAGACTGCTTTCATTACTGACCGTGGTCTTTACTATTACAGGGTCATGCCTTTCGGCCTCAAAAATGCAGGTGCGACCTATCAGTGATTGGTGAATAAAATCTTCAAAGAGCAGATCGGCCGCAACATGGAGGTCTACGTGGATGACATACTCGTGAAAAGCAAATCTTTCATGAACCATGTCGCCGACCTCGAGGAGACCTTTGGTGCCCTCCGAAAATATAAGATGAAGCTGAACCCGACTAAGTGTGCTTTCGGAGTGACCTCGGGGAAGTTTCTGGGCTTCATGGTATTGAGGCACGGGATTGAAGCCAATCCAGAGAAATTTGCGCCATCCAGGAGATGGCTGCCCCGAAGTCGATAAAGGAGGTCCAGCACCTTACAGGGAGGGTGGCAATCCTGAATCGCTTCATTGCGAGGTCGGCCGAACGGTGCTTACCCTTCTTCCGAACCCTCAAGCGGCCGAAGAACTTCTGTTGGACCACTGAGTGTCAACAGGCATTCGAAGAACTAAGGAGATACCTCAGCTCGCCTCCGCTGTTGGTGAAGCTCGAGCCTGGAGAGGAGCTATTCTTGTACCTGACGGTCTCCCCTATAGCTCTCGTAGCAGTTCTTGTCAAGGAAGAAGCAAAAATTCAACGGCCGATCTACTACATCAGTCGCGCATTGAGAGACGCCGAAATCAGGTATACTAAATTGGAGAAACTAACTTACGCCTTGTTGATTATAGTCCGGAGGCTCCGACCCTACTTTCAAGGGCACACCGTAATGTTGCTCACCGACCAGCCGATCAAGGCGATCCTGCACCGGGCAGATGCCTCCGGGAGGTAGCGAAATGGGCGATCGAGCTCACAGAATTCGACATCAACTATCGACCTAGACCGACGGTGAAAGCCCAGATATTGGCAGATTTTATAGTAGAATGCACTATCTCGGAGGAAGCCATACCTGAACAGGGTGAAATTGACGGCCTGGAGCCCCGACCGAACTCTTTCGAAGAAGAAGCAGACCCCCCTGATTGCTTTTGGGCCCTCTATGTGGATGGATCCTCCAACATATCGGGCGCAGGCGTGGGCCTGATCTTGATCAGTCTGGAGGGAATCATCGCAGAGTACGCTCTGTGCTTCGAATTCTCTACAACAAATAATGGAGCGGAATACGAAGCTCTGATCGCAGGATTGAGGATCACTAAAGAATTGGGAGTAGATCGGCTCCAAGTTCACAATGACTCCTAATTGGTAGTGGGATAAGTCAGTGGAAACTATGAAGTACAGGAGGATAGCATAGCTAAGTATCTTGAAATGGTAAAGGAGCTCATCCCCGCCTTTAGTAGCTTCAACATCAAGCAGATTCCAAGAATAGAAAATACCAGGGCCAATCTTCTCTCCAAGCTGGCTACGCTGGCTCCGGCTGAATTGCCCAAGGGTGTTCTCTTTGAAGTTCTGAAGTGCCCAAGTATGGAAGAATCATGGCCCGTGATGAAAATTGATCATGAGCCCAGTTGGATCGACCCACTGGTGGCATATCTCAGGGATGAGGTTCTCCCTCATGATGCAAAAGAAGCTCGAAAGCTCAGAAATCAAGCCTCCCGGTACATCCTTTATGAGGACAAGCTGTACAAGAGATCATACTCTTTGCCCCTTTTAAAATATCTCCGACCTTCGAAAGCTGACTACGCCTTATGGGAGGTGCATGAGGGAATCTGCGGAAGCCATCTAGGGGCTAGATCCTTATCCCATAAGTTGCTTCGCCATGGGTATTACTGGCCAACAATGTATCGTGACTCCATTGAATACGTCAGAATGTGTGACCGATGTCAGAGGTATGCCAACATCCAGAGACAGCCCACCGCCGAGCTTACACCCTTGAGTGCCCCATGGCCGTTTGCGCAATGGGGAATGGATATCCTTGGACCCTTTCCCGTGGCATCGGGGCAGAGGAAGTTCCTCCTGGTAGCAATTGATTATTTCACAAAGTGGGTCGAAGCCGAACCACTGGCGAAAATCACAGAAGCTAAAGTGCAAGACTTCGTCTGGAAGTCAATCGTTTGTAGGTTCGGCCTGTCGAGAATCCTAATTACTGATAATGGGTGGCAATTTACGGGAGCGAGATTCGTCGAATTTTGTGAAGACCTAAACATCTCCCATAACTTTACATCGGTAGCCCATCCTCAAGCAAACGGCGAAGCCGAGGTGACCAACAGAACTCTGCTGCAGGGGATCAAGACAAGGCTCAAAAAAGTGAAAGAAACTTGGGCAGACAAGCTTTATCATGTGTTGTGGGCATACCGAACTACCCAAAGACTGCCCACGGGGGAGACCCCCTTCGCTCTGGCCTTCGGAATGGAGGCTGTTACCCCAATTGAGCTCAAGCTCCCGTTGGCACGAGTTGTGGCATTCGATGAACATCATAATTCGTAAGGTCTTAAAGCCAATCTTGACTTGCTGGAAGAAAAGTGGGAGGTAGCTCAAGTTCGAATGGCAGCCTACAGATAGAAAGTCGCCCGCTATTACAATTTTCGGGTCAAAAATAAAGTCTTTAGAGCGGGAGACCTAGTGCTTCAATGAGCGGCTGTCTCGCAACCTCAGGATCGAGGGAAGCTTGCCCTGAATTAGGAAGGCCCACACAAAGTCAAGGAAGTAGTCCGGCCCGAAACTTATTACCTCAAGGAGCTCGGAGGAGCGGACCTCCCGTGACCATGGAGCTCAAAAAATTTACGAATATATTACCGATAACTTTATTTTAAATAAAAGTTTTATATCCACATGTCTTCTCTCCTGGCACGAGCCGATATCGACAGGACAATCGAAACAAACCGTGTCGAGAGCAGGAGGAGAACTTCATCTCGACACAATCGAAGGCCCGGTTCTCCTTAGACTGGATGGGGGGAGAGGCCCTGCAACACCCATATGTGTCCCCACAGCCCTGTTAGGGACAGGAGGAGAACCTCGTCCTAACTTGAGCAAAGTCAAAGGCCCAGTTACACTTAGACCGGATGGGGGGAGAGGCCCTGCAATGCCCATATGTGCCCCCACAGCCCTGTTAGGGACAGGAGGAGAACCTCGCCCTAACTTGAGCAAAGTTGAAGGCCCGGTTACACTTAGACCGGATGGGGGGAGAGGCCCTGCAACGCCCATATGTGCCCCCACAGCCCTGTTAGGGACAGGAGGAGAACATCATCCTAACTTGAGCAAAGTTGAATGCCCGATTACACTAAGATCGGATGGGGGAGAGGCCCTGCAATGCCCATATGTGCCCCCACAGTCCTGTTAGGGACAGGAGGAGAACCTCACCCTAACTTGAGCAAAGTCGAAGGCCCGGTTACACTTAGACCAGATGGGGGAGAGGCCCTGCAACGCCCATATGTGCCCCCACAGCCCTGTTAGGGACAGGAGAAGAACCTCGCCCTAACTTGAGCAAAGTTGAAGGCCCGATTACACTTAGACCGGATGGGGGGGAGGCCCTACAACGCCCATGTGTGCCCCCACAGCCCTGTTAGAGATAAGAGGAGGACTTCGTCCTAACCTGAGCTGAAACCTATTACGTCAAAAATAGGGAAAGAACCTCATCCTGACACCAATTAAGGTCTGGTCATTCAAGACCGGATGAGAAAAAGGAAACCTTCCTAGCGACCCCTCCGCGCTCCCGCGACCCCACTAAGAGCAGGGGAAAACCCTCACTCGAAAAAAAAAAGGGAAGGGGGGGAGGGGTTAAAAAGGAAAGCGACGAACTACATCAGCGACAAATGAAAAATAAACTATATTAAAAATACAGGAAATCTCATCTCAGCGAGGATGGGGGTTCTCATCAAAACCCCCGATCTCCAAAAGAGCTCTCAACACAGGCCAAGGATAAGATGGCTTCCTCAGGGCGACGAGAAGCTTAGACCTCCGAGCCTGAACTCTGAAAGGAGGCGTCAAACTCGAGTGATCCTGGACAAATCAGCGGCCATAAACAGAAGGATGGGTCAATGCGATGGTGATCGGGTACCTCCAAACGGCATCGATATCGAGCAAGGCGAAAGCCGAAGGAAGCTCGTCAAATGACACTTCAACACGTGAGTAAAAGAGGTAGCAAAAAATTTCCTTCTCATGTTATTTACTAAATATGCATTACAGAGCCCTTAAGGCTGAAGAAGGAAGATGATCAGAAAAGCGAGCCAACACAGCAACGACCAGTAACCTCCAGACGACGTCGACAAAAAAAAAAGAGAGAGAGAAAAAAGGAAGAAGAGAGAAAGAAGATGAACAGAAAAAGAGGAGGGGAATACAACAATAACAATGGTGAATGAAAGAAGTTTAGCAGGCGATAATTTGACGCAAAGTGCGGACAAGGTAACAAAATCTCCTTCTCATTCTCGATTAACAAGATGTACGTTACAAGACCCTGAGGGCCGAGGAAAAAGAACATTCTATAAGACTCGAAAGGAACACATTAGGGACCACTTCAAGCTTTCGACTTCTCCTTCCGGTTCCATCCTTCTCAGCAGTATCTTCCAGTACATGTGATAAACCCCTCGGCTCTTGCCCTCCGCCTCGTTTCGCTCCATCACCGAAACCCCAACCCTAGGGGGAAGAGGGGGGATAGAATTCAAGGGGCAGCGACGGCGACGGCAGCGGCGATGACGACCTGCATCGGGAAGGACCGAAAGTACCTCGGAGGCTGCGATGACGCCGGAGGCATGCACCACCATCGTGTGCTCCACGACGACCACCATCCTAGGTACTTCGACAAGGTCAGTATGTGCTACTTCCACCGTCCCCGCAACAAGTTCTACTGCCCCGCTGTCGGTGTCGACCGTCTCTGGTCCCTCGACCCCGACGATGTCAAGAAACCCACCACAGCTTATGACGACAACTCTACGCCCTTGACTGGTGTCGTCCCGTTCAACTACTCCAAAATTCTTGGGCAGAATGCGCTCACCGGTTGGTTCCGTTATTAAATCCCTGTTGTTGAAAGAATTCTCCCTCGAGCCCCCTTCGAGGTGGTGGGAACCCTTAGTGACAGTTCGACAGCCGTTGAACTCGCGGGCCACTATCTTTCCCCTCCCACTCCTCTCGATCCATGACATCCTCTCAAGATTGGCCTCCGGGGTAGAAGCCCAGGCGGGAGAACTCCTCGAAAGGGCTCGAAAGACTGAAGGTGGTGGGGAGCCGGCAGCGGAGATGGCGACGATCGGTGCAAAGAATGCTCAGAGTCGAAAAGGGCACCGATGGGGTGGCTAAACTCTTGGGCAGAAGAAAGGCATCGACTCTCAGGCGAAATGAAGTCCCTGAAGGGAACGAGGGGGCTTAAATAAGCAACGGGGCCGGCACAGTTATGGTGGCGGATATCCCCAGGTCAACTAGTGCCCGCCATGCGTCCCACTCACCGTAGCATAGAGCTGACTGCTGGCGAGACCATTATGGTGTGACGCTTAGGACTACGCTCTGATGGAAATTTCAAAAGGACTCTTCGGATCGCCCTAATTGGAAAAAGACTCCAGCACGCGCGCATTGAATGCCAGGATTTTCGGGGACGGACGTGCGCAGGATTTGAGGGGGCAACTTCGGCTGTGAAAATTTCTCTGTACTTCCTTCATTCAAAACTCGAACTCGAAAGTAGGGGGACTGGTGTTGGGTATAAAATACCCTCCCAACCGAAGTTCGTGTCAGGAGTGACCCCTCAGGGATTCTACCGACGTCCGACCTTCGACGACATTTCTCCGACGGCCGAGCCTCCTCGACATTCCCAAGTTCAGCCGACGGATAAACTTCCACCGACGTCGATCGAGTTCTTCACGATGAGCAGACTCCACCCAAGTTTCTGTTGGGAAATGTGTCCCAAAAAGCCAATCGTCAAGCTGTTGACGGTTGAGCAACCAAGTATTGTAATTGATTTGTTAATAAATAAAATATATTTAGCATTTTCATCATAAACTTTCATCTTCTAATAAACTCTGTTGTTATGATGAAGTCCTTAGAACTATTTAGATTTGATAAAGAGAAGATTTATCGATTAGTCCTTAAAATAGTTCACGACCAAATGATAGGCTGTTAATAAGGACGATAGCTTCTATCGAGCATAGGTCGCTGTAGGCCATATGGGTTGGTTGTCCTCTTAACCAAAGAGTGTGGAGACACTAGTATGGCATACAGGTGAGATGTACTGGTACATCATCATTGAACGTGACCAACTCCAGAGTATTCTGCTGTCGAGAATGTCTCTGATGGGATATAGGTATAAGTGTCCCTTAGACTTGAGATCGCCTCAGTGACTTGCAAGCAACTCACTGTGCTTTGGTACTGGACTAACTGAATTTTTAATTTAGGGATGGAAGGCTTCTGGGCACAGTCAAGTACTTGCGAAGTCAGAGTGTGATCGAGATGGGATTGACCACTCCAAGAGTTGGAGAAGAATGAGTCGCTGTATTTCAATTTAGCAAAACCTTGGCCAGGGTAATCCATCAGATGGATTTGATATTTTGAAATACAATATGGACAACCTGATCAGAGTTGACAGTTGAACTCTGGGGTGTCCTATGATCATTTTGGTCAAGGGGATGAATTATATGAAAACTATATCCGCATGGGTTCTAAGGATGTTGTTCTACACATTCGATCTATCCGATCGTCGGGTACCATTGCTAGATGGTCACTTCGATTGGTACAGGAATTTATTCCTGTGCCACCGACTTAGGTTCAGACCTATGAGGTCACACACATTAGAATTCATGATCTAATCGGATGGTTGATCAACGATTAAGAATCATTCTAGGGTTAAATGATCAATACGATTGACATTTAACCCAGTGCAAGTGTTGCAGGAGGATCGATTAGCAATTTGATTGCTAATTGGCTTAATTTGATTAAACCAATGGGCTGAGATTAAGTCTAATTAAATATAATTTAATTAGATTTAGTTTGGGCTTGATTGGATCAAGTCCAATTGGTTTATTGGATAAGCCAAGTGCAAGGAAAAACTAGTCCTAGTTCAACTAGGACTTGGGTCAATCTAATTTCTAATTTGATTAGAAAATTAAATCAGATTTAAATCTAATTTAATCTGATTAAATTAGGTTTTTAATTAGGTTAAGACCCATTTTAATTGGGTTGATCTAATTTTAGTTTGATTTGGTTTGAGAAATCAAATTAAAACAAGTCATAAGATAGAATCCTAGTAAGACTAGGATTCCACCTTGCACCACATAAGCCTTCCCCATGCCCTCTCTCTCATTCAATGCCAATCTCTTCTTATTTTGTGTGACAAAAGCCCTCTCCCAGGTCTCTCCCACGTTCATAAAAGGTCTCCTCTCTTCTTTCTTACATGGAAGGTGGTTTGGATCAAATAAAAAAGGAATAAGTTTGGATTTCGAATTCTATGAGATAGAGTTTTAGAAATCCAAAACTCTTTCAATTTTGCACCGAATTTATCCAAATTTTTTTTAAAATTTTTATGGCTTTTAGGGTACATATTATGCACCATTTGATGGTAATCCATGCATAAAAATATGGAGGAGGTGCTCAAGAGTTGGGCGCCCCTTAACTTGCCATGTTTGGATAACACTTGACTAGGTATTTGACCTAGACAAGGACTCTATCATATCTCTCTATATAAGAAGAGTTTCTTCAAAAAATTTTTGGAGAAGATAGAGATTTGAGATACCTTTAGGCCATCCAAAAATCAAAGAGAAAGACCTTTAGGTCCTGGATATATAAAAGACACAAGTTAGGGTGTCTAGAGAGAGAAACGAGAAGAAGAAGAGGGTCTTCTTCTAGGGTTGTTTGTTTTCATATCTCTCCTCCCTCCATCTTTAGTTTTCTAAGAGTGTCTCAGATCTGAAACTCCTCCTTCTACTTTCCATCTTTGGAAGAGTTTAAATCATGAAGAAGGAGGCACCTGATCAACCATCAAAGAAGGATCAGTGCAGTACTAGCATACTGTGCTGATTTCCTGAAGCAGGACTTTCGATCGAGATTCGTGGGCTCGTGTGGACGACTCCTAGAGGCTGGATGCATGTGCGGCTTGCAACATCATCCTCAAGCCTGGATCAGTGAGGTTAGAATATCTAACTTGCAAGGTAATAGATCTGATCTATTGTTTAATACATACATTAGATGTAGTATAGAAACATGTTGATATGATCAACATGTAGTTCATGCTATATTTATATATTTTAATTTTTGATTTAATGCTATGTAATAATCATATAATAAGATCTTAAATCTAGGGATTCTCTAGTTTTAAAAAATAAATTTTGATTTATTTTATTCTTCCGCTGTATGATCTTGAAAAAGTTTCAAGATCTAACCCTGAAACCCTAGATCTGGTTCCTACAATTGGTATCAGAGCCTAGGTTCTTTATTACATGATTATTTATACATGCTTAGATTATTTTTTAGATTAGATCTAATTTATAATCTAATTATAAAATCTAAAATTAAAATTTTAGATCAATCACAAACTGCAAGGTTGTCCTGCTGTAAGGTTTACCCCTTACAGTGCAAAGGTTGTCCTAGTTTGTGTAGATCTATCTTTAATCATAAATTTGTTAGATATGATCTAGATTAAATTTTTGATTTATTAGATTTAAAATATATTTAAATCTGAAATAAAATCTCTTTGTTAATAATTTTTGTGCAAAAAAATTGTTTAAAGTTGAAACTGTTTCAATTACATGAACCTGTTTAGATTAGATCTAAAGTAGTTTCATATTTATTTCACTTGTATCTTGATTATGAATCAAACATGCAATATGATTGGTAGAATCATATTATAAAATTATTTTACAAATATGAAAATTATTTTTTGAAAAGCCGAACCCAACCCTCAGCCAAAAACTTAATTAAGAATTAAGAAGTTGTTTGATTAGGTTCTAGGATTGTGAATTGAAGAACCTAAGATACAAATCATAACACATTGGGTTAATGGGTTAGTGGGAATTAGGTCTATTAATTGGGTTAGACCTATGGTTAGATTAAAGATGGACTTAATTAGAGAATTAACTAAATCTAATCAATTATTGTCTTAGATTAGGTCAAGGATTCTCTAGATCAATTACAATAGTTGTAGTTGGTCAAGTCCATTTCTTTAACAAGAACCAAATGGACTTGATTCTTGGCTAAGCGGTCTAGCACAAACTGTTAGGTTGATCTAATCGCAACTAATTAAATCAGTTGGTGTCTAAGGTAAACCAGACCGGTGGTTTTTAATTGGGAGCCCGCTTACCTGGCCATTTCTGATGGTGTCTAAGGCAAGCTTTGGCAGACCCTCCCACTGATCGAACTTACCTGGCCTCTTGGTGAAATTATGTTTTGATCGAATTACTTGACTATTCAAGCTGACCCATGTCAGCTAGGTAAATCAGTGTGACTGATTTAGGTGCTCCTAGACCAGCCCTTTTAATGGTCTCCCTTAAGCTGACTTGGTGAAGCTAGTGGGAGGATCATGATAAGCTAGTTCATCTGACCTCATCCTCTATATTATTTAAATCTTCTAAAATTATTAGGTCCTTAAAATAATAAAGTTATAGAGATAACTGAGTCATAGCCTCCCATTAAGGTGTTTGATAATGAGTCTATTAACTCAATAATCATTGCAGACCCAAAGGCCGATGCTTGTTGACTAATGGAATTATCACTCATCATATGACGACTTGGAAGTGTCTCTCTAATGGTGGTTAGGTGAGCCAACCAAAGTTGGGCTTAATCATTCATTGGTTAGATACACCAAGTATGATCATGTTAATGGTTGGACCTAACCGGATCCTTACAGTGGAGGCCAAAGCCTACTGATTAGGTTTCTGGGGCAAAATTAAAATTACTAGAAATTATTTAAAAAAATAATTGGTTATGAACCTACCCTTAGATGTACATGGGTTGGCCAACCAAAGTTGGGCTTATGTGCAGTCTAAGTGGATTCTAGTACCCACTAAGGAATTAGGGTAATTCCTCGAATTGGAGGTAGAGGCTACCAATTTGAATAAAATAGTGGGAGAAACCTTTTGATTAAAGTCCAAATCTTTAGGTTTAATGAATCAATTACTAATTAGGTTATGGTTCTCCTTTGTGCAAATATGGCCACTTCCCTATCGCTCCGATCATTGTTGGACAATGATAAGTTGGTGGGACCCAACTTCGGTAGCTGGCATCGAAAGTTGAAGATTGTCCTAGAGCATGAACGGATCTTATATGTGATAATGGATCCTGCACCTGAGGAGCCAGCTGTCAATGCACGTGGAACAGTCAGAGAGACACTTACCAGAAGTGGCTCAGTGATCGGACCACGATGTGCTGTACCATGCTGGATGCTATGAGCGATGAGTTCAGTCGTAGATTCGAGATGGCTCAGCCAAAGGACAAGCTTCAAGTGTTGGAGGATGCCTTTGGCACACCCGATGACGTGGAGAGGCACAAGACTAGTACCATCTTCAATGCCAAAATGCGGGATCGTGCCTCTGTCACTGATCATGTATTGTACATGATCGAGCTGATGGAACGATTGAGCAAGCTCGGCTTTCCCTTGCATGAGCAGCTTGGGAAAGATGCAATACTGAACTCGTTGCCCAAGTCTTATCTCCCATTCCTCACTCATTATAGAATGACAAAGCTTGAAGTAAACTACCATGGGTTACTGAGGTTGCTTCAGAACTTTGAGAAGGATCACCAACTCCTCAAGGAGTCGGTGAACTCAGTGGGAGGTTCGTCTTCTGGTTCTCGACCCTTTAAGAAAGGGAAGAAGAACAAGAAGAAGAAAGTGAAGAAGGTGCAAGTTCAGGCTGGGACATCAGTGCAGAGCCAGACCAAAAAGATCAAGCCTGATAAGAGTCTATTCTACTGGCAAGCACCCTAGATTAGATAGTGTGTCAGATATCTACTTATGGCATTAGAGGCTAGGTCATATAAACAAGAACAGAATAAACAGGTTGACTCAAGAGGAAATCCTCGAAGTCAGTGATTGTGAATCACTTCCAACCTGTGAGTCCTGTCTTCTTGGTAAAATGACCAAGTCACCTTTTACTGGAAAAGGTGAGAGAGCTACAGAGCTCTTGGGCCTAGTACATACTGATGTATGTGGGCCCATGAGCACCAGTGCTGAAGGTGGATATTTTTACTTCATAACTTTCATGGATGACCTATCCCGATATGGATATGTCTATCTGATGAAACATAAGTCGGATTCATTTGAAATGTTCAAACGATTTTGAAGTGAAGTAGAAAATAAACTGGGAAGAGTATTAAAACTCTTCGATCTGATCGAGGAGGAGAATACCTTTCTAGTGAGTTTCTCACATATCTAGGAGAGAATGGGATTCTCTTCTAATGGACTCCTCCAGGAACACCACAGCATAATGGTGTGTCTGAAAGGAGGAATCGGACTCTGTTAGACATGGTCCGATCCATGATGGGTTTTACTAGCTTGCCGATATCCTTCTGGGGATATGCACTCGAATCGGCCTGTTATCTGTTAAATAGGGTTTCAAGTAAGTCTATAATTAAGATTCCATATGAGATATGGATGAGATGTAAGCCAGCACTTTCACACCTTAGGGTCTGGGGGTGCCCAACCTATATCAAACGATTAGTCACAGATAAACTTGGACCTAGGTCTGACAAATGCTCATTCATAGGGTACCCCAAAGAGACAAAAGGATATTTTTTCTATCATGCTGATGAACAAAAGGTGTTCGTCAGCCTTAAGGTAATCTTTTTAGAAAAGGAGTTCTTTGGTGAAGGAATCATTGAGGAATCATTGCCTCTAAGGTTGAACTTGATGAAGTTCAACAGGAAGAAGGACTAACACCAATAGCTGAACCTGAGTCTGATATGATTAGATCATTTTTGAAGCCCAATGTACCTGCACCATTAAGACGATCCGATAGAGTACCGCATCAACCGGACAGATACTGTGGTTTCTTGGTCCGGGACGGTGATCCCATCGAACTTGATGAGAATAATGAGGATCCGATCACCTATATGGATGCAATGCAGAGATCTGATTTCAAGAAATGGCTTGAAGCCATGAAATCCAAAATGGAGTCCATGAAGGTCAACGATGTATGGACATTGGTTGACCCACCTGAAGGGGTTAAACCCATTGGGTGTAAATGGGTCTTCAAAAGGAAGAGGGGCACAGACGAAAAGGTGGAGACCTATAAAGCCCGTCTGATCGCCAAGGGGTATCGTCAACGTTATGGTATTGACTATGACGAGACATTTTCTCCTGTGGTAATGCTCAAATCCATTTGGATAATGCTTGCAATAGCTGCCCATCTGGATTATGAGATCTGGCAGATGGATGTAAAGACAACTTTCCTGAATGGAGAGCTGACCGAAGAGGTGTATATGATACAACCTGAGGGGTTTACATCCACAGATGAGTCCAAGGTGTGCAAGCTTCAGAGATCCATTTATGGATTGAAGCAAGCTTCTCGGAGTTGGAACATGCATTTTGATAAGGTGATCAAAACGTATGGCTTCATTAAGAATGGAGAAGAGCCCTGCATCTATAAATAGGCAAATGGTCCAGTTGTGGTATTCCTTGTCTTGTACGTGGATGACATTCTCTTAATCGGGAATGACATCCCCGCACTACAGGGAATAAAAGTTTGGTTGTCATCACAGTTCTCCATGAAGGACTTGGGTGAAGCATCCTACATCCTAGGGATGAAGATTTATAGGGATAGATCTAAAAGGATGCTTGGGTTATCCCAGTCCATGTATATAGACACTGTGCTGAAGAGGTTCAGCATGGAGAATTCTAAGAAGGGCTATCTACCGATAGGCCAAGGAATTTTTCTCTCTAAGAAGGATTGTCCGACAACTCCTGAAGAGAGAGAGCGTATGAGTAGAGTCCCATATACTTCAGTCGTGGGATCTATCATGTACGTCATGATATGTACAAGACCAGATGTGACATACTCACTAAGAGTAGTGAGTAGATACCAATCTGATCATGGAGAAAATCATTGGAAAGTGGTTAAAGCCATCCTTAAGTATTTGAGAAATACTAAGGACCAATGGTTGGTTTATGGCGAGTCAGATCTGAAACTTGTGGGGTTCACAGACTCTAGCTTCCAATCTGACCATGATGACAGCAGGAGCATGTCGGATTATATCTTTACTCTGAATGGTGGAGCCATCTGCTAGAAGAGTTCCAAGCAACATACTGTGGCGGACTCTGTTTGTGAAGTAGAGTACATCACAGCATCGGATGCCATGAAGGAAGCTGTGTGGCTGAGGAAATTCATCAACGAGCTCGGAGTAGCACCCTCCCTCGATGGTTCGATCCTGCTCTACTGCGACAGCACTAGTGCCATAGCTCAGGCGAAGGAACCCAAAGCACATCAGCGGACGAAGCACATCTTGCGCCGCTTCTACCTAATCCGAGAGATCGTGGATCGAGGTGACGTCGACTTTCAGAAGATCGACGGAAAGGATAACCTGGCCGACCCCTTCACTAAAGCCCTGGCGATAAAGGAGTTCGACAACCACAAGTCGAAGATGAGTATTAGATACTGTGCCGAGTGGCTTTAGGACAAGTGGGAGATATTGGGAAATGTGTCCCAAAAAGTCAATCGTCAAGCTGTTGACGGTTGAGCAACCAAGTATTGTAATTGATTTGTTAATAAATAAAAAAAAATTTGGTATTTTCATCATAAGCTTTCGTCTTCTAATGAACTCCGTTGTTATGATGAAGTCCTTAGGACTATTTAGATTCGATAAAGAGAGGATTTTTTGATTAGTCCTTAAAATAGTTCACGACCAAATGATAGACTGTTAATAAGGACGACAGCTTCTATCGAGCATAGGTCGCTGTAGGCCATATGGGTTGGTTGTCCTCTTAACCAAAGAGTGTGGAGACACTGGTATGGCATACAGGTGAGATGTACTGGTACATCATCATTGAACGTGACCAACTCCAGAGTATTCTGCTGTCGAGAATGTCTCTGATGGGATATAGGTATAAGTGTCCCTTAGACTTGAGATCGCCTCAGTGACTTGCAAGCAACTCACTGTGCTTTGGTACTGGACTAACTGAATTTCTAATTCAGGGATGGAAGGCTTCTGGGCACAGTCAAGTACTTGTGAAGTCAGAGTGTGATCGAGATGGGATTGACCACTCCAAGAGTTGGAGAAGAATGAGTCGCTGTATTTCAATTTAGCAAAACCTTGGCCAGGGTAATCCATCAGATGGATTTGATATTTTGAAATACAATGTGGACAACCTGATTAGAGTTGACAGTTAAACTCTGGGGTGTCCTATGATCATTTTGGTCAAGGAGATGAATTATATGAAAACTATATCCGCATGGGTTCTAAGGATGTTGTTCTACACATTCGACCTATCCGATCGTCGGGTACCATTGCTAGATGGTCACTTCGATTGGTATAGGAATTTATTCCTGTGCTATCAGCTTAGGTTCAGACCTATGAGGTCACACACATTAGAGTTTATGATCCGATCGGATGGTTGATCAACGATTAAGAATCGTTCTAGGGTTAAATGATCAATACGATTGACATTTAACCCAGTGCAAGTGTTGCAGGAGGATCGATTAGCAATTCGATTGCTAATTGGCTTAATTTGATTAAGCCAATGGGCTGAGATTAAGTCTAATTAAATATAATTTAATTAGATTTAGTTTGGACTTGATTGGATCAAGTTCAATTGGTTTATTGGATAAGCCAAGTGCAAGGATAAACTAGTCCTAGTTCAACTAGGACTTGGGTCAATCTAATTTCTAATTTGATTAAAAAATTAAATCAGATTTAAATCTAATTTAATCTGATTAAATTAGGTTCTTAATTAGGTTAAGACCTATTTTAATTGGGTTGATCTAATTTTATTTTGATTTGGTTTGAGAAACCAAATTAAAACAAGTCATAAGATAGAATCCTAGTAAGACTAGGATTCCACCTTGCACCACATAAGCCTTCCCCATGCCCTCTCTCTCATTCAATGCCAATCTCTTCTTATTTTGTGTGACAAAAGCCCTCTCCCAGGTCTCTCCCACGTTCATAAAAGGTCTCCTCTCTTCTTTCTTACATGGAAGGTGGTTTGGATCAAATCAAAAAGGAATAAGTTTGGATTTCGAATTCTATGAGATAGAGTTTTAGAAATCCAAAACTCTTTCAATTTTGCATCAAATTTATCCAAATTTTTTTTGGAATTTTTGTGGATTTTAGGGTACATATTGTGCACCCTTTGATGGTGATCTATGCACGAAAATATGGAGGAGGTGCTCAAGAGTTGGGCGCCCCTTAACTTGCCATGTTTGGATAAGTTTGACTAGGTATTTGACCTAGACAAGGACTCTATCATATATCTTTGTATAAGATGAGTTTCTTCATGAAATTTTTGGAGAAGATAGAAATTTGAGAGACCTTTGGGACATCCAAAAATCAGAGAGAAATACCTTTGTGTTGTGGAGATATAAAAGACACAAGTTAGGATATCTAGAGAGAGAAACGAGAAGAAGAAGAGGGTCTTCTTCTAGGGTTGTTTGTTTTCATATCTCTCCTCCCTCCATCTTGAGTTTCCTGAGAGCGTCTCAGATTTGAAACTCCTTCTTCTACTTTCCATCTTTGAAAGAGTTCAAATCATGAAGAACGAGGCACCTGATCAACCATCAAAGAAGGATCAGCGCAGTACTAGCATACTGTGCTGATTTCCTAAAGCAGGACTTCTGATCGAGATTCGTGGGCTCGTGTGGATGACTCCTGGAGGCCAGACGCATGTGTGGCTTGCAACATCATCCTCAAGCCTGGATCAGCGAGGTTAGAACATCTAACTTGCAAGGTAATAGATCTGATCTATTGTTTAATACATACATTAGATGTAGCATAGAAACATGTTGATATGATCAACATGTAGTTCATGCTATATTTATATATTTTAATTTCTGATTTAATGCTATGTAATAATCATGTAATAAGATCCTAGATCTAGGGATTCTCTAGTTTTAAAAAATAAATTTTAATTTATTTCAGTCTTCCGCTGTATGATCTTGAAAAAGTTTCAAGATCTAATCCTGAAACCCTAGATTTGGTTCCTACAGTTTCTACCTGCTCGGCTTCATCCGGACTCCTACGGGAGCCAGACTTCATCCCCGACTCTGACTGTAGGTAGACTTCATCTGGACTCCTATGGGAGTCGGACTTCATCCCCGACTCCGACTGCAAGTAGACTTCATCCGGACTCCTACGGGAGCCGACTTCATCCCCGACTCCGACTACAGGTAGACTTCGTCCGGACTCCTACGGGAGCCGGACTTCATCCCCGACTATGATTGCAGGTAGACTTCATCCGGACTCCTACGGGAGCCAGACTTCGTCCCTGACTCCGACTGCAGGTAGACTTCATCCGGACTCCTACGGGAGCCAGACTCCGACTCCGACTGCAAGTAGACTTCATCCAGACTCCTACGGGAGCCAGACTTCGTCCCCGACTCCGACTGCAGGTAGACTTCGTCCGGACTCCTACGGGAGCCGGACTTCATCCCTGACTCCGACTGTAGGTAGACTTCATCCGGACTCCTACGGGAGCTAGACTTCATCTCCGACTCCGACTGCAGGTAGACTTCGTCCGGACTCCTACGGGAGCCGGACTTCATCCCCGACTCCGACTGCAGGTAGACTTCATCCGGACTCCTACGGGAGTCGGACTCTGACTCCGACTGCAAGTAGACTTCATCCGAACTCTTATGGGAGCTGGACTTCATCCCCGACTCCGACTGCAGGTAGACTTCGTCCGGACTCCTACGGGAGCCGGACTTCATCCCCGACTTCGACTGCAGGTAGACTTCATCCGGACTCCTACGGGAGCCGGACTTCATCCCCGACTCTGACTGCAGGTGGACTTCATCCGGACTCCTACGGTAGCCGGACTTCATCCCCGACTCTGACTATAGGTAGACTTCATCCGGACTCCTATGGGAGCTGGACTTCGTCCCCGACCTTGACTGCAGGTAGGCTTCATCCGAACTCCTACGGGAGTCGGACTTCATCTCCGACTCCGACTGCAGGTAGACTTCATCCGGACTCCTACGGGAGTCGGACTTCAGCAGCTGGACCCCTCGAGCAGATGAACCTCTTCAGTGCCATCCGACACCCACTGACCGATCGACCCTCCACCAAATTCTGTGTAAGACCGAGCTTCGTCTGCGAAAGGACCCTGACCGAGCTCCTACAGCAAATGACCCTCGCCTGTAGTATTAACGCCCAAGGCACCCAACAGTAGAAGGCTCGCCAGCAATATCCAAGCTCCTCTCAAATGGATAGCTACCTCTCTCCGTCGGGTGCTTCGACCGAGCTTCGGCTGACAAGCCTGAGCTCCACGCGGCAGGCTGTAGTAATGGCCATGACTCTACTCACCTCCTGCGACGGATTCTGCATGGCTCCACCACTCCCCGCAACAGGCTCCACGCGGTAGGCTGCAGTAACAGCCACGATTCTGCTCCACTTCCTACGACGGATTCTGCACGGCTCCACCACTCTCTAGCAAGTCACGACAACGAACGCCGCTCCATTCTCTGCAATAGGCTCCACATGGCAGGCCACGGTGATAGCCACGACCCCACTCATTTATTCTCCACAACAAACTCCTCTTGGCCCCTAAGCAGCCCACTACTAGGCAGTTACAAACGTCGCTATCAATCCGTTGCCCCCTCCCCTATAAAAATGGGGGGTCCCAGATACGTTATTCTCTAAGCTCTAATTTCTATCCCAAAAACTCTGCTAAAATTTTCGTTCCAGCACTCCATTCTTGTTGAGGCAGAGAACTGACTTGAGCGTCGGAGGGTCTTGCCGGAGCAATCCCAACTCCGATTTAGACTTTCTTTGCAGGTCCCGACGGCGACCGCGACTCCCTCGACTCCAGCTTCTCCGACGCAGGTGGATTTTTGCACCAATAGTTCTTATGATCAGATGGCCATGAGGAATACCTTAATCAGAAATATAAATTTAACTACAAAACTAGTTAGATCTAAATTAACATATCACATATACAATTTAAGATCTAACTAATACATATTTTGCATACATCTCATGTATTAAAAATTGATCTAATTAACATACTTTCAGATCTAATACATCATATGTAATATCTAAAAAATAAGATTTAAATTGAACTATTCAAAATTAAATCTATTCTAGACAAATTACTGGAACAATTCTACAACTAGTCTAGGCATGCAACATATCAATTTTATGAAAAAATTAAAATTTTATTTTCTATTTTTTGATCTAATTATAATACTTATAATATTAAAAAAATAAAGAATAAATTTAATTTAATTTATATTTTAATCTCATTAAAACATAAAACTTAAGACTATTCATGGATTCAACTAATCCTAGTCTAATCATGCATCTCATGCATGTTAGATCTTCTTAGATTTAATTTTAAATATTTTTTATTTTAGATCTTATAATATCTAATGTGATATCTGAAATTATTAAGTATCAGATAAATTAAAATTAAAATCAGATCTAAATTAAATCTGAAATAGAGTCAAAAACCTAGCTCTAATACCAGTTGAAGGAGGAAAACTGCTTTTCCTCGTAGGATCTTCCAGATTTCACCAAATCTGAGGCGGAATAAATTTAAAATTTTTTTATCCTACATGTATTTTAGATCTAAATCTCTAGATCTAATCTTATTATCTGATATTTTAAATCTAAAATTAAATCTAAAACTATGATGAAAGAAGAAATACCTCAAGGGTAATCTGATTATCCTGTAGATGATCTCTGCACAGCCCGAGGTTCTGATGTAGCCACACAAGCGCCTGGCCTCTATCGGTATCCACTCAAGTAGAATTTGGAATATCCTCTCCTCATAAATCTATGCTCCAAAAATCAGATCTCTATCTGATTTGAAAGTACTTCAGAACTCCTTCTGAAGTTGGAGCAGCAGCCTGTCGAAGATGTCCTGCAGCCTTCTGTTCCAGGCATCACCACGCCTTGGATCTTTGCCAGATGGATGTCCAACTCTTTGGACGTAAAGAGCAGAGGAAGGAGAGTAGGGAGGATATGGAGAAGAGAAGAGGGGGTAGAAGCTTTTAGGTTTTGTGCATAAAACAACTTCTACCTCGAAACCCTAGGCGCAGCAGGATTTATATAGACCCTGTATGCTGCGCAGTGCCACATCATTCAACCAATCAAAAAATTCTAATAAATTTTAAAAAAATTTTGATTGATGGAGTGATATCATTTGATTATATCAGATAAAAACTCTACCTTATCTCCAAAAGATGGCGGCAACATTGGATAAGCACAAATAGAGGCGGCGCCCAAGAGTTTAAATTGATCAAGACTCTCCAATCCTTATCCACTTGGGGCACCCGCTTTAATCCAATTGGGCTCACACCATAATCTGATTATGGCACCCAATTTGATGTGGCTTGGCTTGTGGACACTCCATAAAAATTCTCCAATGAGCCCTCTTCAGTTTAAGACCCATATGTCAACTTTTGACAGATGTCCTAAAATGAAATTGGCAGGTGCTAGGAATTAGCAGGTGTTGTCTTAAATTCATCTCATGAATTAAGACAAGCCTTTTCTGAGCTGGACAAGCTTTATTTAGATTGAGAGAAACCTTTCTAAGGTTTTCTAGATGAGTCAAATCATATTTGGCTCAGTAGAGACAGAAAAGATTATACGAGGAGAGAGTTAGGCTCAATCGTGTGCTAGCACGATTTTCTTGAACCTTATTGGATCTTATCCAAATCAATTGGGTTAGCCCAATTGATGACATACAGACCCTAACCCTTGTTTGTGTGACCCAGTTAGGTTCAATTTTATACGATAATGAGACATGTCGTGATCTCATCATCGACATCATCGAAACTCCTTTCAATAGACCAGAACTCTTCTGATTCAGACAATTAGAATGATCGATCATCAATATCATTCTAATTGCTCCCAAAATTTATCAGTGACACCTAACAGTATATGGTGGTAACCCATCAGAACTGAAGACAAACGTCTCGGTGCAGCTACCTGTGTGATTGAGTTCCTCTATCATGAGTCCCGACTGAATTAGGGTTAAGGTGAACTCATCAAACCCAACATTAGTCATATGAGTTAATCGATCGATCTGAGTCTGATATGAAATCTTAATAGAAAACTCTTTTCCATTATTTCACTCTACCATAGCCATGGGCTTAAGGACTCGATCTTTCAATTATCATAGGACTACTCCTCTTATCTACCGAGGTTGATAGATCCCATCTTGGTGCGACCTAGTCCCTACAATGAATATGCTACAGCCAACATACACCTCAGGATTCTGAATGGCTAAGAGATCGAGTTATGGTATAGTCAAACTATAACACACTCAAGGTGAACTGTCGATGTACCTCAGGTCAAAGAACTCGACACACAACTGCAGCATCGAGCTAGTCATTGATGAGAAGGTAGACTTCCTTATGACTGCTCGATATGATCACGCTCAGTACTCTCGTTCTCAATGAAAACTTGTACTCTCGCTCCGATGTCTCCACATCGTAGACTCAAGACATATCTACTCTAAGAAAGTGATCGTACACTAACCTTTCGGATCGATCACCATCCTCATGATGATCCTATGGTCAGGAGCTATTTATGAGTTAGTTATGTAAATTCATGTCTTAAATTTTCAACTCTTGAAAATATGAATTGACATTCTTACTAACTCAAAGGATGTATCACAGACACAATGTACACAATGTGATAGAAGAATAACCCATTTATTGATTTATAGTCAAAATTATAAATTTGCCCTTAGATTTATACAGGAATGTGTCAGCCAATCTGGCATCTAGGGCACACATCTAACATAGTCTCCTTGTAAGATTATGCTCTTGAGACTACTTGTCATGTTCTGAATTGGATTTCAAACTAATCAGTCGCAAGGACTCTATATGAGATATGAACTTGGCTTAAGCTGATACTTTCTTACCTTAGGATTTGGGAGAGTTTATTTTATGTCAAGTATTTACAAATTGATTAGCTTGGATCTCGATCCTATATATATTATTTTATAGAGTAATCCCAAAGAATCTAGGGGATATAACTTCTACCTTACTAAATGAACAAAAGTTGTTCGATATTCTTTTTGGAAAAGAAGTACCTTGATGAAGGAACTGATGCCTTTAATGTAGAACTTATGAAATTCGATAGGTAGAAGAACCGACACAATCTAGTGAACCTATAGAATCGAATTTGATTAGATCAAATCTAGAACCCATTGAAGAAGCATCATTAAGGAGATCTAATAGAGTACTGCATCCATTGGATAGATACTTTGATATCTAGGTCTGGGATATAATCCTATTGAACTCGATGAGAACAACAAGGATCTGATCACCTACACAGATATCATGCAGAGGTCTGACTTCGATTAGTGGCTTGGAGCCATAAATTCTGAAATGGAATCTATAATGATCAACAGTGTATGAATATTCATTGATCCACTCAAAAAAATAAAATCTATAGGGTGTAAGTGGTCTCCAATAGGATCAGAGAGTGCAGATGAGAAGATGGAGATCTACAAAGCTCATCTGGTTACCTAAAGATATTGTCAACATTATGGTATTGACCATAACGAGATATTTTCTCTTGTGGTAATGTTAAATATTTCAGAGTTGGAATATGCATTTTGATAAATGGTCAAAATGCATGGCTTCATTGAGAACAAAGAAGAACCCTACAAATACAAATGGGTTAATAATTCTATGAGTATATTTCTTATTTTGTATGAGAATAAAATTTTCTTAATTGAGAATGATATTTCTCACATTATAGGGAATAAAGATTTTACTGTTATCATTATTCTCCACAAAGAACTTTACGAAAAGCATCTCTCATCCCAAGGATGAAGATCTATAGAGATAGATCTAAGAAGCTGCTTAGGTTATCTCAATCCACATACATAGTGTTTATAAGTAGAATTTATTCTATCATATACACCATGTACGAGGTCGGATATGGTATACTCACTAGGGATAGTGAGTGGATACCTGCAAGATCCGAGTGAGAATCACTAGAAAGTCATCTTTAATTATTTGAGAAATATTAAAGATCGATGATTCGATTATGGAAAATCTAACTTAAAATTAGTAGAGTATGATTTTAATTTTTAGTTGAACATAATAATAGCAAGAACGTGTCAGAATACATCTTTATCCTAAATAATAGAGCAATCTATTAGAAAAGTTTCAAGCAAAACAATATAGGCAATTCAATTTGTGAGGCAGAATGCATTGCAGCATTCGATGCTTGCAAAGAAGCTATATGATTGTACAGATTCACTGACAAGCTAGAAGTGGCACCCTCCGATGATGGTCCTACTGTACTGTATAGCACCGAAGCCATAGCTCATGCTAAGGAGCTGAAGTCTCATTAGCTTACCAAGCATTTTGCATCGCTACCACCTTATTCAAAAAATCTGTTAAGGTGACGTTGAACTTTAGAAGATTGATAGAAAAAAAAATCTAACCGATCCATTTACCAAAGCCTCGATATCTAGGAGTTCTGAGATGATAAATCAAAGATGGGTATAAGATACCATATTGATTGGCTTTAGTCCAAGTGAGAGTTATTGAGAATTATGTCCTAAAGTCAATCGTTTGACGATTGTGCTAATTATAAATATATATGAATTGATCAATAATAAAAGTTATTTGATCTTTTTCATCACAAGCTTACATCTTCTAAATGAATACCTATAATTGTGATGAAGTCTTTAGGATTACTTTGATCGATAAAGGAGGATTTATTGTATGGTCTTTAAACTAGTTCATGACCAAACGATATGCTATTACTAAGACAATAGCGATATCAAGTGTAGATCATTGTGTGCCATATGCATTGGTTGTTCTCATAATCAAATGGTGCGAAGACACTGGTATGGTATGCAGTTGAGATGTAGAAATACATCATCATCGAACATGACTAACTGTGGAGTACTCTACTGTCAAGGGTAGCTCACGAAGGGTATGGATATAAGTGTCCTTTCGATCTGAGATCACCATTATTGCCCAGCTATGCAACCCAAGAAGGGAGGGTTGAATTGGATTTTTAAAATTTTAAAGTTAATTTAGAACCACAAGGATTAAATAATAATAAGCAAGTTATATGTAGTAAGTGATTTAGGCAAGGTATAAAAATGAGATGCAAGAATGCAAAAAAATAAAGAAATTTAGAAAGAGAGCAAATAAGCACAACACAAACAATCAAGGTCTATAGTGGTTCGGTGCCAACCTTGCACCTACATCCACTCCCCAAGCATCTCTTGAGAATTTAAATCTATTAAAATATATTCAACAAGAATACAACGTCGGTACCTCCGACTCTAGCTATCCAAAGCTAAGCCAACTCAATATAATCCGATTCAAGGTTCGGATCAACCTATCCAAGTTTTGGAATCCTTCCAAAACTAAAGATTAAGACAAAAATAGAGTATAAGAGTTAATCACATGAAAATATAAGTTTAGCTCCTTTAATGAGCAAATAAAACTTTAAATATACTTTACACAATAAGAAAAATTTTTTTTTGATTTTTCTCAAGGTTGTTGAAGACTTGAATGAGCTCTTGAGGGATTGGTGAACTTGAAATGAAAGCTTCTTGAACTTGAAGAGGGTTTTTTGCTTAGAGTTGAAATAAATGCTTGAATCTCTGTCTTTTTCTCTTTCTTAAGGGCCTTTATGGCTTCAATAGATGGTAGAGAGTAATTTGGGCAGGATTAGAGCCATTGGAGTGCATTAAATATCCATTAAATATGATCAAAATGAGTTAAAAAATTAGCCATTATGAAGATTTTCCATCGTAAGGATCGACTCATAGGGTCGTCCCCTGCACAGGGGTCGACCCTATGAGTCGACCTCTGTGACATAGAATAGAAAGTCACTATTCTATATCTTTGACTTGCATGAACAACAGAGATCAACCCCTAGGGTCGTCCCCTTTGGGTGTGCCAGCCAAAAATAGCATGCCATCCAGCCATTTTTGATAGGGATCGACCCTAGGGTCGACCCTTTTCTTTAAACTTGATTTTCTCTCGAAATATACATCCAAAAATTATGAAATTACCCCCAATAGATTACAAATCTTCTATTCTTGCTCTTGAGACTTTCGAATCAGAACTTGATAAAATTATAATTTTGCTCCTAAAATATAATAAATCTTTTTTCAAGCCAAAATCATTAGTAACCCCCTCAAATATTTTGTAATCATCAAAATCAATTCATGGAGCAACAATCTCCTCCTTTTTGATGATGATAAAATATTTGAGCAAAAGCAAAATATAACATATATAAAGCATTGATTATGAATTTTTAAATTTATGAAGATGCATCACTTAAATATTAAAGCTAATTATTTGAATAAAATGCATCATGAGTAGTTTGAACATTAGTTTGAAAATTGCTTATAAGATTATTTTCTTGGATAATTTTGCTTATTGCTCGATTTTATTTCTCTACTCTCCATTTTTGACAACATCAATTAAGATCTTAAGGAGTCTTTAAGGAAAAAATGAAAAGGACTCCCCCTCACTATAGCAATCATAAAGGACATTTCAATTTGTTCATATAGAAGATATTATCATTCATAATATTTCATAGTACATACATAAGGTATTTTTCATATCACATAATTAAGACATTTCAATTGATGCCATTCATAAAAATCAATCCAAATGACATTCATAGAAGTTATATATATATATATATATATCCAAAATATGACTGAATACATAAGTGTCACAATACATAAAAGTCAAGTCAAAATACATAGGCCATACAAAAGTCATGGGTAACAAATACAACTATCCATGAGTCAATCAGCCAACAAATACAAAGGCCATAAGTTAGATCCTAGACAAAAAAACTAACTATGTTAGATCTAATAAATGTCATGGCTAGAGGCATCAGAATCAGAAGAGCATATATATATATATATATATATGTGTGTGTGTGTGTGTGTGTGTGTGTGTATATATATATATATCCAAAATGTGATTGAATACATAAGTGTCACAATACATAAAAGTCAAGTCAAAATACATAAGCCATACAAAAGTCATGGGTAACAAATACAACTATCCATGAGTCAATCAGCCAACAAATACAAAGGCCATAAGTTAGATCCTAGACAAAAAAACTAACTATGTTAGATCTAATAAATGTCATGGCTAGAGGCATCAAAATCAGAAGAGCCAGAGATATGATGAGGAGTCTCAGGATCCAAGCCATAGGCACATCCTCAACTACGTCTGCCTCGGCCATGGGTAGAAGTACCGACACGAGCAGAAGGATGAGAAGGTCTTGGAGCCTGAAAAGATATGGACTCTGCTAGGAGAACAAGTCTGATGGTGTCCAATTATTTTAAAGCTCTCGACATGGACTGCATCAAGGTACCAATCTGAGTAGAGATAGCCTCACTGGAGCCCCTAATCTCTCTCCTCAAAAAATCAAAGCCACTCTTCAAAACACATCGAAGCCTAGGCACCTCTGCAGACAGGTTGGAGACCTCCGTGATGTCCTCTCGCGGCTGGGGATGGGTTAAGGCTAATACCTGCCACTTCAAATCTAAAACTCTGCCCGTCAGTCTCAGAATATATCCCTCAAGCTGCTCAGTCGTGCGGATTGAGTAGTAAGCATCTGAAAGATAGTAGAGATATGAGGGATCAAAGTCTGGCCAAGATTAGCCTGAGATATCATCCTCTGAGCAAAACCTGAGATGGCAAACTGCTGGGATAAAATAGAAGCAACATGCTGGGACATCAACTGAATTTGATCATTTGCAAGTCTGATCTCTGAAGGATCTACTCTACTCTCTGACTGTGGTACAGAAGCATTCCACTTCACTGACTCTGAGCAACCAGCCTCATGATCAGACACAAACTGAATATCAGGAGATGCTCTATGATCATGAGGAGATGAAGACAGTCCCTCCTCCTCTGCTCTCTTTTCAACGCCCTTCAACCAACCACCATCAGTCTTTGAAAAACCCATGCGACACAATGTGTGATGGTTGATGGTGTCAGAATGTGATAATCTGGTGACTGCCTCCCCTTCAAAACAGACTCCGAACCTCTTAAAGACCAGGATGAGTACCATACCATAAGGCAAGTGAGCCTTAGACCTTTTAGGGTCTCTCTCATGGCCTCAAACATCAAAGTAGGAAGGTTTAAGGGGGTCTCGATGATCACATGGTACATGATGCATATATCCCTACCAGATAAGAAGTCATGCCTGCCACTCCTAGGGATAAAAAATTTGATCACCATGTGATGCAAAAGTCTCATCTCTACTAAAAGAATCCTTGCTTCTAATTTATTTAAATTTTTAGTAAATGTTCTTCCTAAAATAACACTTAGTCCCTCTTCTTTGATTGAGAGCTCTATATGAGAAGAACCTTCACAAGGCAAGTGCAAGATTTGTCCCAAAAGTAATGGATCAAGAACAATGTTAACACCTTTTACTGAAGACTTTACTGTTCTATTATAGTAACTTAAATTCAAATAGAATTTTCTGACCAAATCAACATAGGTATTTTCCTTCAATAGATAGTAAAACTCCCATCCTTTACTTTTAATTTTTGATCTAATTGAGAACCTCTTTTTTTTCAAAAAACTTAAAATCTATGTTCTTCCCAGATTCTACTTTTCAATTGGAGAGTGGTACCTTACTTGGACTAAGTGGAAACTGTGAAGATACTGGAGCAGGATCTGGAACTGGGGTTGGAGCAAGAGAGGGCTTGGCTGTCATTCTTTTTCTGTTCACTTCCTCCTCTAACCCACAAATAGACTTTCTTCTCTACGGTAGCTTCAATTTGAGAGCCATTTCGGATAAGAGAGACTTGCAAACAGCTTAGGAGACATAATGAGAGGAGAGTGAAAAGAATTTTAAAAAAAAATAAGGATTTTGGGGAGATAGACCATCGGTTTGGAGAAAAGGATTTGAAGCTAGGGTAAGCTTGATCCATCCAAATGAAGAAGAAAAAAAAAGGAATTTAGTTCCTAAAAGGGTGATTTGAAGGGGGAAACATGGTGGGAAGAGAGATTTTAAGAGAATTTTTGCGGTTAAGAGAGTGGAGAGGGAGGAGATTTTTGTTCGGTGGAATGAGGAAGATGAAAGGCAAAGGGTCGACTCCTTTACAAATGGAGATTTTCCAATAAAATAGAGTGCCCGATGGATTTTAATAAAAATTACAAGTTTACCCTAAGTTCAACCTTAGGGATCGACTCATTGCTAGAAAATTTCAAAAAATTATGAAAAAATTTTAAAAAAATTTGAAACTTGAGAGAAGGGTGTCTATTAAAGAGATTGATCATATGAAGGATAGTTTTGAGCTTTTAAGAAGAAAGAGATGAGAATTGAGCTAAAAAATTGGTTCAATGAATTTTTAGCAAGTTAAGAACTTAGAATCAAAAAGATACTTAAGCTGATAAGTCAAGAATTCCTAGTTCTCTCCTAATTTCACAAAATTTATCTTCACTTAAGGCCTTGGTAAAGATGTCAGCCAATTATTTTTCAGTACATATATAATCAAGAATTATATCATTGTTTTGGACATATTCTCTTATAAAATGATGTCTAATTTCAATATGCTTTGATCTAGAGTGCTGAATTAAATTTTTAATTAGATTAATAGCACTAGTATTATCACATCTTATGGGAGTTTCATTGAGTTTGATGTCAAAGTCTTCAAGTTGTTGCTTAATCCACAAGATTTGAGTACCGTAACTTTCGACTGTAATATATTCGACCTCGGTCGTAGACAGTGCCACTAAATTTTGCTTCTTACTAAATTAAGAGATTAAGTTAACTCCAAAATATTGGCAAGTTCTACTAGTATTTTTTCTATCTAATCTACATTCAGCAAAATCGGCATCTGAATATCCTATTAAGTCAATTGATGAGTCCTTAGAATACCATAATCCTAGAGTTTGTGTACTTTTTAAATATTTAAAAAAAAATTTAACTGTATTTAAATATAATTCTTTTAGATTTGATTGAAAGTGTACACATAGACAAACACTAAATATAATATCTGATCAACTAGCAGTTAAATACAATAAAGAATCAATCATGCCTCTATAAAGTTTTGAGTCTATATTTTTACCTCCTTCATCCTTGTCAAGCTTACACGATGGGCTCATGGAGGTACCAATTGCTTTGAAGCCCTCCATTTCAAATCTTTTGAGTAGTTATCTTGTATACTTGCTTTGGATGATGGAGATCCCTTCCTTTGTTTGTTTGATTTAGAGTCCAAGGAAGAATGTAAGTTCTCCCATCATGCTCATCTCGAACTCTCCCTGTATGAGCTTAGCAAAATCTTGACAAAGAGTTTCATTAGTAGATCCAAATATAATGTTATCAACGTATATTTGTATAACTAAGATATCATCATGATTTTTTTTAATGAAAAGGTTGTATCTACATTTTCTCTTGAAAAATCATTATTAAGCAAGAATTTATTTAGCCTTTCATACCAAGTCCTAGGTACTTATTTTAAACCATATAATACTTTATTTAATTTAAAAATATGATAAAAAAAAATATGATTTTCAAAATCGAGGGGTTGTTCTACATATACTTTTTTAGCAATATAACTATTTAGAAAAGTACTTTTGACATCCATTTGAAATAACTTAAAATTCATAAAGCATGCATATGTAAGTAAAAGCCTAATTGCTTCTAATCTAGCAATAGATACAAAGATCTCATCAAAATCAATTCCCTCTTCTTGATTATAATCTTTTGCAATCAATCTTGCTTTATTCCTAATTATATTTTCATGTTCATCCAATTTATTCCTATATACCTATTTTATGCCAATTACTGGATAATTTTTAGATCTTGATACTAAAGACCATACATTGTTTCTTTTGAATTGATTAAATTCCTCTTGTATTGCATTTATCTAATTATAATTTTTTTCAGCTTCATCTATGATTTTAGGTTCAAAATGAGAAAAAAGTACAAAATAATTGTATGCATCTCTAAGTGAAAAATGAGTTCTTACTCCATGTGTAGAATCACCAATGATTAATTCTTTGGGGTGATTGTGATCATACCTCCATTCTTTGGATAGATCATTTATACCTTGAGGTTGTTCTTATGGTTCTTCACTTTCATCCTCTTATTTATTTTTATGTTCTTCTTCATTTTGAATTGTTGCATCTTTTAGGGTGAGCTCCTTCATTCCTTCTATAAGAAGATCTGCATCATCAATACCTTCACTCTTTCTTGAAGGAAGATCATTAGTCTCATCTAAAATAACATGTATTGACTCCTCTACTACTAAAGTTCTTTTGTTGAAAACTCTAAAAGCTTTGCTAGAAGAGGAGTAGCCAAGAAAAATAGCTTCATCGGATTTTGCATCAAATTTTTTTAATCTCTCTTTACTATTGTTCAAAACAAAACATCGGCAATAAAAAATATGAAAGAATGCAATGTTTGGTTTTCTTCCTTTCCAAAGCTCATAGGGTGTTTTCTTTAGGATCAGTCTAATTAAAGCATGATTTAAGATGTAACATGCCATGTTAATTACTTCTGCCCAAAAGTATCTTGGGAGGTTGCTTTCACATAGCATGGTACGGGCTATTTCTTCAAGGGTTCTATTTTTTTTTTCTACTATCTCATTTTGTTGGGGTGTTCTAGGTGATGAAAAGTTGTGGTCAATACCTTTTTCATCATAAAACTTTTCAAAATCTTGATTTTTAAATTCGATTCCATGATCACTTCAAATATTTTAAATTGAAAAAATTTTTTCATTAGTAATTTTTCAATAAAATTTAGAGAACACATGAAAAGTTTTATCCTTATATGCCAAAAAGAAAACCTATGTAAACAAGAGAAACCATCAATAATTATAAAGTCATATCATTTTTCACCTAAACTAGCAGTTCTAGTGGGTCCAAACAAATCCATGTGCAATAATTCTAATGGCCTAGAAGTTGAAACAAAGTTTTAGATTTGAATGAGACTTTTGTTTATTTACCTAGTTGGCATGCATCACAAATTCTATCCTTTTCAAAATTCAATTTAGGTAAATCGATAATCAATTATTTTTTAATAAATTTTGAAAGTGAATGCATGCTAATATATGCAAGCCTATGGTGCCAAAGCCAACTAGTCTCATTAATTTTGGCATTCAAGGCTACTAGGCATTACATGTTTATCTTGAAAAGATCATTCAAATCTATCATATAAATATTACCATGTCTATGTCCAACAAATTTAATGCCTTCATCATTGGGACTAGTTAATATGCATAATGAAGATTCAAAAATAATATTGTACCTTTTGTCACAAAATTGACTAATACTTAATAGATTATATTTCAAACCATCTACTAATAAAATATTTTTAATATACTTGGAGGGAGTGATACCATTGTTACCTATACCGATGATCTTTCTTTTGCTATTATCTCCAAAGGTGACCATCCCTCCATCTTTTGCATCAAGTGTGATGAATTGGGATTCATCACTGGTCATGTATCTTGAGCACCCGCTATCAAGATACTATTTTTGATTTATTTCTTAGGATGCAAGACACACCAACATACAAAAATCAAGTTTTGACTTTAGGTACCCAAATTTTCTTAGGTCTCTTTTGGTTAGTCACAATGGTTCCTTTTGGAACCCATATTTTCTTCACATTAGAATTTTCAGATTTCGTAGAGAAATATGTATAGAATTTGTATTCTACTTTACCATATTTAAAGTAAGTAATATTTGAAAACTTGTTGCTTGATGATTTCATAAAGATATTTTTTAGAAATTTTTATTTCTTTAAAGGGTTGTAGCCAAGACCGACTTTATCATAAATGACCTTTTGATTATCAAGTATCATTTGAAGTTTATTTGAACTTAAAGTGAACTTTTCTACCATAGGTTTTAACTTAGCAATTTTATTTTTCAAGTTCAAATTTTTTTGTGTTAAGATCAATTTTTTATTTGAAATAATCTCATTTTTTTAATAAAGATTGATTCTTTGATTTTAATTTTTTGTTCTTTACCCCTAACTTCTTTAGATCATCAATTAGATCATAAAATGATTCTTAAAGTTCTTCAAAAGTAAAGTCATTAGGAGTTTCAGTGTTTACCTCATTTTCATGTGCCATAAGGCACAAGTTGGCTTGTTCATGTGAATCTTTTTCTTCGGAGCTTGACTCATCACTATCACTCCATGCAGCTACCATAGTCTTTTTCTTGTACTTCTTGGGGTCCTTCTTAAGTTGTGGACATTCGGACCTAAAGTATCCCGACTTTTTACATTCATAACAAATAAAGGGCAGCTCCTTATCCTTCTCCTTGCTATGCTCCCCTTTTGTAGGTGGCCTCTTCCTCATCCCTTATTTTTTTTTCTTCAAAAATTTTTTAAACTTTTTAGTGATGAGGGCTATTTCTGTTAGATGTGTGCCCTAGATGCCAGATTGGCTGACACATTCCTGTACAAATCTAAGGATAAATTTATAATTTTGACTATAAATCAATAAATGGGTTATTCTTCTTTCACATTATGTACATTGTGTCTGTGATACATCCTTTGAGTTAGTAGGAATGTCAATTCATATTTTTAAGAGTTGAAAATTTAAGGCATGAATTTACATAACTAACTCATAAACAGCTCCTGACTATAGGATCATCATGAGGATAGTGATCGATCAGAAAAATTGGTGTACGATCGCTTCCTTAGGGTAGATGTATCTTGAGTCTACGGTGTGGAGACATCGGAGTGAGAGTACAGGTATTCATTGAGAACGAGAGTACTGAGCATGACCATATCGAGCAGTCATAAGAAAGTCTACCTTCTCGTCGATGACTAGCTCGATACTGCAGTTGTGTGTCTAGTTCTTTGATCTGAGGTGCATCGATAGTTCACCATGAGTGTGTTATAGTTTGACTACACCATAACTCGATCTCTTAGCCATTCGAAATCCTGAGGTGTATGTTGGCTGTAGCATATTCATTATAGAAACTAGGTCGCATCAAGATGGGATCTGTCAACCTCGATAGATGAGAGGAGTAGTCCTATGATGATCGAAAGATCGAGTCCTTAAGCCCATAGCCATGGCAGAGTGAAATGATGAAAAAGGAGTTTTTCCTTGGGATTTCACATCAGACTCGGATCGATCGATTGATTCATGTGACTGATGTTGGGTTTGACGAGTTCACCTTAACCCTAATTCAGTCAGGACTCATGATAGAAGAACTCAATCACACATGTAGCTGCATCGAGAGGTTCATCTTCAATTCTGATGGGTTGCCCCACATACTGCTAGGTATCACTGGTGGATTTTGAGAGCAATTAGAATGATATTGATGATCGATCATTCTAATTATCTGAATCAGAAGAGTTCTAGTCCATCGAAAGGAGTTTCGATGATGTCGATGATGAGATCACGACATGTCTCATTATCATATGAAATTGAACCTAACTGGATCACACAAATAAGGGTTAGAGTCTAGATGTCATCAATTGGGCTAACCCAATTGATTTGGATAAGATCCAATTAGGTTCAAGAAAATCGTGCTAGCACACGATTGAGCCTAACTTTCTCCTCGTATAATCTTTTCTATCTCTACTGAGCCAAATATAATTTGACTCATCCAAAGAATCTTTGAAAGGTTTTTCTCAGTCTAAATGAAGCTTGTCTAGCTTAAAAAAGTCTTATCTTAATTCATGAGATGAATTTAAGACAAACCTGCTAATTCCTATCACCTGCCAATTTCATTTTAGGACATCTGTCAAATGTTGACATATGGGTCTTAAACTGAAGAGAGTTCATTGGAAGATTTTTGTGGAGTGTCCACATGCCTAAACCACATCAAATTGGATGCCATAATCAGATTATGGTGTGAGCCCAGTTGGATTAAAATGGGCACCCCAAATAGATAAGAATGAAAGAGTCCTGATAAACATGGACTCTTTGGCGCCACCTTGCTTGTGCTTATCCAAAGTTGGCACCAACATAGGAGAGAGGGTGGGAGTTCTTATCTGATGTGATCAGATGACATCACTCCACCAATCAAAATTTTTTAAAATTTTTTGATTGATCGAATGATGTGGCACTATACAGCATACAGGGTCTATAAAATCCCTGTCTGTGCCTAGGGTTTGTAAGTTTCTGCTCAATACCTAGCCAAAACGACAATCCTCTCCTCTTCTCCACATCCTCCCTACTCTCCTCTCTCCCCTCTTCACATCCAAGGAGTTGGACATCCATCTGGCAAAGGTCCAAGCGTGGTGATGCCTGGAACAGAAGGCTGCAAGACAATACATCTTCGATAGGCTGCTGCTCCAACTTCAGAAGGAGTTCTGAAGCACTTTCAAATCAGATAGAGATCTAATTTTTGGAGCATATATTCATGAGAAGAAAATGTTCTAGGTCCTACCTGAGTGGATACCGGTAGAGACCGGGAACTTGTGTGGCTACATCAGAACCTCGGGCTGTGCAGAGATCATCTAAGGGTAATCAGATTACCCTTGAGGTATTACTTATTTTCTCATCCCTTTTAGATTTATTTTAGACTTAATATCAGATATGAAGATTAGATCTAGAGATTTAATCTGAAATAAATATAGAATAATTTTTTTTAAATTATTTCACTCCAAATTTGATGAAATCTGAAAGATCCTACAAAGAAAAAAGGTGGTTTTTTCTTCAACTGGTATCAGAGCCAGGTTGTTGGCTCTATTTCAGATCTAATTTAGATCTAATTTTTTATTTATTTATTTGATATTAAAATATTTTAGATGTCACATCAAATATGATAGGATCTGAAATCAAAATATTTAAAATTAAATCTGAGAAGATCTAACATGCATGAAATGCATGATTAGATTAGGATTAGTTGAATCCATGAACAGTCTTAAGTTTATGTTTCAATGTGATTAAAATATGAATTAGATCAAATTTATTCTCTATTTTTTTAATGTTATAAATATTATAATCAGATCAAAAATAAAAAATAAAATTTTAATTATTCCATAAAATTAATCTGTTGCATGCCTAGACTAGTTGTAAAATTATTCTAGTAACTTGTCTAGAATAGTTTTTATTTTGAATAGTTTAATTTAAATTTTATTTTTTAGATATTATATATGATGTATCAGATCTGAAAGCATATTAATTAGATTGATTTTTGATACATGAGATGTATGCAAAACATGTATTAGTTAGATATTAAATTGTATATGAGATATGTAAATTTAGATCTAACTAGTTTTGTAGTTAAACTTATATTTCTGATTAAGATATTCCTCATGACCGTCTGGTCATAAGAATGAAGTAGGATTTTAAGATCCTCTCTTTCCATTCAATGAAGTGTTCATATGACGTGTAGGGGTGCTGTGCGTTCATCCTTAATCAAAAATCAAAACTTACTTTTCTGCAAAACTCTAGATCCTGAAACCCTAGGATTTCTTTTACATATTTTGTTTATGAACCCAAACTTAATTAATGAATTAAGTTTATGAAATCAATTTGATCTAAAATTAAGAATTTTAGATCTAAGATATTTTCATAAAATTAGGTTCAGATTTGGGTAGCTCAATTAGGTCTAGCGGTTGATCAAACCGAATCAAGAGTTGGTTAGGTGGGATCATGAAAGCTAATAATTGATCAGCCTAATAGGATTAAGTCTGGGTCAAGGTCGAATCACATTTAGATGTGACTCGATCAAGTTAAGTCCTAATTTGGCTCAGTGGTTAGAGCCTGGATTGTAGGCTAACCCAATTAGTTCTGATTCGATAATTTGGTGTCTAAGGTAAGTTGGGCAGATATGACCGACTGATTTTTAATTGGGAGCTACTCGACTCGAATGCATTCTTGTTGAGTTAATGACATATCCTTTCCACCGATCTCTCTTTCCTAGCCATATGTGTCGGCCCAGTTCTGATTAGAGGTGGCTAACAATTCGAGCTAACCCATGCCATTAGGTTAGTCAAAATTGTTATGACTATGTCAAGTCAAGTTTAATGAGACCTAAATCAAATCTTCCTAAGAAAATATTAAGTCTATGTCTTCCACCATTGTGGATGTGCGAGCCCTTTCCGGGGTTGATTATTCTCGACTAGTTATAGTAGCTCAATTGCATTGGGAAGACGCAACCATGTCCATTAGGCATTGGATGCTACGAATTAGAGGATGGGTTGGGCTCAATATTTTGGATACGGTGAGGGACCTAATCAGGAATCTAGTTCGTGCAAATGGTGGGTCTGACTTAACTAAGGATTGGAGCAATATTCTGGACACGATGAGCTTCATAAATTAGAGACCAAATTTTGGGTGCACCATGATTAGAGAATCATTGGACAAGAGTTGTCCACTCATCGGTTGACCCATCACCAATAACTGTTAGGTGAGGTGATGAGCCAGTTGGTGAGACCGCACCACCCACTTGAAATCATTGATCACGGAGATTTTCACATCTCTACCAAGAGAGTGTAGGGATCTAAAAAAATAGTGGGAGCCTAATTTATTTAAAAATGAAACTCCTAAATAAATTGGTTAAGTCTGATTACAAAATCTAACTAAAAACTTTTGACTCTCTACAGGAAACATGTTTACCTCCAATCCCCTGATCAAAATACTAGACACCCACAAATTGACTGGACCAAATTTCAAGGACTGGTTGAGGAACTACAGAATTGTTCTAGATTTTAAAAAATTGACTCATGTCTTAGACCAAGACCCACCTGCCATGCCAGCACATCCGACTGCTGAACAGAGAGCGTCTCTGAAAAAGTGAACGAATGATGATAACAAAGCAAGGTACTACATGTTAGGTGCAATGTCTGATGACTTGCAGCGCCAACATAAGAACATTTTGACTACCCACCAAATGTTGGCTCACCTGCAAGAGTTGTTTGGTGAACAAAGTTGCGCAGCCAAGTATCAAGTCTATCAAAAACTTTTTAAGGCTAAAATGCATGATGGGCAGTCAGTCCAAGATTATTGTTTGACAATAATCAAGGATCTTGAGGAGCTTGAAAAGCTCGGTATCATCTTAGACAAAGATTTTTAGATTGATGTGTTCCTTCAGTCCTTGTCCGATGCATATGGTCAGTTCATCATAAACTTTCATATGCATAAGATGCAGTGTACCTTGGCTGAGTTAATGAACATGCTGGTTACGATTGAGCTTTCTATGAAAGGTTCAAAAGGCTCAATTCTTACTGTGGAGCGGACTTCTTCCAAGAGAAAGTCTTTTGGAAAGAAAAAGAAGTTTGCAAAGAAGCAGAAAGTGGATGGCAAGAAGAAGAAGACAGAACTGAAGAAGAAGGTTGCTGATAAGGAAAAATATTTTCACTACCAATCAAACGGCCATTGGAAACAAAACTGTCCTCAGTACCTGGCCATCCTAAAGAACAAGAAGCAAGAGTTGCTGCTGTGGCCATGGGAACCTATCCTCTATGATTACCATTAGGATTAGATTTAGTTTTAAGAGACTGTTATTATGTACCTACAGCAAGCAAGAATTTGATTTCTGTTTCATGTTTAGCATAAGAAGGCTATGTGATTAGCTTTCATAAGGACCATTGTAATATTTTTTATAAAAATAATAAAGTTGCAAATAGTTTTGTCATTAACGGTCTCTATCAGTTACATGTTAATGTATCTGTATTTAATATCAAGCAAAATGTGAATGCCATAGGAATTAAAAGGTCTAGAGATAATCTAAATAATAGGTATCTGTGGCACCTAAGGCTAGGTCATATAGTGGAAGACAGGGTTAACAAATTGAAAAAATTCAGGCTATTGAGTTCGTTGACTTTCGAGTCATATCCAGTTTGTGAATCATGCTTTCAAGGCAAAATGACCAAGCTTCCTTTTGTGGGACATGGGGAAAGAGCCACAGACCTACTTGCCTTAGTACATACAGATGTGTGCGGCCCATTTGATGTGCCGGCTAGAGGCAACTACATCTACTTCATTATTTTTATCGATGATATGTCTAGGTACGGATATGTGTTTCTAATAAAATACAAGTCTGAAGCTTTTGAAAGGTTCGAAAAATTTAGACATGAGGTAGAAAAACAAACAGGAAAGCCCATTAAGGTTCTTCGATCAGATCGAGGAGGTGAATACCTTAGTCGAAAGTTCCTAGACTATCTTAAGGACAATGACATAGTCTCTCAATGGACTCCACCTGGAATGCCTCAACTCAACGGGGTTTCAGAACGAAGAAATCGAACCCTATTAGATATGGTCCATTCCGTGATGAGCTTCACGAACCTCCCTAAATTTCTTTGGGAACATTGTCTCATGACAGCAATTTATGTATTGAATAGGATTCCCTCTAAAACCGTTCCTACCATACCGTATGAGATATGGCATGGTAAGAAGCCAAGTCTGAACCATCTCACAATTTGGGGTTGTCCGACTCATGTCAAGAGATAGCAGACAGACAAGTTAGAGTTCTGGTCTTTTAGAGCTCGATTCATAGGATATCCTAAAGAGTCATTAGGATATTATTTTTATATTCTGAAAGACCACAATGTGATTGTGAGTCGAAATGCTATTTTTCTTGAAAAATAGTTTATTCAAGATGGTGGCATTGGAAGAATAATTAAGCTCAAGGAGAATGTCTCCCAAGAGCAACGAGCCAAAGAACCTGAGGAACCTAATCAATCAGAACCAGTCCTAACACAACCTCTTCCACCTCGTAGATCGACTAGGATTTTTCGTCCTCCTGAAAGATACTTAGGTACCATACAAGAGGATGTAGAGAAAATATTCCTCATAAGAAATGGGGTTCATGGTGATGATCCCAAGACCTATGACGAGGTGATATCAGATATCGACTCCGAGAAATGGTTAGAGGCAATGAGATCAGAAATTGACTCGATGCACTCAAACCAAGTCTGGACCTTGGTAGATCCACCTGAAGGTATTGTACCTATTGGGTGTAAATGGATCTTCAAGAGAAAGATAGGTGCAGATGGGAATGTGGAGACATTCAAGGCTAGACTCATAGCGAAAGGTTATAGTCAGCACGAAGGCAATAACTATCAGGATACCTTCTCGCCCGTAGCCATGCTAAAATCCATCCGCACATTGCTTGCTGTTGCAGCCTATTTTGATTATGAAATATGGTAGATGGACATGAAAATGGCATTCTTAAATGGATATCTTGAGGAAAATATCTATATGAAACAGCCGTTTGGTTTCACATCCAGTGATGATGATCACAAGGTCTGCAAACTGTAAAGGTCCATTTATGGACTTAAGCAAGCATCTCGGAGTTGGAATACTCGTTTCAATGATGTGATCAAAACGTTTGGTTTCATCAAGAATGAGGAGGAACCATGTGTGTTCAAAAAGGTCAGTGGGAGTGCGGTTGTCTTTCTCGTATTGTACATAGATGACATCCTCCTAATTGGGAATGACATTCTCATGTTGATCTCAGTCAAAGTATGGTTGTCTTAGGAGTTCTCTATTAAAGATCTAGGAGAGGCATCCTTTATACTGGGTATTAAGGTCTCTAGAGATAGACTAAATAAGATGCTCGGACTTATACAGAAGATGTACATAGAAGATGTGCTAAAAAGATTTACCATGGAAAACTCCAAAAGAGGTTTATTACCTTTTAGACATGGCATTCATCTTTTCAAGGAGATGTGCCCTAGCACACCTGAGGAGATTGAACGCATGAGCAAGATTCTTTATGCTTCAACAATAGGGAGCCTCATGTATGCCATACTATGTACACGACTTAATATAGCCCATACTATGAGTGTCACAAGCAGATATCAGTCAAATCCAGACGAAGAGTATTGGACTTCTGTGAAATGTATCCTTAAGTACTTGAGAAGGACTAAGGATATGTTTCTAGTCTTTGGGAATGGAGAACTCCAGATTCAGGAATATACAAACTCAGACTTTATGTCTGATATAGATGATCGAAAGTCGACATCTGAGAGTCTGTTCATTTGCAATGGTAGTACAGTAAGCTGAAAGAGTTCCAAGCAGATGGTGATTGCTGATTCCACCATGGAGGCAGAGTACATTACTGCATCGAAAGCTGTGAAGGAGGCATTCTGGTACAAGAAGTTTGCCGTAGAGCTTGGAGTGATGTCATCGGATGCCATACCTCATTACTGTGACAATAATGGCACCATAGCCCTAGCTAAGAAGCCAAGGTCTCATCAGAAATCCAAGCACATTGAGTGGTGATTCCATTTGATCCGTGATTACCTCGAAAAGGGTTATGTCGAGGTTAAGAGAGTCGACTCCATAGACAATGTGGTAGACCCACTGACAAAGCTATTAGGCCAACAGAAGATCGAAGCCCACCTTGAGAAGATGAGACTTAGACATGTACCAAATTAGTATTAGGTCAAGTGGGAGTTTGTTAGATGTGTACCCTAGATGCCTGATTGGCTGCATATTTCTGTACAAATCTAAGGGCAAATTTATAATTTTGACTATAAATCAATAAATGGGTTATTCTTCTATCACATTATGTACATTGTGTCTGTGATACATCCTTTGAGTTAGTAGGAATGTCAATTCATATTTTCAAGAGTTGAAAATTTAAGGTATGAATTTACATAACTAACTCATAAACAACTCCTGACCATAGGATCATCATGAAGATGGTGATCAATCCAGAAGGTTGGTGTACGATCGCTTCCTTAGGGTAGATGTGTCTTAAGTCTACGGTATGGAGACACCAGAGTGAGAGTACAGGTATTCATTGAGAACGAGAGTACTAAGCGTGACCATATCGAGCAGTCATAAGAAAGTCTACCTTCTCGTCGATGACTAGCTCGATGCTACAGTTGTGTGTCTAGTTCTTTGACCTGAGGTGCATCGACAGTTCACCTTGAGTGTGTTATAATTTGACTACACCATAACTCGATCTCCTAGCCATTCGAAACCCTGAGGTGTATGTTGGCTGTAGCATATTCATTGTAGGAACTAGGTCGCACCAAGATGGGATCTATCAACCTCGATAGATGAGAGGAGTAGTCCTATGATGATCGAAAGATCGAGTTCTTAAGCCCATGGCCATGGCAGAGTGAAATAATGGAAAAGAAGTTTTTCATTGGGGTTTCACATCAGATTCGGATCGATCGATTGATTCATGTGACTGATGTTGGGTTTAATGAGTTCACCTTAACCCTAATTCAATCGGGACTCATGATAGAGGAACTCAATCACACAGGTAGCTGTATCGAGAGGTTCATCTTCAATTCTGATGAGTTGCCACCACATACTACTAGGTGTCACTGATAGATTTTGAGAGAAATTAGAATGATATTGATGATCGATCATTCTAATTGTCTGAATCAGAAGAGTTCTGGTCCATCGAAAGGAGTTTCGATGATGTCGATGATGAGATCATGACATGTCTCATTATCTTATATAATTGAACCTAACTGGATCACACAAATAAGGGTTAGGGTCTGGATGTCATCAATTGGGCTAACCCAATTGATTTAGATAAGATCCAATTAGGTTCAAAGAAATCGTGCTAGCACACGATTGAGCCTAACTTTCTCCTCGTGTAATCTTTTCTGTCTCTACTGAGCCAAATATGATTTGACTCATCCAGAGAATCTTTACAAGGTTTCTCTTAGTCTAAATGAAGCTTGTCCAGCTCAAAAAAGTTTTATCTTAATTCATGAGATGAATTTAAGATAACACCTGCTAATTCCTGTCACCTGCCAATTTCATTTTAGGACATCTGTCAAATATTGACATATGGGTCTTAAACTGAAGAGAGTTCATTGAAGGATTTTTGTGGAGTATCCACATGCCTAAACCATATCAAATTGGGTGCCATAATCAGATTATGGCGTGAGCCCAATTGGATTAAAATGGGCGCCCCAAATGGATAAGAATGAAAGAGTCCTAATAAACATGGACTCTTTGGCGCCACCTTGCTTGTGCTTATCCAAAGTTGGCACCAACATAGGAGAGAGGGTGGAAGTTCTTATCTGATGTGATCATATGACATTACTCCATCAATCAAAATTTTTTAAAATTTTTTGATTGGTCGAATGATGTGGCACTGCGCAGCATACAGGGTCTATAAAATCCCTGTCTGTGCCTAGGGTTTGTAAGTTTCTGCTCAATACCCAGCCAAAATGAGAATCTTCTCCTCTTCTCCATGTTCTCCCTACTCTCCTCTCTTCGCTCTTCACATCCAAGGAGTTGGATGTCCATCTGGCAAAGGTTCAAGGCGTGGTGACGCCTGGAACAGAAGGCTGCAGGACATCTTCGACAGGCTGCTGCTCCAACTTCAGAAGGAGTTCTGAAGTACTTCCAGATCAGATAGAGATCTAATTTTTGGAGCATAGATTCATGAGGAGAATATGTTCTAGATCCTACCTGAGTAGATACTGGTAGAGAACAAGCACTTGCATGGCTACATCAGAACCTCGGGCTGTGCAGAGATCATCTACAGGGTAATCAGATTACCCTTGAAGTATTACTTGTTTCCTCATCCCTTTTAGATTTATTTTAGACTTAATATCAAATATGAAGATTAGATCTGAAATAAATATAGGATAATTTTTTTTAAAATTATTCCACCCCAAATTTGATGAAATCTAGAAGATCCTACAAAGGAAAAAGATGGTTTTTTCTTCAATTTCTTCATCTTGCTCTTCATTTTTTGTTTCATCAGATTCTTCATCGAGTTGAGTAGTGAATTTGAGGATGATTGTCCTCTTTTTCTTGACATCTTTTTCTTGATGTTGTTTCATGCTTAGCTCGTGTGTCATTAGCGATCATAGAAGCTCCTCCAAGGGTAAAACATTCAGATCTTTGGCTTATTGGATTGCGGTCACTTTGGCCTCACAAGCCCTTGGTAAAGACCAAAGAATCTTTCTCACAAGATCACTATTAGAATAAGACTTACCAAGACTTTTTAGACCATTAATAATATCCATAAAATGAGTAAATATTTCAGTTATTGATTCATCATGCTTCATTTTAAAGAGTTCATATTTGTGCACAAGCATGTTAATTTTTGATTCTTTAACTTGATTAGTGCCTTCATGTGTTACTTCTAATGTATCTCATATTTTGTTAGCCAACATGCATGTTGAAATATAATTAAATTCATTAGCATCTAAAGCATAATATAAAATATTCATGACTTTAGCATTGAGTTGAGCCATTTTCTTGTCAACCTCATTCCATTCTCTTTCGAGTTTGATTGATTTTACACCATTAATTATCTTAGTGGGTGTGTGTGATTCATTAACTATGATACTTCATATATCATAGTCAAGTGCTTGAATAAAAATTTTCATCCGAGCTTTCCAATAGGTGTAGTTTGACCCATTGAAAAGAGGAGGTCGGTTTGTGGACTGCCGTCGGCTAGTGAAGCACCAACTTGAGTTGTCATAGATCTTTAGCTCTTTGATGGTTAAATCAAAGTAAGACTAGAGCACCGAGCTCTAATACCACTTGTTGTCCAGCTATGCAACCCAAGAGGGAGGGATGAATTAGATTTTTAAAATTTTAAAGTTAATTTAGAACCACAAGGATTAAATAATAATAAGCAAATTATATGTAGTAAGTGATTTAAGCAAGGTGTAGAAATGAGATGCAAGAATGCAAGAAAATAAAGAAATTTAGAAAGAGAGCAAGTAAGTACAATACAAACAATCAAGATTTATAGTGGTTCGGTGCCAACCTTACACCTACATCCACTCCCCAAGCACCTCTTAGAAATTTAAATCCATTAAAATGTATTCAACAAGAATACAACATCGGTACCTCTGATTCTAGCTATCCCAAGCTAGAACACTTATTTTTTGGATATAAGCTAATCCAATATAATTCGATTCAAGATTCGGATCAACCTATTCAAGTTTTGGAATCCTTCCAAAACTAACGATCAAGACAAAAACAGAGTATAAGAGTTAATCACATGGAAATATAAGTTTAGCTACTTTAATAAGTAAATAAAATTTTAAATACACTTTACACAATAAGAAAGAAGCTTTTCTGATTTTTTTCAAGGCTGTTGAAGACTTGAATGAGCTCTTGAGGGATTGGTAAACTTGAAAAGAAAGCATCTTTAACTTGAAGAGGGCTTTTTGCTTGGAGCTGAAATAAATGATTGAATCTCTGTATTTTTCTTTCCTTTAAGTGCTTTTATAGCTTCAATAGATAGTAGAGAGTAATCTGGACAGGATTAGAGCCATTGGAGTGCATTAAATAATTATTAAATATAGTCAAAACAAACTAAAAAACTAGTCGTTACAGAGATTTTTCATCGCAGGGGTTGACTCATAAGGTATCCCGTGCACAAGGGTCGACCCTATGAGTCAACCTCTATGGCACAGAACAGAAAGTCACTGTTCTATATCTTTGACTTGTACGGACAACAGAGATCAACCCCTAGGGTCATCCTCTTTGGGTGTGCCAGCCAAAAATAGCGTGTCGTTTAGTCCTTTTTGATTGGGATCGACCCTAGGGATCGACCCTTTTCTTTAAACTTGATTTTTTCTCAAAATATACATCTAAAAATTATGAAATTACCTCTGATAGATCATAAATCTTTTATTCTTGCTCTTGAGATTTTCGAATCAAAACTTGATAAAATTATGATTTTGCTCCTGAAATACAATAAATCTTTTTTCAAGCCAAAATCATTAGTAACCTCCTCAAATATTTTGTAATCATCAAAATTAATTCATAGAGCAACAACCATAGTGACTTGCAAGCAACTTATAGTACTTTGGTGCCAGACTAACTGAGTTTCTAATTTAGTAACGAAAGGTTTCTGGGTGCAGTCAAGTACTTGTCAAGTCAGTGCGTTAGTCAAAATAAGATTGATCCCTCTAAATTAGTAAGAGTTATGTATCAATATATTTCAATTTAGTAAAATCTGAGCCCAGATAATTCATGTGATGGATTTGAAAAATTGAAATACAATGTGGATGACTTATCTACGATTGACAATTAAATCCTAGGTCATCCTTAAGTATTAGAGTCAAAAGGATTAATTATATGATAATCATACGTCAATAGGTTCTTAAATATTGCTTCGTCATCATTTGACCTATCCGGATGTTGGGTTACCATTACTAGATGGTTACATCGATTGGTTCAAAAATTTATTCTTGAGCTATCAGCTTAGGTTCACACCTATGGGATTACACTCAAAAAAAGTTTTTCACTGATCATGTGGCTAATCAATGATTGAGAATTGTTCAAGGACTTAATCATCAATTCGATTGATATTTTACCTTATGCAAAAGTTATAATAAATTTATTTACTAAGTATTAGTGAATTAATAAAAAATTAATTAGTAATTAGATTTATAATTAGCTTAATTTGATTGAGCAAAGAGAATTAAATAAAATCTAATTGAATTAGATTTAATTAGGTTTGATCCGATTAGGTTATGAGATGACCTAATCACTAAGGAAGATTTGTCTCTAATTTGATCAAGACTTTGATTCAATCAACTTTTAATTTGATTGAGATTTGATTAAATATTTATAAACTTAATTAGATTAGATTTTATTTATTTTATTTGGGCTAAACTAGATATGATTTGATTTGGATTCAAATAAGAAAACCAAGAGTCCATATAAAATTGGACTCTCTTTCTCCCATGCACCACACTTTGCACATCATATTTCCTCAGGCATAAATATGTTTTGCATAAGTGTTTTTCATGCCAAAGAGTCCTTTTCCTTCTCTATGTCATATCCAAATTTGGTTAAAATCTTATTCTATTTGGTATGTTCAAATCTAATTTGAATTGGATACCATATAGATAATGTTTGACATTATCAACAAAATCTTGCCACCAACTTATTTTTTTCTCCTTTTTTGTGTGACATTTTGAGGAGATTTTTTATGAAAAATTAGTTGGAAAATTGATTTACTATGAAAAAATATGAGAAGGGGTGTCCTATATTTTCTTGGATATGTTTTGGCATAGAATTGGAAGAGGGTGCGACATCTCTTGGAAGAGTCCAAGATCTCTTGGACTCTTCCCCCAACTTATTACACACCAATAAAATGTTGGGAAATATATCCCAAAAGCCAATCGTCAACCTGTTGATGGTTGAGCAACTTTGTATTATAATTAATTTATTAATAAATAAAATATATTTTTGATATTTTCATCATAAATTTTCATCTTCTAATGAACTTCATTATTGTGATGAAGTCCTTAGGACTATTTAGGTTTGATAAAGAGAAGATTTATCGATTAGTCCTTAAAACTGTTTACGATCAAATGATAGGCTGTTAATAAGGACGACAGCTTCTATCGAGCATAGATCACTGTAGACTATATGGGTTGGTTGTCATCTTAACCAAGGAGTGTGGAGATACTAATATGACATACAGGTGAGATGTAAGGGTATATCGTTATTGAACGTGACCAACTCCAAAGCATTCTGCTGTCAAGAATATCTCTGATGTGATATAGGTATAAGTGTCCCTTAGACCTGAGATCGCCTCAGTGACTTGCAAGCAACTCACTGTACTTTGGTACTGGACTAACTGAATTTCTAATTCAGTGATGGATGGCTTCTGGGCACAGTCAAGTACTTGCGAAGTCAGAGTGCGATCAAGATAGGATTGACCACTCCAAGAGTTGGAGAAGAATGAGTCGCTGTATTTCAATTTAGCAAAACCTTGGCCAGGATAATCCATCAGATGGATTTGATATTTTGAAATACAATGTGGACAATCTGGTCTAAGTTGACAATTGAACTCTGAGGTATTCTATGAGTATTTTGGTCAAGGGGATGAATTATATGGAAACTATATCCGCATGGGTTCTAAGGATGTTGTTCTATACATTCGACCTATCCGACCATCGGGTACCATTGCTAGATGGTCACTTCAATTGGTATAGAAATTTATTTCTATGCTATCGATATAGGTTCGGATTTATGAGGTCACACACATTAGAGCTCACGATCCGATCGGATGGTTGATCAATGATTAAGAATCATTCTAGGGTTAAATGATCAATACGATTGATATTTAACCTAGTGCAAGTGTTGCAGGAAGATCGATTAGCAATTTGATTACTAATTAGCTTAATTTGATTAATCCAATGGGCTAAGATTAAGTCTAATTGAATATGATTTAATTAAATTTAGTTTGGACTTGATTGGATCAAGTCCAATTGATTTATTGGATAAGCCAAGTGCAAGGGAAAAACTAGTCCTAGTTCAATTAGGACTTGGGTCAACCTAATTTCTAATTTGATTAAAAAATTAAATTAGATTTAAATCTAATATAATTTGATTAAATTAGATTCTTAATTGGGTTAAGATCTATTTTAATTAGGTTGATTTGGTTTGAGAAACCTAATTGGAACAAGACATAGATTGAATCCTAGTAAGACTAGGATTCCACCTTGTGCCAATTTAGCCCCCACACCCACTCTCTCTTATCCCATGCCCACTCTCTCTTATTTTGTGTGACAAAACTTCTCTCTCAGGTCTTCACACACATCCAAAACTTTCCTCTCTTTCTTTCTGACATGGAAAGTGGTTGTGGATCAAGTCAAGGTAAGAATTAGTTTGGATTTCAAATTCTATGAGATAGAGTTTTAGGAAACCAAAACTCTTTCCTTATGGCACTGATTTTATCCAGATTCTTTCTAAAATTTTTATGACTTTTATGGCACATAATATGTGCCCTTTCCTGGTGGTCCACACACAAAAAGAAAGAGAGAGCACCCAAGAGTTGGGCACCCCTTGTCTTGTCATGTTTGGATAATCCTTGACTAGGTATTTGACCTAGATAAGGACTCTATCATATCTCTCTATTTAAAATAATTTTTTTTATAAATATTTTTTGAAAAATAGAAAAAAGAGAGCTCTTTAGGTTGTATAAAAATCAGAGAAAAAGAAGGTTGGGGTATGGAGATACAATAGACACAAGACTAGATATCCAGGTGAGAGCAAAGAGAAGAAGAAGAGGGTCTTCTTCTAGGGTTGCTGTGTTCACCTCTTCCCTTCCTCCATCTTGAGTTTTCTGAGAGTATCTCAAATCTAAAACTCTTTCTCCTACCTTTCATCTTTGAAAGAGTCCTAATCAAGAAGAAGGAGGTATCTGATCGACCATCGAAGAAGGATCAGCGCAGTACTAGCATACTGTGCTGATTTCCTGGATCAGAACTTCTGATCGTGATTCGTGGGCTCGTGTGGATGACTCCTAGAGATCGGATGCATATGTGGCTCACAACATCATCCTCAAGCCTGGATCAGCAAAGTTAGAATGTCTAACTTGCAAGGTAATAGATCTGATCTATTATATTTTACATACATTAGATGTAGTATAGAAACATGTTGATATGATCAACATGTAGTTTTTGCTCTTTATATTTTAATTTCTGATTTAATATCTATTGTGATCCAGGTGGTGTGCCCAAGGCCCAGGGGACCAAGGCTAAGTCCAAGGTCCATCATTCATGAGGGCTTCATGGAGGCTCTAGGGCTAGTTGGGCCCTAGGTTGAAAGACTGTGGGCCTTTCGAGTTCTTGAGGTCTAGGTTATGTGGGCCTCAAGGGACCAACTCTTTATGGGCCAGGTCTGGACCCAGGATAGGTGAGATTAGGTTGAGTCATGGGTGTACATGGACTTGGGTTAACCTAATCTCCCATAGAGTTGGTCAAGGAAGTTTTGGGTTTGGGTCACTTGACCCTGTGTTTATATATACATGTACTGTGTATAGGTTTGATTAAGCCAAGAAATATAAAAACTCTTTCTCCCAAGTCTCTCTCTCTTCTTTCTCTCTCTCCAGCCATTCTCCATGCCCTAGGAGCAAGAAACCCTAGGGTTTCTTGCCGCCAGGTCCATAAAAGGAAAGAAAAGCAAGGAGGCGCTAGCCCCTTCCCCTTGCAGCCGCCAACCAGATTGCTCCCCTCCTCTCTTGCAGCCACCCAAGCATCAAGTCCAGGACTTGAAATCTTTTGAGAAGAGGTTGATACAAGTCTCTCTCAGATCTGGAGCTGATCTGAGGTCGTTTGAGGTGCGGATGAGATCTCCATCAACAGATCTACAAGAAAGACTGCAGTAGGACAGATCTGCAAGGTCTGTATCCATCTATCTTCTTCTCTATCTAGAATATCTTGATTTAAGATCTACAAATTGGACAACCTCGGTCCAGGCCTGATCTAGTTGGATACCAGATCTTGGATTTTTTAGAGGTATTTTCAAAGGCATTCTTCATCTGGAACGAAAGGCTGACGAAGAAGACAGCAACCAGGCTGATTTCGTCAAGGGCCTTGGATCGAGTTCAGAAGTCTCCAGATCTATTCGTTGCTGGTTCTACTACACCCAAGGTCCATGGGAGGAGCCAGGATCATGCTTCAATAGTTGGTATCAGAGCCACGGTGGTGAGGAAGTGGTTCCAAGCATGAGAAGTTGAAGATCCCAAGTGCTGAAAATTTTCAGCAAGATACCATCAAGGTATATTCTACACTTCTTGATTTTATATTGCTTGTTTGGCTTGGATCCAATCATGGGCAGCAATATGAAGGTCAATTTTGAGAAGTTTGATGGCAAGAAAAATTTTTCCATGTGGAAAATTTGGGTGGAGGATCTTCTGGTGCAAGCAGATCTAGATCAGGCTTTGGATGAGAAGCCTGAGGGAATGACAGATAGACAGTGGGTATCGTTGGAGAAGAAAGCATGCTTGGTGATTGGAGGATGTTTGGCAGATGCGGCGTTGTATTCGGTGTTGGAAGAAAAGACCCCGAAGGGTGTTTGGTCGAAGTTGCACACCATATATATGGGGAAGAATATGTGCAACAAGCTGATGCTGAAGAAGAGGTTGTACAATCTTCGGATGCAGGAGGGATCTGATGTGATTAGCCACATTCAGAGGTTCGACCAATTGTGTATGGAGTTGTGAATATCGGGTGAAGCTGGATGAGGAGGACAAGTCTCTATTGCTTTTGTGTTCGCTCCCAGGATCATATGACTCTTTGGTGACTACATTGCTCTATGGCAAAGAGACTCTAGAATATGAGGACATGGTCTCGGTGCTGAGGTCTAATGAGCAAAGAGAAAAGTTGACCAGAGATCGGGCTCCCCAGGAGGGTTTGGCAGTAGGGGAGAGGACAGGTAGAGGCAGAGGCAGAAGCAAGTCCAGGGGGCGATCCAAGTCCAAGAAGGGAAAGAAAGAGGTGAAATGCTTTAAGTGCAACGAGTTCGGGAACTTAAAGCGAGAATGTCCACTATGGAAGAGCAAGAAGGGAGAAAGAAGTGGCTCAGAATCAGTGAGTGAAGTTGCTGGATAGCAAGTGGAGGATGATCTACTTGTGGTATCAGACGGTCACAGGCATTACATAGAGGAGTGGACACTAGACTCTGCGTGCTCACATCACTACACACCACACAGGTCTTGGTTTGCGACATACACCAAGACAGATGAGGGATCAGTGACTCTAGGTGACAATCATCCTTGCAAGGTGGTTGGGATAGGGACAGTCAGGGTGAGGATGTTTGATGGGATTGTGAGGATATTGACAAATGTAAAGCACATCCCGAAGCTGGAAAAGAATCTGATGTCACTAGGCTACTTAGAGCGCAGTGAATACAGCTTCAACAGTAGGGCTAGAAGCGGAGTACTGAACATCTCCAATAGAGCTATGGTAGTGATGAGAGGCAGGAGGTTGGACAATAACCTCTATCGCATGGAGGGATCTGTGGTGACCGGAGAGTCTGATGCAGCAGCTGTAGCACAGGACCAGCAAGGGGCTTACAGGATATGGCACTACTGCCTAGGCCACATGGGTGACAAGGGCCTGAGGGAGTTGAGTAGGAGAGGACTTATCTCTGATCTGGAGGATGGTGCTACAGGAGAGATCTGTGAGCCTTGCCAGATGGAAAAGCAAAGGAGAGTTCAGTTCAACATCAGTACAACCCGCAGTGCAGCCCCTCTGGAGTTAGTACACACGGATGTGTGGGGACCAACCCCAGTTTCAGCTAGGAATGAGGCCAGATACTTCATGATTCTGATTGATGATTTCTCAAGAAAACTCTGGATTTACTTCATGAGAGAGAAGTCAGAGGTCTTCACCAAGTTCAAGATCTGGAGAGCTGAGATGGAGAAGGAGCAGGGGAGGAGCGTGAAGTGTCTGAGGTCAGACAATGGCAAGGAGTACACCAGCAGAGAGTTCCAGGATTATTATGAGGAGTGTGGGATCAGGAGACACTTCTCAGTTTAGGGGACTCCACAGCAGAATGGGGTGGCCGAGAGGATGAATAGAACACTTCTGGAAAAGGCACGATGCATGAGGCTGTAGGTAGAGCTTCCAAAGGAGTTCTGGGTTGACACAGTTGACGCAGCGGGTTACTTGGTCAATCGATCATCTCACACCAGGTTGGATGGCAGGCTTCTAGAGGAGGTATGGTCTGGGAGGATAGTTGAGCTGGGCCATCTACGGGTATTTGGGTGCACGGCCTATGTGCACATTGGAGCTGGTGAGCGGAGCAAGCTAGACGCCAGATCATGCAAGATGGTGTTTCTAGGCTATCCGTGAGGAGTTAAGGGATATAGGCTGTGGGATTCCTTGGAAAAGAAGGTCATCATTAGTCAGAATGTGACTTTTGATGAGGAGTCAGTTCTACGGAGGCGAGCAGGCATGGAGGAGAAGCAGGAGCAGGAGGAGGTCCAGCAGGGCGCTGCTGGACAGCTTACCTCTTTGATTTTGCCTCTTGCAGGTACTACGGGAGGACATGACATTCAGGTGGAGCACCTATCTAAGGTGTCTCCACAGGTGGAGAGGACTCGAATGGATGATCGAGGCAGAGAGGTCCAACAGGAGCGAGCTGGACCGAGGACTGATATTGGTGTTGCCCAACACAAGCCCAAGAGGACCATCAGGCAACCAGACCGATATAGCTTCGAGGAGATGCTGTCATATGCCCTGGTGACAGTGAATAGAGACCCATATACGTATTAGGAGGCTATTGAGAGCCAGGACAGAGAGCGGTGGGTCCAGACGATGTCCGAGGAGATGCAGTCTCTCCACCAGAACCAGACGTGGCGATTGGTGCAGTTGCCACAGGGGAAGAGGCCCATTGGCTACAAATAGGTCTACAGTCGCAAGGAAGGGCCTTCAGAGCAGGGAGGTATCAGATTCAAGGTGAGGTTAGTGGCCAAGGAATACTCCCAGAAGGAAGGCATCGACTTCAGCGAGGTCTTCTCTCCCATCGTCAGACATACTTCCATCAGAGTGCTGCTGAGCATTGTAGCAGCTCAGGATTTAGAGATGGAGCAGATGGATGTCAAGATGGCATTCCTCCATGGGCATTTGGAAGAGAGGATTTATATGGAGCAGCCACCCAGTTTCAGGGATCCAGGATCAGAGGAAAAGGTTTGTTTGTTGCAGAAGTCACTGTACGGGCTGAAGCAGTCACCGAGGCAATGGTACAAGCGGTTCGACTCCTATGTGTGCAGCATTGGACTTTTCAGGTGTGAGTTTGATCCCTGTGTTTATGTTCAGTCTCTTGAGGATGGTTCTAGGTTGTTCCTACTCTTGTATGTGGATGACATGCTTATAGCATGCAAGAGTAGGAAGGTTGTGCAGGATCTGAAGGCATCCTTATCTCGGGAGTTTGAGATGAAGGATTTGGGCCATGCAAGAAAGATCCTAGGCATGGAGATTTTCAGAGACCGAGCCCGGAGGGTGCTGCATCTATCTCAGGGGGGCTACATACAGAAGGTCTTAGAGAGGTTCGGGATGAAGCGAGCAAAGCTGACGAAGCTGCCACTTGCCGGTCACTTCAGACTCTCGAAGACCATGGCGCCACAGACTGAGGTGGAGGCTCAGGAGATGGAGAAGGTCCCTTATGCTTCACAAGTTGGGAGCCTGATGTATGCGATGGTCTGTTGTAGGCCAGACATCGCTCATGCAGTGAGTCAGGTTAGCAGGTTCATGGCGCAGCCTGACAGGGAGCACTGGAGAGCTCTGAAGTGGATATTCAGATACCTGACGGGTTCAGTTGGAGTTGGCATCTGCTACGGATAGTGAGGAGGTGCAGTGGGATACTCTGACATGTCCAAGGAGGCTCAGGGGCTGATTGATAGTTATGTAGATGCAGACTTCGGTGGAGATGTGGATACCCGGAGGTCTACGACAGGCTTCATCTTTAGCCTGTATGGAGGTCCTATTTCTTGGAGATCGAGTCTGCAGCCTATCACGGCCCTATCCACTACAGAGGTGGAGTACATCGGGCTGATAGAAGCAGCTAAGGAGGCAATTTGGCTGAAGGATTTGTTGACGGAGATGGGCCTTACTCAGGAGGCCATTAGAGTGCACTGTGACAGCCAGAGTGCACTTCTATTAGCACAGAACTCAGTCTATTATGCAAGGATAAAGCACATCGACATTCGATATCATCGAATCAGGGAGCTTGTGGAGGATGGCGAGGTGGAGCTGGTAAAGGTACACACCAAGGAGAACCCAGCTGATGCACTTACGAAGGTACTTCCACGGGACAGCTTTCAGAGATGTGTTGAGCTGATTCGGCTGATGGATAGAGTGGAGCTGGTTGAGGCCTTGGGACACCAAGGTGGAGATTGTTGTGATCCAGGTGGTGTGCCCAAGGCCCAGGGGATCAAGGCTAAGGCCAAGATCCATCATTCATGAGGGCTTCATGGAGGCTCTAGGGCTAGTTGGGCCCTAGGTTGAAAGGCTGTGGGCCTTTCGGGTTCTTGAGGTCTAGGTTATGTGGGCCTCAAGAGACCAACTCTTTATGGGCCAGGTCTGGGCCCAGGATAGGTGAGATTAGGTTGAGTCATGGGTGTACATGGGCTTGGGTTAACCTAATCTCCCATAGAGTTGGTCAAGAGAGTTTTGGGTTTGGGTCACTTGACCCTGTGTTTATATATACATGTACTGTGTATAGGTTTGATTAAGCCAAGGAATACAAGAACTCTTTCTCCCAAGTCTCTCTCTCTCTTCTCCCTCTCTCTCCAGTGATTCTCCATGCTCCAAGAGCAAGAAACCCTATGGTTTCTTGCCACCAGGTCCATAAAAGGAAAGAAAAGCAAGGAGGCGCTAGCCCCTTCCCCCTTGGAGCCGCCAACCAGATTGCTCCCCTCCTCTCTTGTAGCCACCCAAGCATCAGGTCCAGGACTTGGAATCTCTTGAGAAGAGGTTGATACAAGTTCCTCTCAGATCTGGAGTTGATCTGAGGTTGTTTGAGGCACGGGTGAGATCTCCATCAACAGATCTACAAGAAAGGCTGCAGCAAGATAGATCTGCAAGCTCTGTATCCATCTACCTTGTTCCCTATCTAGAATGCCCCAATTTAAGATCTATAATTTGGAAGACCTCGGTCCAGGCCTGATCTAGTTGGGTACCAGATCTTGGATTTTTTAAAGGTATTTTCAGAGGCATTCTTCATCTGGAACGAAAGGCTGACGAAGAAGACAGCAACCCGGCTGATTTCGTTAAGGGCCTTGGATCGAGTCCAGAAGTCTCCAGATCTGTTCGTTGCTGGTTCCGCTGCACCCAAGGTCCGTGGGAGGAGCCGAGATCGTGCTCCAACAATGTCATGTAATAATCATATAATAGGATCTTAAATTTAAGAATTCTCTAATTTTACAAGATAAATTTTGATTTATTTTAGTCTTCTGCTGCCTGATCTTGAAAAAGTTTCAAGATCTAACCCTGAAACTCTAGATCTGGTTCTTTCAATTGGTATCAGAGCCTAGGTTATTTATTATATAATTATTTATGCATACTTAGATTATTTTTTTGATTAGATCTAATTTATAATCTAATTGTTAAATTTGAAATTAAAATTTTTAGATCAATCATGAACTGTAGGTTGTCCTGCTGTAAGGTTTATCCCTTACAGTACAAAGGTTGTCCTTGTTCGTGCAGATCTATCTTTAATCATAAATTTGTTAGATATGATTTAGATTAAATTTATAATTTATTAAATTTAAAAAATATTTAAATCTAAAATAAAATCTCTTTGTTAATAATTTTCATGCAAAGAACCATCAAATTTTTATCTGAAAAATTTGCGTAGTTTAAAGTTGAAATTGTTTCAATTATATGAACCTGTTTAGATTAGATCTAAAGTAGTTTCATACTTTTTTTACTTGTATTTTGATTATGAATCAAACATGCAACTTGGTTGGTAGAACCATATTGTAAAAATATTTTACAAATATAAAAATTATTTTCAAAAAACCAAACCCCAACCCTCAGCCCAAAACTTAATTGAAAATTAAGAAGTTATTTGATTTGGTTCTAGGATTGTGAATTAAAGAACCTAAGACACAAAACCATAACACATTGGGTTAATGGGTTAGTGGGAATTAGGTCGATTAATTGGGTTAGACCTAAGGTTAGATTAAAGATGGACTTGATTAGAGAATTGACTAAATTTAATCAATTGTTGTCTTAGATTAGGTCTAGGATTCTCTAGATCAATTACAATAGTTGTAGTTGGTCAAGTCCATATCTTTAACGAGAACCAAATGGACTTGATTCTTAGCTAAATGGTCTAGCATGAACTGTTAGGTTGATCTAATCGAAATTAATTAAACCAGTTGGTGTCTAAGGTAAATCAGACCGATGGATTTTAATTGGCAACCCACTTACCTGGCCGTTTTTTATGGTGTCTAAGACAAGCTTTGGCAGATCCTCCCATCGATCGAACTTACCTGGCCTCTTAATAAAATTATGTTTTGATCGGATCACTTGACTATTCGAGCTGACCCATGTCAGCTAGGTAAATCAGTGTGACTGATTTAGGTGCTCCTAGACCAGCCCTTTTAATGGTCTCCCTTAAGCTGACTTGGTGAAGCTAGTGGGAGGATCAGGATAAGCTGGTTCATCTGACCCCATCCTCTAAATCAATTAAATCTTCTAAAATTATTAGATCCTTAAAATGAAATAGTTATGGTGATAGCTAGATCATAGCCTCCCATTAAGTGGATGATAATGGATCCATCAGTTGGATAATCATTGGAGGCCCAAAGGCCTAGTGCTTATCGACTGATGGAATTATCATTCATAATATGATTTCTTAACTGCATCTTTCTAAATGATGGTTAGGTTAGCCAACCAAAGTTGAGCTAATCATTCATTGGCTAGATGGATTAAGTATGGTCATGTTAATGGTTGGACCTAATCAGACCTTTTCAGTGGAGGCCAAAGCCTACTGATTAGGGACTAGGGCAAAATTAAAATTATTAAAAATTATTTAGAAAAATAATTGGTTATGAACCTACCCTTAGATGTACATGGATTGGCCAACCAAAGTTGGGCTTGTGTGCAATCTAAGTGGATTCTAGTACCCACTATGGAATTAGGATAATTCTTTGAATTGGAGGTAGAGGCTACCAATTTGAATAAAATAGTGGGAGAAACCTTTTGATTAAAGTCCAAATCTTTAGGTTTAATGAATCAATTACTAATTAGATTAGGATTTTTTTTGTGTAGATATGGCCACTTCCCTATCGCTCCGATCATTGTTGGATAATGATAATTTGGTGGGATCCAACTTCAGTAGCTGGTACCAAAAATTGAAGATAGTCTTGAAGCATGAATGGATCTTATATGTGATAATGAATCCTACATCTGAAGAGCCAGCTATCAATGCATGTGGAACAGTCAGAGACACTTATCAGAAGTGGCTTAGTGATCGGACCATAGTGCGCTGCATCATACTGGCTACCATGAGTGACAAGTTCAGTCACAGATTTGAGATGACTCAGCCAAAGGACATGCTTCAAGTATTGAAGGATGCCTTTGGCACACTCGATGACATGGAGAGGCACAAGACTAGTTGCACCATCTTCAACGCCAAAATGAAGGATGGTGCCTCTGTCACTGATCATGTATTGTACATGATCGAGCTGATGGAGCATTTGAGCAAGCTCGGCTTTCTCTTACATGAGCAGCTTGGGAAAGATGCAATACTGAACTCACTGCCCAAGTCTTATCTCCCATTCCTCACTCATTATAGAATGACAAAGCCTAAAGTAAACTACCACAGATTACTGGGGTCGCTTCAGAACTTTGAGAAGGATCACCAACTCCACAAGGAGTCGGTGAACTTAGTGGGAGGTTCATCTTCTGGTTCTCGACCATTTAAGAAAGAGAAGAAGAACAAGAAAAAGAAAGTGAAGAAGGTGCAAGTTCAGGCTGGAACATCAGTGCAGGGTCAGATCAGAAAGATCAAGCCTAATAAGAATCATGCTGAATGCTTCTTTTGCAAAAAGCGGGGGCACTGGAAGAGGAACTGTCCTCAGTATATTGCCTCTTTAGATCCGAATAGACAGAAAAAGAAGCAAGCTATTACTGGGCAAGGTATTTATATGATAACTCCTTACAATTTCTCTATTTATGATATAACAGACTGGGTATTGGATACCGGTAGCCCTTACCATATTTGCAATTCATTGTAGGGGTTGCAGGTCAGTAGGAGATTCTAGCAAGGTGAGAGGTTTCTGAACGTTGGAGATGGAAGACCAGTTCTAGTCTAGCATTAGAAATCTTGAAACTTGTATTTGAGTCCCATACCATTGTTTTTAATGATTGTCATTTTTGTCCCAGTTTCTTTTTAAATGTTATTTCTATAGGCCTTCTGGCCAAAAATGATTATGAAATTTCAATAAAGAAATAAGTTTGTAATATCATTATGAATGGTGTTACTATTTTTTGTGGATATTTGAACAATAGTGTGTATATGTTATCACAACCTATTAACGTAGTCTATTCTATTGGCAAGCACCCTAGATTAGTTAGTGTATCAGATATCTACTTATGGCACTGTAGGCTAGGTCATATAAACAAGAACAAAATAAATAGGTTGACTCAAGAGGAAATCCTCGAAGTCATTGATTGTGAATCACTTCCAACCTGTGAGTCATGTCTTCTTGGTAAAATGATCAAGTCACCTTTTACTGCAAAAGGTGAGAGAGCTACTGAGCTCTTGGGCCTAGTACATACTGATGTATGCGAGCCCAAATCAAGAAGAAGGAGGCACCTGATCAACCATCAAAGAAGGATCAGCGCAGTACTAGCATACTATGTTGATTTTCTGAAGCAGGACTTCTGATCGAGATTTGTGGGCTTGTGTAGATGACTCCTAGAGGCCGGACACGTGTGCAGCTTGCAACATCATCTCAAGCCCGGATCAGTGAGGTTAGAATGTCTAACTTGCAAGGTAATAGATCTGATCTATTATTTAATACATATATTAGATGTAGTATAGAAACATGTTGATATGATCAACATGTAGTTCATGCTCTATATATTTTAATTTTTGATTTAATGCTATGTAATAATCATGTAATAAGATCTTAGATCTAGAAATTTTCTGATTTTAGAAAATAAATTTTGATTTATTTTAGTCTTCTGCTGCATGATCTTGAAAAAGTTTCAAGATCTAACACTGAAACCCTAGATCTGGTTCTTACATGTACCTGCACCATTAAGATGATCTGATAGAGTATCATTACAGTCAGATAGATATTATGATTTTTTGATCTGGGACGGTGATCCCATCGAACTCGATGAGAATGATGAGGATTCGATCACCTATATGGATGCAATGCAGAGATCTGATTCTGAGAAATGGCTTGAAACCATAAAATCCGAAATGGAGTCCATGAAGGTCAACGATGTATGGATATTGGTTGACCCACCTGAAGGGATCAAACCCATTAGGTGTAAATGGGTCTTCAAAAGGAAGAGAGGCACAGATGAAAAGGTGGAGACCTATAAAGCCTATCTAGTTACCAAGGGGTATTATCAACATTATAGAATTGACTATGATGAGACGTTCTCCCATGTGACAACGCTCAAATCCATTCGGATAATACTTGCAATAGCTGCCCATCTGGATTATGAGATCTGGCAGATGGATGTAAAGATAGCTTTTCTGAATGGAGAGTTGACCGAAGAGGTGTATATGATACAACCTGAGGGGTTTACATCCACAGATGAGTCCAAGGTGTGCAAGCTTCAGAGATCCATTTATGAATTGAAGCAAGCTTCTCGGAGTTGGATCATACATTTTGATAAGGTGATCAAAATGTATGGCTTCGTTAAGAACGGAGAAGAGCCCTGCATCTATAAATGGGCAAATGGTCCAGTTGTAGTATTCCTTATCTTGTACGTGGATGACATTCTCTTAATCGAAAATGATATCCCCGCACTATAGGGAATAAAAATTTGGTTGTCATTACAGTTCTCCATGAAGGACTTGGGTGAAGCATCCTACATTCTAGGGATGAAGATCTATAGAGATAGATCTAAAATGATGCTTGGGTTATCCCAGTCCATGTACATAGACACTATGCTGAAGAGGTTCAGTATGAAGAATTCCAAAAAGGGCTATCTACTGATAGGCCATGGAATTTCACTCTCTAAGAAGGATTGTCCGACAACTCCTGAAGAGAGAGAGCATATAACTAGAGTCCCATATGCTTTGGCCATGGGATCTATCATGTACGCCATGATATGTACAAAGCCAGATGTGACATACTCACTAGGAGTAGTGAATAGATACCAATCTGATCCTGGAGAAAACCATTAGAAAGTGGTTAAAGCCATCCTTAAGTATTTGAGAAATACTAAGGACCAACGGTTGGTTTATGGTGAGTCAGATCTGAAACTTGTGGGGTTTATAGACTCCAGCTTTCAATCTGACCATGATGACAGCAGAAGCGAGTCGGGTTATATCTTTACTCTAAATGGTGGAGCCATCTGCTGGAAGAGTTTCAAGCAGCATACTGTGGCAGACTCTGTTTGTGAGGTGGAGTACATCACAGCATCAGATGTCGTGAAGGAAGCTGTGTGACTGAGAAAATTCATCATCGAGCTCGGAGTAGCACCCTCCCTTGATGGTCCGGTCCTGCTCTACTGCGACAGCACTGGTGCCATTGCTCAGGTGAAGGAACCCAAAGCACACCAGTGGACGAAGCATATTTTGTGCCATTTTCACCTGATCTGGGAGATCGTGGATTGAGATTGTTGGAAAATGTGTCCCAAAAAGCCAATCGTCAAGCTGTTGACGGTTGAGCAACCAAGTATTATAATTGATTTGTTAATAAATAAAATATATTTGGCATTTTCATCATAAGCTTTCATCTTCTAATGAACTCCGTTGTTATGATGAAGTGCTTAGGACTATTTAAGTTCGATAAAGAGAGGATTTATCGATTAGTCCTTAAAACTGTTCACGACCAAATGATAGGCTGTTAATAAGGACGACAGCTTCTATCGAGCATAGGTCACTGTAGGCCATATGGGTTGGTTGTCCTCTTAATCAAAGAGTGTGGAGACACTGGTATGGCATACAGGTGAGATGTAAGGGTACATCATCATTGAACGTGACCAACTCCAGAGTATTCTACTGTCGAGAATATCTCTAATGGGATATAGGTATAAGTGTCCCTTAGACCTGAGATCGCCTCAGCGACTTGCAAGCAACTCACTGTGCTTTGGTACTGGACTAACTGAATTTCTAATTCAGGGACGGAAGGCTTCTGGGCACAGTCAAGTACTTGCGAAGTCAGAGTGTGATCGAGATGAGATTGACCACTCCAAGAGTTGGAGAAGAATGAGTCGCTGTATTTCAATTTAGCAAAACCTTGGCCAGGGTAATCCATCAGATGGATTTGATATTTTGAAATACAATGTGGACAACCTGATCAGAGTTGACGGTTAAACTCTGGAGTGTCCTATGATCATTTTGGTCAAGGGGATGAATTATATGAAAACTATATCCGCATGGGTTCTAAGGATGTTCTACACATTCGACCTATCCGGTCGTCGGGTACCATTGCTAGATGGTCACTTCGATTGGTATAGGAATTTATTCCTATGCTACCGGCTTAGGTTCGGACCTATGAGGTCACACACATTAGAGTTCATGATTCGATCAGATGGTTGATCAATGATTGAGAATCATTCTAGGGTTAAATGATCAATACGATTGACATTTAACCCAGTGCAAGTATTGCACGAGGATCGATTAGCAATTCGATTGCTAATTGGCTTAATTTGATTAACCCAATGGGCTGAGATTAAATTTAATTAAATATAATTTAATTAGATTTATTTTGGGCTTGATTGGATCAAGTCCAATTGGTTTATTGGATAAGCCAAGTGCAAGAAAAAACTAGTCCTAGTTCAACTAGGACTTGGGTCAATCTAATTTTTAATTTGATTAAAAAATTAAATCAGATTTAAATCTAATTTAATCTGATTAAATTAGGTTCTTAATTGGGTTAAGACCTATTTTAATTTGGTTGATCTAATTTTTATTTGATTTGGTTTGGGAAACTAAATTAAAACAAGTCATAAGACAGAATCCTAGTAAGACTAGGATTCCACCTTGCGCCACATAAGCCTTCTCCACGCCCTCTCTCTTATTCAACGCCAATCTCCACTTATTTCGTGCAACAAAAACCCTCTCCCAGATCTCTCCCATGTTCACAAAAGGTCTCCTCTCTTCTTTCTTACATGGAAGGTGGTTTGGATCAAATCTAAAAGGAATAAGTTTGGATTTCGAATTCTATGAGATAGAGTTTTAGAAATCCAAAACTCTTTCAATTTTGCATCGAATTTATCCAAATTTTTTTTGGAATTTTTGTGGCTTTTAGGGTATATATTTTGGACCCTTTTCTGTTGATCCATACATGAAAATATGAAGGAGGTGCTCAAGAGTTGGGCGTCCCTTAACTTGCCATGTTTGGATAAGCCTTGACTAGGTGTTTGACCTAGACAAGGACTCTATCATATATTTCTATATAAGATGAGTTTCTTTATGAAATTTTAGAAGAAATTAGAGAATTGAGAGACCTTTGTACGATCCAAAAATCAGAGAGAAATACCTTTGGGTCATAGAGATATAAAAGATGCAAGTTTGGGTGTCTAGAGAGAAAAACGTGAAGAAGAAGAGGGTCTTCTTCTTGGGTTTTTGTTTTCATATCTTTCCTCCCTCCATCTTGAGTTTCCTGAGAGTGTCTCAGATTTGAAACTCCTCCTTCTACTTTCCATCTTTGGAAGAGTCCAAATCAAGAAGAAGGAGACACCTGATCAACCATCAAAGAAGGATCAGCGCAGTACTAGCATACTGTGCTGATTTCCTGAAGCAGGACTTCTGATCGAGATTCGTGGGCTCGTGTGGATGACTCCTAGAGACCGGATGCGTGTGCGGCTTGCAACATCATCCTCAAGCCCAGATCAGCAAGGTTAGAATGTCTAACTTGCAAGGTAATAGATCTGATCTATTGTTTAATACATACATTAGATGTAGTATAGAAACATGTTGATATGATCAATATGTAGTTCATGCTATATTTATATATTTTAATTTTTGATTTAATATCATGTAATAATCATGTAATAATATCTTAGATCTAGGGATTTTTTGATCTTAAAAAATAAATTTTGATTTATTTTAGTCTTCCGCTGTATGATCTTGAAAAAGTTTCAAGATCTAACCCTCTTTTTCAAGATCTAACCCTGAAACCCTAGATCTGGTTCCTACAATTGGTATCAGAGCCTAGGTTCTTTATTACATGATTATATATACATGCTTAGATTATTTTTTAGATTAGATCTAATTTATAATCTAATTATTAAATCTGAAATTAAAATTTTAGATCAATCACAAACTGCAAGGTTGTCCTGCTGTAAGGTTTACCCCTTACAGTGCAAAGGTTGTCCTACTTTGTGAAGATCTATCTTTAATCATAAATTTATTAGATATGATCTAGATTAAATTTATGATTTATTAGATTTAAAAGATATTTAAATCTGAAATAAAATCTCTTTGTTAATAATTTTTGTGCAAAGAAATTGTTTAAAGTTGAAATTGTTTCAATTACATGAACCTGTTTAGATTAGATCTAAAGTAGTTTCATGTTTATTTCACTTGCATCTTGATTATGAATCAAACATGCAATATGGTTGGTAGAATTATATTGTAAAATTATTTTACAAATATGAAAATTATTTTTTGAAAAGTCGAACCCAACCCTCAGCCCAAAACTTAATTAAGAATTAAGAAGTTGTTTGATTAGGTTCTAGGATTGTGAATTGAAGAACCTAAGACACAAATCATAACACATTGGATTAATGGGTTAGTGGGAATTAGGTCCATTAATTGGGTTAGACCTATGGTTAGATTAAAGATGGACTTAATTAGAGAATTGACTAAATCTAATCAATTGTTGTCTTAGATTAGGTCAAGGATTCTCTAGATCAATTACAATAGTTGTAGTTGGTCAAGTCTATGTCTTTAACGAGAACCAAATGGACTTGATTCTTGGCTAAGCGGTCTAGCACGAACTGTTAGGTTGATCTAATCGAAACTAATTAAACCAGTTGGTGTCTAAGATAAACCAGACCGGTGGTTTTTAATTGGGAGCCCGCTTACCTGGCCATTTCTGATGGTGTCTAAGGCAAGCTTTGGCAGACCCTCCCACTGATCGAACTTACCTGGCCTCTTGGTGAAATTATATTTTGATCGGATCACTTGACTATTCGAGCTGACCCATGTCAGCTAGGTAAATCAGTGTGACTGATTTAGGTGCTCCTAGACCAGCCCTGGTCTCCCTTAAGCTGACTTGGTGAAGCCAGTGGGAGGATCATGATAAGTTGGTTCATCTGACCTCATCCTCTAAATTATTTAAATCCTCTAAAATTATTAGATCCTTAAAATGATAAAATTATGGAGATAACTGAGTTATAGCCTCCCATTAAGGTGTTTGATAATGAGTCCATTAACTCAATAATCATTGCAGACCCAAAGGCCTGGTGCTTGTTGACTAATGGAATTATCACTCATCATATGATGACTTGGAAGTGTCACTCTAATGGTGGTTAGGTGAGCCAACCAAAGTTAGGCTTAATCATTCGTTGGTTAGATACACCAAGTATGATCATGTTAATGGTTGGACCTAACCGAATCCTTACAGTGGAGGCCAAAGCCTACTGATTAGGTTTCTGGGGCAAAATTAAAATTATTAGAATTATTTAGAGAAACAATTGGTTATGAACCTACCCTTAGATGTACATGGGTTGACCAACCAAAGTTGGGCTTGTGTGCAGTCTAAGTGGATTCTAGTGCCCGCTAAGGAATTAGGGTAATTCCTCGAGTTGGAGGTAGAGGCTACCAATTCGAATAAAATAGTGGGAGAAACCTTTTGATTAAAGTCCAAATCTTTAGGTTTAATGAATCAATTACTAATTAGGTTATGGTTCTCCTTTGTGCAAATATGGCCACTTCCCTATCGCTCCGATCGTTGTTGGACAATGATAAGTTGGTGGGATCCAACTTCGATAGCTGGTATCGAAAGTTGAAGATAGTCCTGGAGTATGAACGGATCCTATATGTGATAATAGATCCTGCACCTGAGGAGCCAGCTGTCAATGCACGTGGAACAATCAGAGACACTTACCAGAAGTGGCTCAGTGATCGGACCACGGTGCGCTGTATCATGCTGGCTATCATGAGCGATGAGTTCAGTCGCAGATTCGAGACAGCTCAGCCAAAGGACAAGCTTCAAGTGTTGGAGGATGCCTTTGGCACACCCGATGATGTGGAGAGGCACAAGACTAGTTGTGCCATCTTCAACGCCAAAATGCGGGATGGTGCCTCTGTCACTGATCATGTATTGTACATGATCGAGCTGATGGAATGATTGAGCAAGCTCGACTTTTCCTTGCATGAGCAGCTTGGGAAAGATGCAATACTGAACTCGCTTCCCAAGTTTATCTCCCATTCCTCACTCATTATAGAATGACAAAGCCTGAAGAGAACTACCATGGGTTACTGGGGTTGCTTCAGAACTTTGAGAAGGATCACCAACTTCACAAGGAGTCGGTGAATTTAGTGGGAGGTTCATTTTCTGATTCTCGACCTTTTAAGAAAGGGAAGAAGAACAAGAAGAAGAAAGTAAAGAAGGTGCAAGTTCAGGCTAGGACATCAGTGCAGAGCCAGACCAAAAAGGTCAAGCCTGATAAGAGTCTATTCTACTGGCAAGTACCCTAGATTAGATAGTGTGTTAGATATCTACTTATGGCACTGTAGGCTAGGTCATATAAACAAGAACAGAATAAACAGGTTGACTCAAGAGGGAATCCTCGAAGTTAGTGATTGTGAATCACTTCCAACCTTTGAGTCCTGTCTTCTTGGTAAAATGACCAAGTCACCTTTTACTGAAAAAGGTGAGAGAGCTACTGAGCTCTTGAGCCTAGTACATACTGATGTATGTGGGCCCATGAGCACCAGTGCTAGAGGTGGATATTTCTACTTCATAACTTTCACGGATGACCTATCCCGATATGGATATGTCTATCTGATGAAACATAAGTCGGATTCATTTGAAATGTTCAAACGATTCTGAAGTGAAGTAGAAAAATAAACTGGAAAGAGTATTAAAACTCTTCGATCTGATCGAGGAGGAGAATACCTTTCTAGTGAGTTTCTCACATATCTAGGAGAGAATGGGATTCTCTCCCAATGGACTCCTCCAGGAACACCACAGCATAATGGTGTGTTTGAAAGGAGGAATCAGACTTTGTTAGACATGGTCCGATCCATGATGGGTTTTTGCTAGCTTGCTGATATCCTTCTGGGATATGCACTCGAATCGGCCTGTTATCTGTTAAATAGGATTCCAAGTAAGTCTGTAATTAAGACTCCATATGAGATATGGACAGGACGTAAGCCAGTACTTTCACACCTTAGGGTTTGGGGGTGCCCGGCCTATGTCAAACGATTAGTCACAGACAAACTTGGACCTAGGTCTGACAAATGCTCATTCATAGGGTACCCCAAAGAGACAAAAGGATATTTTTTCTACCATGCTGATGAACAAAAGGTGTTCGTCAGCCTTAAGGCAATCTTTTTAGAAAAGGAGTTCCTTGGTGAAGGAACCGTTGCCTCTAAGGTTGAACTTGATGAATTTCAATAGGTAGAAGGACCGACCACCAATAGCTGAACCTGAGTCGGATATGATTAGATCACATCCGAAGCCCAATATACCTGCACCATTAAGGCGATCCGATAGAGTACCGCATCAGCCGGATAGATACTACGGTTTCTTGGTCCGGGATGGTGATCCCATCGAACTTGATGAGAATAATGAGGATCCGATCACCTATATGGATGCTATGTAGAGACCTGATTTTGAGAAATGGCTTGAAGCCATGAAATCCGAAATGGAGTCCATGAAGGTCAACGATGTATGGACATTGGTTGACCCACCTGAAGGGGTTAAACCCATTGGGTGTAAATGGGTCTTCAAAAGGAAGAGGGGTGCAAACGAAAAGGTGGAGACCTATAAAGCCCGTCTGGTTGCCAAGGGGTATCGTCAACGTTATGGTATTGACTATGACGAGACATTTTTTTTCTGTGGCAATGCTCAAATCTATTCGGATAATGCTTGCAATAGCTGCCCATCTGGATTATGAGATCTGGCAGATGGATGTAAAGATAGCTTTCCTGAATGGAGAGCTGACTGAAGAGGTGTATATGATACAACCTGAAGGATTTACATCCACAGATGAGTCCAAGGTGTGCAAGCTTCAGAGATCCATTTATGGACTGAAGCAAGCTTCTCGGAGTTGGAAACATGCGTTTTGATAAGGTGATCAAAACGTATGGCTTCATTAAGAATGGAGAAGAGCTCTGCATCTATAAATGGGCAAATAGTCCAGTTGTGGTATTCCTTGTCTTGTACGTGGATGACATTCTCTTAATCGGGAATGACATCCCCGCACTACAGGGAATAAAGTTTGTTGTCATCACAGTTCTCCATGAAGGACTTGGGTGAAGCATCCTACATCCTAGGGATGAAGATCTATAGGGAT